>NW_004524623.1:13348503-13353731 GCF_000260255.1 Octodon degus
TATTAAAGGACAAAAAAATTTTCAAGAAAAAGTATTTACAAACCTTATGCCCACAATGGAATCTGAACAATTCTAAAAATATCTATTAAGGAAACTTAACACTTTATGTTAGTCTCAGGAAATATGAGCAGAGGGGAGAAAAGCTCAAAGGTCCATAAGCTCATCACAAAGCAGAGTGGTCAAAGGGCAAAGGACAGGGAACAGGATACAGGGTTCAAAGCAGTTCCCACACTTAAGAGGATCTCATTATTGCAGAGACATCTAAAAACCATTCAATTGTATTTACTAAAATAATGCAACCATTTATACTGGTAAGTCTTGAGGCAGAACGAAATACCATATTACCAAAGAATCTATTTTTAAGAGCATGAGATTTGAACAGTGACTTTCTCCTAATCCGAGCGTTGACGCAAACATACTAGTATTTCAGTTGCCCCTCAATGATTGACTTTGAGATAAAAGCCATCACCTGATCTCTTTAGAAGAATTCTATATGGCACAGAAATAAACATCACTTACGCATATAAGTCAAAAGACATTCCATGCTACTATCTCTGTCCTCTAAGGACTCAACAAAATGTGTTTATTTCATGGCCTTCAACTCACATTCAAACTCAAAGCTATACTTCTGCTTAGAAGAGATTCCATTCTAGGAAAAAATGGAAGTCATTTTGTTCAACTTTTCTAAGTAGGCTCGCCATCTGCACAGGAGACTAGCATGATCGACTTCCTCAACAAGCAATGAAATCTGTCAGAGTTCTGGGGCCTGGGGATCTGTCTAGGTATCTCTGTACCACTTGTCTTTTAGCCCTAAATTCTCGGTTCCAGAAAAAGAGCACAATGGATACAACTGCAGTTCTGTTTTCCTCCAACTTCAGCCCAGACACTCCCATTAACTGTTATTTCCCCACTGGTCCCCTTCCACCAGGAACTGAATGATCTACAAGCAATTCAGAGTAATTGAGGTGCGTCTGTCTTTCCAGTATGAGGAAGATTTGACATTCTGGCTCTCACAGCTTTTGTGTATTTAATTAAAATTAGATTATAACTACAGCTGCCAATGAAAAAAGTAGACAGGAGTGCCAGACAGGGGTGAGATCAACCAAACAAAATAAGCTATTTTGGCAGAATTGCCTTAGTGGTACCAAGACTGTGTTTTAATAAACTGTGAATCAGTCATTGTTCATCGTTTTTCTTGTGAACAGTGGGACAAACAATGTCAATGGCTCATTTCCCTAAAGGTTCATTTCCCTGGAGGTAAACCAGAATATTTTGAAATGCAGACTAACATTTATTTATTAAGAAAAAGAATACACTTGAGACAGGGTCTAGGAACATTTTTAAACAATCTATGATCTTGTTACCACAGCCACTCAAATTTCCGTAAAGGCTAAAGTTAAAGTGAAAATAAATAAACCTGGAAAATAAAACTATGATTTTAAGGTGAATCATCCACAAGCTTCAAACCTTTAAGTCTCTCTAAATTCCTATTGTACAGGGGCTGGTAAGATGGCTCAGTGGTCGAAAGCACCTACTTACAACAAGCTTAGCAAAGCACAGGGACAGCAGTTCAATCCCCCAGCACCACATGCCAGCCAGCCCCGCCTCCTGGTGGGCTGAGCTGGCCACACACACACACACACACACACACACACACAAAAAAAATTAAAAAAAAAAAAAAAGAATTTACAAAAAAAAAAAATTCCTATTGTACAAACTTTGCTTATTAAAGTGAGTATCTCACTCACAAAATTCCAATATGCTGGTGCTGATTCTCTTAGGACAAGGAGGGCTTCCACAGGAGGGAACATACCAGGGGTGACACTGAGGGTGTAGCTCACTTGTACTACAGCAGCAGGCTTAGCAAGTGTGAGGTCCGAGTTCAACCCCCAATAATTACACCACTATCTATCTAATTTTTTTTTTAACCATACTCCATATGGGTTTTTTCCTTCTCTTCTATAGTATTAGGGACTCAACCCATGACAACAGCAAACCACTGTACAGTATATAAAATACCACCACATTCTCTTATCCATCCTCTGTGGGTAGACATACAGGCTGCTTCCAAGATTTAGCTATTGTAAGCTGTGCTGCTATAAATGAAGATGTGCACAGATCACTGGAATATGATGGCTTTACATCTTTTGAGAAGATACCAAGATTGGCACTGGAGAACAGAAATATCTTCATTAGCACCACTGACAGGACCCTGTGGAAACGAAGCCCAAAGTGGAAGCCACCAGCTCAGCACAGTGACGCCCACCAGCTTCTCCTGGGTGGTGAGGGTGGTGTATAAAGACAAAGCTCCCTTCTGAGAAAATCCTCCCAAAATAATTCTGTTAGAAGGAATGCCATTCTTCACCTCTTGGTCTATTAAGGCTTTTACATTTTCAGCTGTCCATTTAATTCCAGATTCATCCTCCTGTGAATCTGGTGAAAGCCCAATGATATCAAACCAAGACGACATAGCCATGTTTATATTTAATGTTATAGGCATAACAGGCGCATGTGGGCAGATATATTTGATATGTGAACTTCTATAGAACATTTTCCTTTTTATTTTTTTCTTGGTGGTACCAGGGACTGAACTCAGGACCTTGCAATTGCCAGGTGAACACTTACTCACTGAGCTATCTCCCCGGCCCAATATGTGAACTTCTGATACCAACAAAGACTTCTGCCCATCCATGTTCAGTATCTCCCAAATCCATGAAGGAAAGTAACTGCGGTGGCAGCCTTCCAGGTGCCGGGCACAACAGCTGGCAGCGGCGCAGACATGTTATTGGCGCACATCCACCAGCTTGGCGGGCAGATGACAGCACGTCGGAAGCCCTGATTTTCTGATGATGGCTATTCTTTCTAGAGTAAGATGGAATCTCAGTATTGTTTGCATTTCTCAAATGGCCAATGATGTTAAGCATTTCTGCATGATTTATTGGGCATTTTCACTTCTTCTGTAAAGGTATCTATTCACTTTACTTGTCCATTTTTTTTTTTTTTTCTTCAGAGCTGGGGATTGAACTCAGGCCCTTGTGCTTGCCAGGCAAGTGCTTATTCAACTGAGCTATCTCCCTGGTCCACTTGTTCATTTTTTGAGTCTTTTATTTTGGGGAGTCTAATTTTTAAAAATTCTTTATATACTCGTGACATTAGTCCTCTGTCTGAGAAATAGCTAGCAAATTTTTTCCCATTCTGTAGGTTTTTTTTTCATTCTATCAGTTATTTCCTTCACTATGCAAAACTTATTAATTTTATACTAGCCCAATTATTGATTCTCTGTATTACTTCTAATGCAACTCGAGTGCCGTTCAGAAAGTCTCTGTATAGACCTATGACCTTAAGAGTTTTACCTACTTTATCTTCCAGCAGGTTAAGTGTCTGTGCTTTAACTTTCAGATTTTTTTTTTCCCCCAGAACCAGGGGCTGAACTCAGGGCCTTGCATTTGCCAGGCAAGCGCTTATTCTACTAAGCCATCTCCCCTGCCTAATTTTCAGATCTTTAATCTATTTTGTTTTTAGTTTAGTACATGATAAGAGGTACAGGTCTAGTTTTTTTTTTTTTTTTTTTTTTTTTTGCGGAACCAGGGATCGAACTCAGGCCTTTGTGCTTGCCAGGGAAGCGCTTATTCCACTGAGCCATCTCCCCGGCCCCGGTCTAGTTTTAATCTTCAGCATGCATACAGCCATTTTTCCCAGCACCATTGATTAAAGAAGTTATATTCAGGAGGATCACTATGACTCCGAGCTGCGTAGTGAGACCCTGTACCAAATACATAAACGTAAAAGAAAAAAATAAAAATTAAAGAAGCTGTATTTCCTCCAGTATGTTTCTAGCTCCTATGTCAAAGAGCAAACACGTGAACATACTTGCAGTTGTTTCTGCATCCTCTATTCTGTTTCACTGATTCTCATTCTGTTTTTATGCCAGGACCATGCTGTTTTATCAATGCAGCTCTGTAACATAATTTCAAATCTGGGATTATGAGGCCTCCTGCTCTGTTCTTGTTAATCAAGATTCTAAATTTGAGGATTGTTTTCTTCACTTCTGTGAGGAATGCTGTTGCTAATCTGGGATTGTGTTAAATCTGTATATCAATTTGGCAAGTAGGGCCATTTTTACTAGATTGGTTCTGCCTACCCAGGAACGGAGGAACAAAGGATATCTTTCCACTGTCTGATGTCCTCTTTGATTTTTTTTTTTTTTTTTTTTGGCAATACCAGGAATTGAACTCAGGACCTTGTACTTGCCAGGGAGGCACATGTTGCTGACTGACGTAAGTGAAGCTATATCCCCAGCCCTCCTTTTTTTTTCCCCTCCCAAAGCACAATTTATTTATTAGGGAAATAAACTTTCTGTTTAAAGGACATAAAGGGGGCCAGGGAGATAGCTCAGTAGAATAAGCACTTGCCTGGCAAGCGCAAGGTCCTGAATTCAATCCCTGGTACAACAACAACAAAAAAGGACATAAAAGGTACAGAGTGGGTTGTGATTTCCTTTTTCAAAGTATTGTAGTTTTCACTGTAGAGGTCTTTCATTTGTTAGTCTAATTCCTAAGTATTTAATTTTTCTTGGTACTATATGAATGGCATTTTTCTCCTTATTTTTTAGTGGGTTCATTATTAGTGTACAGAAACACTAATGATTTCTGATTATCACATTTCATAATTTAGAAAAGTATTTGATTTTTTTTTCTTTTTCTTTTCTTGTCTTTTTTTTTTCTTTTGTGGAATCAGGGATTGAACTCAGGCCCTTGCACTTGTCAGGGAAGTGCTTATTCCACTGAGCCATCTCCCCGGCCTTTTTTTTCTTTTTTTTGGGGGGGGAACCGGAGATTGAACTCAGACCCTTGTGCTTGCCAGGGAAGCGCTTATTCCACTGAGCCATCTCCCTGGTCCCTAGAAAAATATTTGAAATAATTAAAATCAGTGCGAGTGCTGAGAAACACATTCTCATGGATATCCTCAAATAATGAACAAAATGTTTTAAAAGTCTAGAAGGAAGGAAAGAACACTGCTTTTGCAGTGATATCTTAAAAGACTTTAGGATTATGTGTAAATTATTCACAGGTCACCAGTAAGTGCTTTAGCTTAGTAATAACATCAAACATTTTTTTAAATTCTCTTGTGTTTGGAGTTATACACAATGTCACCTCTTTTCTTCTACCCAAAAGCACCCAGGATTGGAATTAAGTGAAAATAACATCACTAGAGGAAAAACTCTAATA
>NW_004524623.1:13353831-13357641 GCF_000260255.1 Octodon degus
TATATCCATAGTGTATCATTGTTAACAATATGACATTGCTCATAAAGGGCAGCTCAAGAATGTGTCACCACCCAACAGCTGCAGATAGCTGGCCTGGAAGATGCAGAGGGACAGCAGAGGTAAAGGTAAAGGCAAAGGCTACTTTGGAGCCAGAAAACCTGAGACAGGATCCTTACTTTGGGCTTTACTGTCTCCATGACTGCAGGCTACAACTCACTGAGCCTCAGCCACCTCATCTGTAAATTGAGGAAAGTAAGACCCCTTTCACATATGGTAAACAATAAATGAAATTTTTACAGGTCACCAACCACAGTGTATGACGGATAAATGCTATTTTCATGACATCATATATAAAGATGAACCTGGAGTTAATTCTAATTCAGTGCTAGCACACTGAAGTCATTTTTAAAAAATATTATCAATTCTGTAATCCCAGTATTTTAGAGAAATGGGATCAGGAGAATTGAAATTGAAGCCCAGTCCAGGCAACTAAGCAATTTAGCAAGATCCCATCTCCAAGTAAAAAACAAAAGGGGCTGACAATGTAGATTACTGTGAAGGCCCTGGACTCACCCTCCTGCAATCTGTAATCTCAGCACTCTGGAAAGCTGAGGGAGGAGGATCAAGAGCTGGAAGCCAGCCTAGGCTATATAGCAAGTTCAAGGCTAGCCTGGACTACATAGTGACCCTCTGACTCAAAATAAAAAGCTAGCAAGGTAGCATATGTCTGTACTCCTAGCACTAAGGGAGGCTGAGACAGGATGATCAACACATGTTCAAAGCCAGCCTGGGCTAACTTAGCTCAAGGCCACACTGAACTACACAGTGAAATCCTGTCTCAATTGATTGACCAATCAATTAATCAATCAGGGCCAGCCAGATAGCTCAGTAGACTAAAGCACCTGCTTAGGTAGAGCCCAGTGGCCAGGGTTTGATCCCCAGTGTGCTGTGCCGGCCCCACCCCCAGGGCTCACTGAGACAGATGGTGACTGAGATTGGGTGTGGTGGCTCATGCGCGCGCGCGCGCGCGCGCGCACACACACACACACACACACACACACACCCGTAATCCCTTGGGAGGCTGAAAACAGGAGAATCACTATGAGTCCGATCTATGTAGTGAGAACCTGTAGACCCTGTACTAAATACAATTAAAAAAATCAATCAGTCAGTCAGGCTGGGGGTATAGCTCAATGGTAGAGCAACCCTGGGTTCAATCTCCAGTGCTATCTGAAAAAAAAAAAATCCTTGTTAACAAACAATGGTGGGCCAGAGAGATAGCTCAGTAGGATAAGTGCTTGCCTCGTAAGCTTAAGGCCCTGAGTTCACATCCTACTACTGAAGAAAAAAAAAAAAAAAAAAAAAGAAAAAAAAAAATGTTTTAATACTTTATTTTATTCCCTTTTTTTTTTTTTTTTTTTTTTACTTAGGGTCTCATTGTGCAGTTCAGGCTGGCCTTGTGCTCACTTTGGTAGCCCTCAGCCTGGTCTTGAACTCACAGAGATCCTCCTGACTCAACCTCCCGAGTTCTGGTATGTTCTACTATGTTCTGGTGCCAAGATGGCGCACTGAAGGACCTGGGGTGACACCGTACAGCATGTGGGGCCAGGGATTTAACTCAGGTCCTTGTGCTTGCCAGGTAGGTGTTTATGCCTCTGAGCTCTCTCCAGCCCCCACAATACTTATTTTAAAGCAATGTTACTAAATGTCTTGATTTTGGGGAAGCTGCAGGACATCTGAGGAAGCAAAGGTTCCAGGTTCTTCTAACCCCAGGTTATTTTCTCAGAAGCTGATAAAATGTTTCCATCTTCATTTCTACAATTCTCAGTTCTTACCTCCTCACCCTAAACCAGCCATGCTTACATTTTATTTGCAAAGGAATTAGAAGAAGACAATCTCCTATTAAATAGTCCTGAAATCTCTGGCTCAGAGAGCATTGGACAGCATCATTTTAGAAAGTCAAGCAGGCAGGAACAATGCAGATGTCTACCTAGGTTCTTAGCCAAGCACGAAATGCAGAGAAAATAACACACAACAAACAAACAAACAAACAAAAAGACCATATGTATGTGTGCTATATATAGAAAAAATATAAAGGATTAAGCCTCTTTTAAATATTTTGTCGCAATACTGTACTGGGAATTGAACCCAGAGCTTCTGTTCTGCACTACAGCCCTAGTCCTTTTTATTTATTTTAAGATAGAGTCTTGCTAAGTTATAAGTTACCTGGGCTGGGTTTGAATTTTTTATCCTCCCACCTCTGCCTCCCATAGCGCTGGGATTACAGGTGTATGTGACATGATGGAGGACTAAGCTTTAAAGCAAGAACCGTCCTACCTGGCCAAAGCTGATGTGGGTGACCACAAAGACTGAAACTGTGAATTCAATTTCCTAAGATATCCCTTAAAAAGCCACAACGGAAACTGCAAGCACTCTTCAACGCAACCACTTTCAGAAATTCTATAAACACTACCCACAATTTATGTGCCTGGCACTAGTTCATAAATAAATAAGACAAGTTATTTCTTTTTTTAAAAAGTCAAAGCCTTGCCAATATATACATACCTGCTTAGACAGAGCTGATTTCAAAAAATTAATTTAGCAGAACATGATGTTCTTTATAATCCCAGTACTCTGGGAGGCTGAGGCAGGAGGACCGCAAATTTGAAGCCTGCCTGGACAACTTAGCAAGGCCCTATCTCAAAATAAAAATAAAAAGGACTGAGACTATAGCTCTGGGCAACTGCCCTACATTCAACCCCCCAGTACAAGAAAACATTTATTTTATTGAGCATACCTTATTTCAAGAAAAGGGGGGGGGCTGGTGAGATGGCTCAGTGGTCTAAAGCACCTACTTAGTTAGAACAAGCTAAGCTAAGCAAAACACAGGGACCACGGTTCAATCCCCCAGCACCACATGCCAGCCAGCCCCGCCCCCTGGTGGGCTGAACTGGCCACACACACAAAATAAATAAATAAATAAAATTAAAAAAAAGAAAAAAAAAGAAAAAGGGGGGGCAGAGAGATGGCTCAATAGAATAAATGCTTGCCTGGCAAGTGCAAGGGCCTGAGTTCAATCCCCAGTTCTGCCAAAAAGAAAAAGAAAAAGAAAAGGAATAGGCTAAGGAATTTTAGAGTCAGACGATGTCATAGTGTCTTCCCACAAAGCCATTAGACACTTAAAAGACAATTAACCGTTGGTCTTGCTTTTCTATCAATCTGAAGCTTCTTTTGAAAGAAACTCTAGCTTCCATTTTATAGTTCAGGAAGACAGGCTCTTTAATAAACAGTGCTTGAAAAACTGGCTTTGCACATGCTGAAAATTCAAACTGGAATATCTTTCATCATGCACTAAACTAAATCAAAATGGATCAAAGACCTAAATATTAAACCAAACATTAAATCTGCTGGAAGATGGAATGGGTAAAACTCTTGAAGACATTGGTGTAAGCAAAGACTATGAATGAAACCCTGATTGCACAGGAACTATCATTTACTTTTTTAATTTTTGGATTTAGTACAGGATCTACATGGTCTCACTACATAGTCTGGACTCAGTGATTCTCCAGTTCTCAATCTCCCAAGCGCTGGGATTACAGGCCCATACTACCATGCCCAGTTTCAAACACCATCTCAGCACGCCCCGGGGGGCAGGCAGGCCCAGCAGGCCCTGGGATCCAACGAACTCCTAGCCCTTGCTCTGCTTAAGCAGGTCCTAAATTTAATCTGCTGAACCATTTGGCCAGTCCAGGACCATCGTTTTATAGTTTAAGGGGGGCCTGCCCATTGACTCAGGTGTTTAAGTGCCTG
>NW_004524623.1:13357896-13367808 GCF_000260255.1 Octodon degus
ATTTTTGTCCATATCAAATTATCTCAAAAAAAATTATCTCATTCACCCAATCTGTTTGAGATCCTATTCTGTGCAGACTCTATGTTTTTCAGTCATTGGGTGAATAATAATAAATGAAAGAGGCAAAGGTCCTGCTCTTTTAAGTGCCAATGATCCAGTGGGCAAAGATAACATTAAAAGGTAAACAAATGCAGTGATGATGACATCCCGCCAGGTGCTACTGAGCCCTGGGGCAGAAGTGGAAGCAAGGCCTGGTCCAGAGAAGGAAGCAGCCAGCCTGGCTTGGCCTTGGCTGCAGTCAGTTTGTGGCCCTGAACACCTGAAATGCATCACGGCCAAGTGGAGATGCTTCAAGGGCACAATACACACTAGACTGTAAAGACGAGAAAGAGAAAAGAGAATTAAGAAATCCATTAACAATTTTTATGTTGATATATTGAAATAACTTATGGCGCCGCTGTGCGATGCAGTGTGCCGAATGGCTGGGCTTGGCTGAAGAGCGCACAGTGGAGTTTTAATGTCCACCATGTTGCCATAGCGTGTTGGAGAGCGCGAGGGAGCAAGGAGCGGAGCAGCACAGCCTCCCACCCTCCCGGCTGCTCTTGGTGCCCGGAAGGTGGGCTCTGGGCGCCGCCCCTCCAGTCCCCGGCAGCGGCAGGCAAGTGGGGACCGAACCCGGTTCTCCACGATCCCGCTGGCCGGCGCCGTTTCCCCTGAGCGGAGAGGTATCTGCTGCGCCTGAGATGAGTAAACTGTCGTTTTGGGCGTGGGCGCTAGACGCCTCGAAGCCGCTGCCGGTTTTCCGCTGTGAGGTTCTGCCCGACCTGCACAAATATGTCTCGATAAACCGGCCGTGCTGCAGATGCCCACCGGAATGGAGAAGGAAGAGGAATCGGTACAGCCATTTAAGCAGGGTGCACAGTGTTGACAGTTGAAGGAAGTCAAGGATTCCCGTGGACTGGTGCACTACAATTTTGTGGAAAATTGTACTGTAATACCTGTGTTGGTGCTGTAAGAATTCTTTTTTAATGCAGAAACTGCTCTCTAATTTTTTAACAATAAAACTTTTAAAACTGAAAAAAAATAATTTATGTTGGGTCGCATCAAATATATCACTGGAATTAATATCACCTGTTTCTTGCTTTTTAAAATATAATTTCTAGAAAATGTGGAATTACAAATATGTCTCAGGGCTGGGGATTTAGCTCAAGGGCATAAGTACCTGCCTAAGTGCAAGGTCCTGAGTTTAATCCCCTGTACCAAATACAATAAAATAAGTCTCACATTACAGTGTATTTATACTGGACAATGCTGATCTAAGGAAGAGGAGTACAATCAGAGAATAGAAGATGAATACGCTATGAGACAGGAAACACCTGCCTGTATTTTAGGGACCCACAAGAAAACTAATACACAGGACCATCCAGATAGCTCAGCAGACTAAAGCGCCTGCTTAGGCAGATGCAGGGATGGGGGTTCGATCCCTGGAGTGCTGTGCGGGCCTGGGGCGGGGCATGCTGAGATGGTGTTTGAGATTGGGCATGGTGGCATGCACCTGTAATCTCAGCGCTTGGAAGGCTGAAAATAGATAGGATCACTATGAGTCCAATCTGTATAGTAAGACCCTATAGACCTTGCACTAAATGCTTAAAACAACAACAACAAAAACTAATATAGATACCATGACACAATTCACAAAAGCTACAATATAGAACCGGCATGAGTGCCAATAGAGGGATGAATGGATAAAGAAAAGATGGTAGTGAGACACAAAGAGCCTTAAAGAAGAACAGAATTCAGTCATCTACAGGAAAATGGATAGATACAGAGATTATGATTTGGGCAAAATAAGCCAGACTCAGAAGGACAACACATGTTCTAAGATGCAGAGCCTTAGAAAGATGACAAGAAAATAGAGGCAGACTATTCCTAGACAAGATGAAGGGAATGAGGAAGAAAGAGGGAGTGAGTAAAGTGGGATAAATGCTCAAAATGTAAGCACTGAACTCCCCCCAAAAACGTAAAACTAGGGGTGAGGTGGGACAAGGAGAGTGAAAGGGAAGTAAAAATGATCAAAATTGTTATAAGCATGTGTGGATCTGCCAACATTAAAATTCATTAATCTGTATAAACATAGAAAGAAAGAAAGAAAGGAAGAAAGAAAGTAAAGAAAAGAAATAAATAAATGTAGGTAGAATAACCCAGTCAGAAAACATTATAAGAGGCCAGGGAGATAGCTCAGTAGAATAAGCACTTGCCTGGCAAGTGCAGGGTCCTGAGTTCAATCCCCGGTACCACAAAAGAAATAAAACAAAATAAAAAATAAAAATAAATTAAAAAGAAGAAAACATTACAAAAGCGGGGATCAGATCATAAGGAACTTTGTGAAGCAGAGTAAAAATTTTTGTTGATGTAAATATAAAGGAAGAAATTAGAAAAGTTTAGGATTAAAAAATTATTCTAATAACTCATTATATGACAAACTGACAGTACCATCTATATGATAATAATCTAAGGGTGATAATTTCAAACAGGAGCCCTGGGTCCCTATGAGGTCACATACACTATAATTAAGAATTCAGACCTAATATGAACATTTCAAAAAGAAAGTTAATTCTTACTACGAATTGTATTTTTCTATAAGTAAACAGACTAATTGGTCTTTTCCTCTTTCCTATGGCTGACACTGTAATTACTCAACTGTCCTTGTATGGCATATGTTGGTCCTCTAATTCTATGACAATCATTCAATGTGTGTGTGTGTGTGTGTGTGTGTGTGTGTGTTTTAAACAATACCTTCACACACAAGGCCCTGAGTTCAATCCCCAGCATCAAAAACAAAACAAAACAAAAGAACGGCCTTTAGGTATTTTCTTGAAAACAATTTCAAGCCCCAGGGTGGTCTACTGGGAAATCATCTCATTTAAGTAGTCTGAAACAGAGCACATGCTGCTGCCAGCAGTTCTCCAGAGCCACAGGTCAGGACTGGAATCAGCTCTGACAGTGGAGGGCAGCTCTACCTACCAGGGCACACCAGCCACAGCTTCAGAAGCATTCCTACGTTCATTTTAAAAACTAAAAACATGGGGTCGGGTGGACATGAGCAAAATACACACAATGAAACAGAAGACTATGAAACAGGAGGTGATAGAGGAGAGATAGAGGGGTTCCTGAGCACCCCCCAAACAATGTGGCCATTAATCTGTAAAACCAATAAAAAAGGAGGAAAAGTTAAAAACTCACCTAACAACAAGTAACAATTCTATGCTAAGAAACAACAGGTGACAAAACTCGGGGAAAAAAATAGAGATTTAAAGAAACTTGACAGGGCCGAGGAGATAGCTCAGTGGTTTCAGAGCCTGCCCAGCAAGCACAAGGACCTAGATTTGATCCCTGGTACCACATGCCACACCAGCCCCTGCCAAGCCTACCATTGAAGTTAGGCATGATGGTGCACACCTGTAATCCCAGTGCTCAGAAGGCTGAGGCAGGAGGATCAATACAAGTCCAAGCTGCGTAGCGAGATCCTGTACTAAAAAGAAAGAGAAAGAAACAAACTTGACAGGGCTGGGGAGATATCCCAGTAGTTTAAGCACCTGCCTAGCAAGTGGAAGGTCCTGAGTTCAATCTCCAGTACCAAAAAAAGAAAAAAAACCAGGAACTTGATGGTGGTATTTTTACTTACAAAGTAAAAGCCCTGTATTTAAATACTAACATCCTTCTAAATATTCATCAAGGGCTGAGGGTGTACAGCAGAAGTAGATCACTTCTCTAGCACAACAAGGCTCACACCCAGCACTACAAAAAAGAAAGAACCAGTTACTATGGTGTATGCCTGTAGTCTCAGCACTCTGGAAGGCTGAGGCAAAAAGATCACAAGTTCAAGCCGTCTGAGAAATTCAGCAAGATCCTGTCTCAAAACAGAAATTTTACAAAGTGCTGGAGATGTGACTCCACACAAAACATCTAGGTTCAATCTCCAATCACACACACACACACACACACACACACACACACAGAGCCAGAATGATGGCACACACCTGTAATCCTACTATTCTACACAGTGGAGGTAGGAGGGTCATTGCGAGTTCAAGGTCAGCCTAGGGTACATAGTGAGCTCAAGGCTAGCCTGAACTACATAGCAAGACCCTGTCTCAAAAAAATCAAAATAAATAATAAAAAATCTCAATCATAATCTATTGTGAGGCTAGGATGCACTGCACATCTAGTCAAGTGCTCCCAACTTGTCTACACTCCTAGCCCTAACAAAGCTAATTGGGACACTACCAGCAGCGGTTAGATCAAGACCAGCTCCCACCCCACCAACACTGTACACCTGGCTGCTGTGTTAAAAGACAGCGTTTAGCACAAACTTGAGTATGATGTTCAGTCTGAAATAAGAGCTCTACTGAGATGTTTGACTTGGAGCATGCTCATCTTTTTTTGGAGTTTAAGTAAGGTAACTATAGGGCACTAGGCAGGTGTCCTCTGCAAATCTGTTCTGAGAAGGCCCTTAATCTCTCAGTCTCAGTTTCATCACCTTAAGTGATGTCTAAAGTTCCCTCCAGAAATACTGTGACATGATACTCTGCCTCCACTAGATTTTATATATGTGATTAGAGAATGATCTCCACTGCCCCTAAACTCTTTTAGAAACCACACCCAACACAACCAAAGCTAAAAATAGTTCAGACACCCAGGAAGAGCTCTAAACAAAGGTCTGTGGCAGAAAGCTCATCTGTCAGACTTCAGCAGCTGTCAGGACCAAACCTAGGCTACCATGAGAACACCTAAAGTATATGCTACCGGGTATACTGGTGTATGCCTATAATCCCAGCACTTGGGAGGGTAAGGTAGGTGGATCACTGTGAATACAAGCCCAGCCTGGGCTATAAAGTGAGTTCAAGGCCAGCCTGAACTTCATTGTGAAACCCTGTCTCAAAGAAGAAACAAGAAAAAGAAAAAATACTGGAGGCTGGAGATGTGGCACCTGCTCATCACACGAGACACCCAGGGCCCCATCCCAGACCCCCCCCACACACAAATATATGTATGTGCTGGAATCTTGTAAGCATTCAGTCATATTTGTTTGTCTGCAGTGCTACAGACTGAATCTAGGGCCTCTCACCTGCTGGGTGAGCACTGTACCACTGAGGTGCCCACCCATGCCCCATGCCCTCATTTACCTACCAAGGGAATGGAGAAAGGACACTCTATGGCAAGCATGGGAGTGCATGCTTATAATCCCAACTCTGGAGCATGAGGCAGGAAAATTTAAACCCAGCCTGAGCAGCACAGAACGTTAGCAGACACTGTCTCAAAATAAAAATTTTACGGGGGCCTGGCCCGTAGCTCAGTTCTTTAAATGGCTGCTTCAACAAATCAGTCAGGCTCAGGTTGCTGTGGTTCGAGCCCCACAATTCAAGCCAGCCAAACCTGCCCTGAAGGCATTCGGAGCATAAATAAGTAATAAATAAAAACTTTAAAACAACTGGGGACGGGGCTGGTGAGATGGCTCAGTGGTCTAAAGCACCTACTTAGAACAAGCTTAGCAAAGCACAGGGACCACGGTTCAATCCCCCAGCACCACATGCCAGTCAGCCCCGCCCCCTGGTGGGCTGAGCTGGCCACACACACACACACACACACACACACAAATAAATAAAAATTAAAAATTAAAAAATAAAAAATAAATAAAACAACTGGGGACATAGTTTAATGCAAAGACCCTGGGTTCAACCCACAGTACTAAAGAAAGGGAAGGGGACATATTTAAGAAGTCTTTTCCACAGTTATTAAACTAGGTGTTAATGGACAGGGTATCTTAAAAAGAATATATCGGAAGCCTTGATAACTTAATTACTACATGATGATATCTGTCCTTGATTCCAATGTTTCACTATCTATTGAATTCCAGAAACATATATGTTAAGAAAAAGTTTAGTGGGGTATCATGGCTCATACCTATATTCCCAGGAGCAGAGAAACTGAGGCAGAACTGCTGAGTTTGAGGCCAGCCTGAACTACATAGTGAGACCTTGACTCAATAAAAAAAAAAAAAAGAAAGAAAAAAAAAAGACAAAGAAAAAAAGAAAGAAATCTGTACAGCAACTAGTAAAATTATGTCTGTTTTTGTTTTGGGCTTGTTTTTTTGAGACAGGGCTTCACAATGTGGCCTAGGCTGACCTCAAATGGAGGAGTATCCTCCCACCTCAGCCTCCCCATTGTGGGACTGCAGGCTTGTACCAGGACACCCACCTAAAACAGTAACAACTTTCTAATAAACAGAAGGATAAAAAAAAAGATCAGTTCCAGAAAAGCACAAAAAAATTTCACCAGCACTCACTTTCAAGGTAACATGGCAAAACAGCACCAACCTTGAGTAACTTTCCTGACTCAGCGCTCTCTGCAGTCTGAGTGTTCCCCACAGGGCCTCGTGGTGGAAGCCTGGGCCTGTGTACCAGTGTGACAGTGTGCAAGGTGGTGGAATCTAAGAGGTATGGGTCACTGAGGTAATGAGGGCACTGGAGACTGCATTAGGGAGGACTAAGACAGTTCCCTCAGGCCTAGATTGGCTGGATCAGTTACAAAGGGAGTAAGTAAGCAAGCCCTGCCCCTACATTGCTCTGGTTTCCTGCCTCCACACGTGTTCTTGTGCAAGTGCTCCTACTCTTTTCAATGCCATCCACTATGTGATTCTGACCGAAAGGCCTAACAGGTAAGGCCACCCTTTCTGGGACCTTCACCCTCCAAAACTCACATAAATGAGTGATACTGATTTCTTTTGTTTATTTTTAATGTATTTGGTACAGGGTCTCTCTACACAGCTCAGACTCATAGTGATCCCCGTTTTCAGCCTCCCTGACACTGGGATTATGGCGTACACCACCATGCCCAGTTTCAGTAGCCAGCTCACTGCTCCCGGGGCAGGGCTGGCAGGGCCTGTGGTGCTGGGGATCGAATCCTGGTTTGTACTTGCCTAAGCAGGCACTTAGTCCACTGAGCTATCTCGAAGGCCCAGCAGTAATGATTTCTGAGGTACCCAGTCTCGGGTGTTTTGTTGTGCTAACAGAAAATAGATGAACACATCCTCACGTGTAGGCCTATGGAAAGTGAAAAGGAGGGCTAGGTGAGGACATGATACCATATCCCCATTTTCCTCATCACTGTCCACACTCCTTAACCTCCTGGAGCATTCTCTGCCACCACCCTCCACCTACCCTCCACCTACACATGCTGAAGTGCTCTCCCCTGGATTTAATTCTTCCTATTTGCACTCATTTTCAAAGTGGTTTCATCCAATATCATGGCTTTAAAACTATGTCTACAATCTAGACCTCTCCCTTAGCAAATGTTTTCTCTGTCTGACATCTCCATTTGAGAATCTAAGAGGCACTTCAAACTTAACATATCCAAAACTGAATTAATCTGCCTGTATCTTCATTAGTCTTTTTTTCCCCCCTAGTCTTCTAATTTCAGTAGTGAGGCTCATAATTGTTCGGGCCAAAACTATTGAAGTCACCTTTGACCACGTTCTGAATATGACTACACCATATAAATACAATGATACAGGCTCATACAATTCATCAGCAAGTTCTGCTGACTCTCCCTTCAACATGTACTATCTAGAATCCCAATCCTTCTTGCCACTTCACTACACCCCAGCACCTCTCACCTCAGTGAAGCAGTCTCCCATCCTGGGCCCTAACTCCGGCACTCAATGTGGCAGCCCTAGGGACTGTTCCAGAAGACACATCAGATCTCATCAGCATTCCGTGAGAAAAGGCTATAACTGTCTATGAAGCCCTAGACAGGTGGTGGTGAACCTATGGCAAGTGTGCCACAGTGGGATGTTGGTATCACTGAAAGATCTAAAAGCTTTACCATCACTGTCCCAGGCAAATCACGTGACTTGCTTCATTACCTCCTTCAGGGCTCTGTTCAAATGTCACACTCCCTGGGAGGCCTTTCCTAATGATCACATAAAAAATCTCAGGCTAGGAGGGACTGGGAGGGATTCAGAGAGCACAAGCCTGGTGTGAGGGGTTTCTGAGGTTAATCCCCAGCAAACTGACTCTACCTCTTGCCACCCTGGGGCCACCGTGGGTCTCACTTCTCAAAGCTTTATTTCTCCTCAAAGCACTAACATCCTTCAAACTACCTTTTTATTATTTCTTTACACTAGAGTGTAGGCTTGCTGATGGCTGGGATTTTTGAATGCTTCACTCACAGGTGTTCCCAATGGCTAGAACACAAACTACATACAGGCTTTCAAGACTGTTCACTGAGCAAGGCTGGGAAGATGGCTCAGCAGAATAAGCATTTGTCTGGCAAGCGCAAGGGCCTGAGTTTAATCCCCGGGGTTGTCAAAAAAAAAAAAGACTGTTGAGTAGGTGTGCTAATGAATACTTTTAATCCCAGAGCTCTGGAAGACGAAGCCAGAAGGTTCTCTGAAGGGTTCAAAGCCATCCTGGATTATACAGTGAGTTCCTGATAGGCCAGGAACATAGTGACACCCAAAACTTTTTTTTTTTTTTTTTTTGCAGAACCAGGGATCGAACTCAGGCCCTTGCACTTGCCAGCGAAGTGCTTATTCCACTGAGCCATCTTAAATAAATACATTATACTGAAATCTTACGAGGTAACATAATTTCCTGAGTAGATCCAATAGAATAAAGAGCAGAAATTCCACACAATTACATTCGTAACAGTACTGCAACAAGAAAAACCAGTCTGTCTTTTAAAATATTTTTCTTCTTGTCAATTTTAGAAACTTTGTACTTGTTTCTTCCTCAGATATTGATTTCCCTCCATTTCTTTGGATAACAAAGTTCAAAAGAGCACTAAAATTCAATGTTTTATTTAGTTTTGTTAAAGCCCTTTGTACTGTGCCTAGTGAGCTCCAGGTCACCCCGGCATGCTGGCACACACCTGTAGTCCCAGTTCTCTGGGAGGCTGAAGCAGGATTACAAGTTCAAGGTGAGCTTGGGGAGTTTAGTGACAGTGAGAAGCTTTCTCAAAATTAAAAATTAAAATAAGACTGAAAGCCTGTGATTCTCAAAATAGTCCCACACTTGTACGATAAATTAGCATTCACAGGAAAACAGAAATAAGAAAGGCCCTTTTTCTGTCACTAATCAACACCCACGGAAGTCCTCCAAGTGACCCTGGTGCCACAAAGATTGAGGATGTTTAGGAAGAGATCCTGGGAAAATAAGATAATTCTCTCACCAATCCCCACCCCAGAATCACTCCAAATCCTGCAGACCTTTTATTCTACTTCATATCATTTAACAAAGCCATTCTTATCAGGTACAGGAAATCTCAGCTGAAGAAACAGTATGATTACATAATTACACGTACAGGAAAAGCCTAGTACTCTATTATCCATCTTTTCCAAACATTTTAAAACTAAAATTAGACTTAAAGAGTTTTTGTTGAAAATGTTTAGCTCTGAGCCTGACTTAGTTAAAAAAAAAAAAATACTTTGCTAAGATATGGGATATCGGGCACAGAGTTTTAAAGCTGAACAGTTTTGTTTACTATTGTTTATTTAATGCATTCTTCCCAATCCTCCTCCCAAAAGGAAAAAATCCACACTGGTGTCATCAATAGGAATGGTATGCCCAAAGAAAGGCGTTTTGAAAGCCTATGACCTAAGTGTTTAGCACTGACACAGATAAAGTTCAGGCAATAGATGTCACTTGTCTCACCATTTAACAAAAAAAAAAAAAAAAAAATCAAGACTCCGCTCCCACGGAGGGAGGCAAGGAGAAAGAGCCGGCGAGAGCAGGGCACCAGGGGCTCCCCGGCCTCGCGCGCCCGCCGGCGCCGCGCTCCAGCTCACCCCGCACTGCGCCACCGGGGAGCCCAGCGGGGACCGGGCCCCTCCGGGAGCGCGGCGGGGCCGCG
>NW_004524623.1:13368928-13381936 GCF_000260255.1 Octodon degus
CGCCGCTGCCCGGGCGCGCGCGGCCTGCCGGAAGCGCGCACCCACGCCGCCGCCCGCGCGAGCGGGATCCCCCTGGCCCCCTCCGGTCTCGTGAAGTCAGAATAATCAAGAAATCTGGGCGAGCCACAGGCTGGCGGGCGACCTTTGGTTCCGGTTGGAGCCTGCCCTTTGCCCTCGCCAGGCTACACCGACCTCTGTGTCCCGGCTGCACCGTTAACGCCACGGGGCATGCTCGAGTCCTGGGCTCTGGCTCATTTCTTTGCCACCCGCCCCTCTCTCTGGAGTATATCTGAGTGAAAGAGGGTCGTCATCTACATCAGCGTAATCTCAGCTACTCCAGAAGCTGAAGCAGGAGGATTGCAAATTAAGACAAACGTGGGCAATGTGAAGAGACCAGTAAATTTTTTAACAAAATTTCAAAATTTTGGGGGCTGGGAACATAGCTCAGTAGAATAAGCGTTTGCCAGGGGCATGAATTCAATCCCCAGTTCCACCAAGAAAAAAAAATTCAAAATTTTTTAAAAACAGTGAGGATTTAGTTCCATGATGGAGTGCTTGCACAGTGAGTGTGAGCCACTGAGTTCAACACTCAGTACCTTTCCAGGGATGAGGGGTGTATATTAGTAGCAGGTTGTTGATGCTACCAGGAAAATAAACTTTTGTATGTATTACATATTTATGAACACATGTTCATGTATTATTACATGCTTATTGCTTCTGGTATGAGGAAGACTTCAATGCGCTAGTATTTTCCTAGTAAGAATGACCATTTCAGGCAGTAGGTCCTTGCAGAATTTTAAAACCTAGGCTAATCAAACAAAACCAAGTAGAGAGCTTATTTTCTGTTTGCTCCAATCAAGAAACTTGATATGTATTGTTCATTTGAATAGTACCTGATTTATGAGCCTGTAAACCCTGCATTAGCATTTTAAAATGAACAGATAGAGGCCCCTTTCCATTATGGTGTATAAATCTTACCAAAATAGATAAAATCCCTATGATCGATTCTAATGCTTTCAAAGGAATAGGCACACATTACAAGATTAAACACTAATTTGAAAATATCTGGGGTGGAGGCACATTCCTGTAATCCAGCACTCTGAAAGCTCAGGCCTGAGGATCACAAGTTCAGGTCAGGGGGCTGGGGAGATGGCTCAGTGGAATAAGCGCCTGCCTGGCAAGCCCAAGGGCCTGAGCTCAATCCCCTGCTCAAACCCCGGTTTTGCAGGGGGTGGGGGTGTTCAGGCAAGCCTGGGCAGTTTAGTAGGACTGTGTTGTGGGGAAAGGGGTATCTGCAGCAGGAAAGCGTTTGACCCTGAGTTCTAGGCTAGGTGGTACTGGTGGAAGGGATGAATCCTCTGAGAGGAGGGGCCTGTGGGGTGGAGGAAGGGAGGTCAGTCTGTAGGAGACGCCCTGGAGAGTCTGTACCTCATCCCCTGCATCCTCCTTCCTCCCCCTCCTGCCTACCCCAAGGCCATGAGCTGAGAGCTGGCTCTGCCTTTCACTCCCACCGTGATTCTACCTTGCCACAGGCTCAAATCATGAAACCAAGCTGGAAACCTCTAAAACAGTGAGCCAAGTCATTTTCTTTGTTCGTCTCAAGTATCATCACAGCACTGCAAAAGTGACTGAGCACTGGGGTTGCTCCTACAGGCCACCAAGTACCTACATCACCTGGAAACCTTGGATCCAGCCTGTGTTCCTGGCAGGTGTCTTCCCTTCTGGTAACCAGGCTACTACATACACAGCCTTGTGGTGCCCACATGCCTTCCAAAAGATCTGGGAGGAATTCTTGCGAGGCACAAGGCCTGCACAGCAAAGCCCTTGGTTCCTTCAGGGCCTTATCCTGTTTATCTTCTGAAACATATAGTGAAAGTTGAAACTTAAAACTTTGTTTACCATAAAAGGCATGTTGCCATTAATCCCCTTCTTCAAACACACCTATCCCATTGTTCTCGCCACTCTCGAAGCAGTTCTGAAGTCCTCATTTTTGTGCTGAGTTGTGCTGCCAAGGCAGCCTGTGTCCTAAACAGATTCAAAAGCTTGCCTTTCATGGTGACTGTGGGGAACAGCCAGAAGTCACACAGTGCCAGATCTGGTGACTAGGTGGGTGAGGATGCATGGTAATGTTTTCTGTTGGATGTCACTTGGTAGCAGCACACTATGGTTTTGATCATACCTCATAAAGACACGTGTGAAAGAGGACTCCAGAACTGCATCAGAAAGTGGCAAGATGGATGGGAGAAATGGGAAGCCGGGAGTGCCAGGGAGATAATGCCGTGTGTCTTTTACTATAATACATTTTTTAAAATTTAAACATTTACTGTAGTTTTAATCAGCCTTTGCAGATCCTTAAGGTCCCCTTTCATCCATTATAGTACTAGCTAACAGTTACATTAAATTTAACTGTTCAAATTCCCAGTTTCTGCCTCCTGATTGATAACATGACCCAGGGTTCGTTACTGGAGGACTGGTACACTCAAGTGCTATGCTCTTATGTGGAATACTATTTAGCAGTAAAGAGGAATGAGCCCTTAATGCATGCAAAACGGCTGCCAAAAATGTGGTGAGATGCCAGGCACAAGGATTCATGGTGTGTTGTTCCACTTTCAGGAAATTCTAGTAGGCCGGGCAGGAAGTACTTGCCGGGGTCAGGGAGTGGGAGACTTGAGTGCAAAGGACACTGGGAACTGTCCTGGCTGGCGAGTTGATATTCTGACAGATACACACATTCCTCAAAACCCACTGAGCTATGCTTTTAAAATCCAGTGAAATTATAGCTCAAAAATCTATTTACAAGGAAAAAGCCAAAAGATTTGTATCAGGTTTTAATTGATGTCTTGGTTTTCAAACTTTGCACTTCCTAAGGTTCTACTCATTCAGCAGGTTGACAAGAACTAATATTCTTTCAAATATCTCGCTCAGCTAGGCATGGTGGTGCACACCTGGAATCCCAGCAGTCTGTGAGGCTGAGGCAGGAGGATCACGAATTCCAGCCTAGCCTGGGCAATTTAGTGAGATCCTGTCTCAAGATAAAAATTTTAAGAAGGGCTGGAATTTCTCTCTGTAAAGATCCTGAGTTCAATCTCTAATAACCCCTAAAAATCTTGTTCAATTTTCTTTTTTTCAGCTGGCACTTGCTGAAGCATCGTGTTGAGCCTCCGTGGAGGGCACGGCCTCCAGTATCACACTGTCGGCCCTACAGAGGGATTCAGCCACACAACACAGACTCAGCTAAGGCCTTTACTTTTTGTTTTTCATATTCTGTATTTTTAAAAATTCTCAACCAGCATCTGTAGCTTTTTGTAATTCAGAAACACTCTCCCCCCCACCACCACCCCAGGGATTGAACTCAGAACCTTGCACTTGCCAGGCAGGCATTTATGCCGCTGAGCTATCTTCTAGAACTTTCCTTTTTTTTAAGTATGTGTTTTTCTGTGAAGAAAGATGACCAACATTATAAACCATGATTCTTCTCCTATAAATAACTCAAACTTGTAACTGTTATAATAGCTTACCCTTGGTACTGTTTGGAGAGAATGCCCGTCCGTTCGTACATGCATGTATTCACTCATCAGCTTTTCCTGTTAAGCCTGCTGTATATCAGGCAGTGTTCCAGGGATATACCAATCAATAAGTCTTATAGGTGTAATGCACTGTACATAAAGTAAATCCAAAATGCCCTCAGAAATATAAATAACTTAGGTTTTTCGGTAGTGTGGCAGAAAAGCAGAAGGATGGAAAAGGCGTTTATTGCCATTGAGCAGGACACAGAGAGGACCATCGGCAGGGAGACGGGGGAATCCTCTGACCTGAGACAGGGAGGCTGAGACTTTATTTTTTTTTATTTTATTTATTTTTTTTTATTCTTCTTAGTGGTTAATTGCTGTACAAGATGCGGACTTGTGATCCTATTTACAAACACCATTAGAACAAATCATTCTATTCATTAACAGAATGTAACTATATATCTATCCCAACCACTTTGAATACACAGATACAAAATGGACATTCATCTGTATACCCCATTTTTTCTAAGTTCCGTTATTGAATATTATAGGTGTGTAAACTCCGCAAAATATTCTAAAAGAGTCCAGTAGCCCATAATAGCATTGGGTCTTCTGTTTAACTGGCAATGTCAGAAATTGAGGCTGAGACTTTAGGGACTTTTGCTAAAGGCGGAGCTTGAGAGGCGGGGTCAGTGACGCACAAGGAGCTCATTGGAGGCTCCCTTTGGGGGGGGGGAAGGGGAAGGTAAAAGGAAGTGGTACCCAGGGTGGAGTGGGGAGGAGGAAGAAGTGGTCATTGGGAAGACAAGCTGTTGATTTGGGGATTCGGCCATGTTGGCTCAGGGCCATGACATTTAGCAGTTTGTACTCGGGCTGGAACCTACTAATCACTATTATAAATATTGTTAAATAAAAATCATTGGAGCCTGTTAGACTACCCTGTACAAGGCCCCAACAGGCCAGTTCTAGGAACTCTAGTGAAATCACTCACACTGAAGTTCAGTGGCACTACACAGCAGCCAAATCGCGTAGGTAACCTAAGGATAAATGGAAACCAAACCAAGACTATAAGAATATGAAAGTAGAGCATGGTGGCATACACCTGTTGTTATCCCAGCTAGCTGGAGGCTGAAGTAGGAGGGTTGGATATTCAAGCCCAGCCAGGGCAAGGCAACAACTAGCAAGACCTTGTCTCAAAAAATAACAAGGCCTGGAGCTGTATGGCCCTGAGTCCAATTCCAGTACCAGACACACACACGTAACCTAGTGCTACCCAACTACTTGTTTTCCTATATTTTATCATTGCTCAGGGCCTTATGAGAAAAGTAACTTTAAGATAACCAATCTGCTCTTTGCTATTGTTTATGCTCTCACCAGACCTTTTCAGTTTATAAAATCAACCTTCTCAGCACTCAGAGTGAAAAAAAGCTCTCAGCTTGGCTCATTGGAAAACTTTATTTACTTATAGCAATACTGAAGATTGGATCTGGAGCCGTTCACTGAGCTATATCCTCAGCCCTTTTTAAATTCTTTTTATTTTGACATGGGTCTGCCTGAGTTTTCAAGTTGTCCAGGCTGGACTTGAACTTGTGATTTTCCTGCCTCGGTCTCCCAGAATGCTGGGATTATAGGCCTGTGCCACCACATGCGGGTAACACCTCTTGTAAATCACAGAAACCTTGTTCATTTATTCTTTCCCACTTTGAATTCAGAGGCCTTGAAATTTAGTCCCTCAGGGCTCATTTACATTTTAATGATTTCAGGTACATGGTACATCTACTCTGTTCAGGCTGCGATGACAAAGTGTTGGTCTCGAGGCTGACAAGCCTAGACAGAAGGCCAGCGAGTCTTGGGGTCTGGTAAGAGCTGCTTCCCAGTCCCCAGCCCAAGCCTTCTGGCCATGCCCTTGTGTGTGGCCCTGGGGAAGAGACCAGGGAGTTCTCTGGGGCCTGCCATGTGAGGGCACCCATCCTGCTCAGAAAGCACCCCCCCCCCCATGGGACTCAGGACTCCAACCTGTGGATCCTGGAAGGGCCATAAGGGCGTAGAGCACCATGCCTCTTCTCCTCCCTCCTGTGCCCCAGCACTCCCTAGCGCTGAGAAGTGTTCTCACTCAGCCACACACCGCATGTCTCTGCTTTCAGAAAACTGATGAAGTAAACGCATCCCTCAGCACCCTCCACAGAGATATATTCTCTAAACTAAAAATAGGAGGTGGCTGTCGGTGCTTTCCAGTCATCATCAATATGACTATGCATGAGGCAGTTATTTTAAGCTCAGCAATTTAGCCCCGATCCCATCACAGACTTAGGCTGGAGGCTTAGAGTGGGCTCTTGGGCGTTTACCTGCTGCAGTGGTCTTCTACCGGGGCACCATTTCCCTGGAGCAGTGGAAGCTTATATAATAACTTGGGGGAACATTCTGGAAAGTACCTCATTCTGTTTTAAGAAAACTCTTAAGATCCTCTCCCCACCCCTCTGCAGAATTCTTCTCCCCTGACTGTTTCCTTTTCACGTCAGAGTCAAACGATAATTAAAGGTGGCAAGAAAGATGCTGGGAATGGAGCCAGTTTCATTGTACTGCCCCTAGTACTTGTTCCTTACAGCCGTGCCCATTGTGAACCGATTCCAGCTGCCTTCAAACAACTAGAAATTATAATCTGGTGGTGCCTATTTAAAGTAACAGAATCCGAGGCAGCAGGGGAGGCTTAACTCTGGGTAAACACTTAGTTATTAACTAAGATTGCAGTGAGCAATCTCGGATCCATCCCAACTGAAGGTCCATAGCATGAATCAAGCCTTTGAGCTCTCTAATACCATTTCTTCAAGGTCTGAGATGGATGAAATGACATCACATCTGTGCAGTTATCGCCTCTGTTCTTACATTCTAAGCAAACTTGGTACCACTTCTCGAAGTTCTGAGCTACCCTAAGCCTACAAGGTAAAGCACCAAGCTCCCTAGAGAACTTAATTTATAAATAAATGACTCCTTGCTAAAACATAATCTCAATTGAAATTGGTGTGCTAGGGCTGAAGTTAGGGCAAGTATATTTTTCAAATGTGAAATCTCACTATCAAAGGTAAGCTATAATTCAAATTACACACTTTAACTTTTTCTTCCATTAGTAAATAGGTTGAGAAGACTGGAGAAAGTTGAACACCTTCCATACACCTTTGCCTGATTTCCTTAATATGAATAAATATCATAAAATGTATGGTTCTTTGTGATTAAATTCTTGTTATGTGATAAAATATAAAATAAGTTAGTAAAAAAAATCACAAAAAGAATAAAATATTTTGGTCTTTAGAAACAGAGTCAAGCCAGGGGGCTGGAGATGTAGCTCAGGAGTAGAGTGCTTGCCTAGTGTGCAAAACACCCTGAGTTCAACCCCCACCATGACCAAAAAAAGAAAGAAGAAAAAAACCCAGTCAAATAAAATAGACCTGTCTCGGAATACACACACGCACATGCTTGGGATATCTCAGAGGTAGAAAGCCCAGTACCACAAAAAAATATGTAAATCAAACTAGAAAATAAAATAAAGATGAGTCAAGAGGCTTGGAGATGTAACTCAGAGTGCACAAGGCACTGTGTTCGGTTCCCAGTACCACAGTTCACAGCACATGCAGAGTAGAGAGGGCTGGGGAGATAGTTCAGCAGCTTAAGTGCCTGCCTAGCAAGTGCAAGGTCCTGAGTTTGATCCCTGGTACCGAAAAAAAGCAAAATGGAGAGTAGAGAAAAGAAATTGAGGGGCCAGGGAGATAGCTCAGTGGAATAAGCACTTGCCTGGCAAGCGCAAGGGCCTGAGTTCAATCCCTGGTTCAAAAAAAAAAAAGAAAAGAAATTGGTATTTTAAATTAACATAAAATCCAAGCTTACTCTATCCACTTAAGTCCTCCATAAGCTCCCCTTCTGCAAATCTGTTAGAGTTCTTTTTTTTTTCTTTTCTTTTCTTTTGGCAGAACCAGGGATTGAACTCAGGCCCTTGCGCTTGCCAGGGAAGTGCTTATTCCACTGAGCCATCTCCCCAGCCCATAGAGTTCTTTTTTTTTTGAAATTTTATTGAGAAATAGCAATGAGACAGTTTCAAAACAGGTAAGTAGGACAGTTACAATAATACATTGTGGGGCCGGGGAGATGGCTCAGTGGAATAAGCGCTTGCCTGGCAAGCACAAGGGCCTGAGTTCAATCCCCGGTTCTGCAAAAAAAAAAGACAACCAATAATTAATACATTGCATATTGTTGTAGTATTTATTCATAGTACAAGATGCAGACATGATATCCTGTCCAAACATTATCTGTTAGAGTTCTTTATAAACAGAATCCATTCTGTAAGAACAATTACCAATGCAGAGAGGTAGAGACCTCTTCCTTGCAGTTACGTGTACAGTAGAATTTATAGCTAGAAATTGGAAAGTATTGTAGAACTTTTTTTTTGACACTGCCGGGTAAGAAAGGAGTTCTGGAGACTTTAAGGCAACATATGTTCCAATTATCATCAAGAACTAACTCGATACCAGAACTTCCAAATTTTAGCTTAAATGTTACCAAAAAGTGGAGAGTTTGCTAAATTAGTAGTGAATCTATAGACACGAAAACGTTGTCTGACTTGTGATGCTTTTAAAAATATTTTCACTGGCTCCAGCAGACAGCAGCTACACAAAGGTAGCAATTAATTCCACAGTGTTGAGGCAAAATTAGAGGGAATTATTTACTGTCATCAGTGACTGGGGGAGTGGAAAAGCAGCCAGAAGCTGGGGAAAGGAGAAAGGTTAAACACACGCTGCATTCTCTGTTCATCTTGAAACGCACAGCTGGACAAAACCCTTTCAAGGAAAACTACACTAAAGCAAGTGAAAACAATTTATGGTCTTGTACTTTGTATGTCTGTTTTTGAATAGCAGACATAGGCTCCAGACATTGGCTAGCTGTGGAAATCTTTCTAAAGGTTTTCTTCTGAAAATTTCTAAATGTACACAAAATAGAGTAGCAAAAGGATCCCTGTGCATCTATTACCTAGACTCCATATTTACCAACAGAGTCAATCGACTTTGTTTATACCCCACTGCGTGTACCCCTATCATAACTGCTGGATGTCACCATGAGTCATGTGCCAGGAAGCACGCTCGTGTGCACAGCAAAGAGATACAGTCAGTCACGTTAAAGATACATTGGTGACAGTGACAGTCTCACAGTCACATAGTAGTAATAAAAGCCTTTTTTTAAGGCCACATGCCTTAGGAATCTGGAATTTTGCATTTAATTGGTGTACTTATATCTTGTGTTGAAATTATTCTAAAATGAATACCTCTATATCTTATAATTCACATTCTTATGTTTGACAGATTGGACAGATTTTCTTTTTCTCCAACACTGGGGTTTGAACCCAGGGCCTTCACGTCGAGCTATATCCTCATCCCTTTCATTATTTTTTATTTTGAGCAAGGCCTTCGCCTCCCCCACCTCTCTGTCTATGTCTCTGTCTCTCTGTCTCTCTGTCTCTATTTGTGTAGTGCTGAGGATTGAGCCTAAACCTGTTTTAATTTTTGGGGACAGGATCTCAAATAAGTCACTACACAGCTGGGTTCGAATTGCAGATCCTCCTGCCTCAGCCTGCCAGAGTATAGGGATTATAGTACCCAACTAAGATTTAGTTAATTTGTATCCAAGGGACTAGAAATGTAGTAAGGTTTTTTTGGTGTGTGTGTTGGGGAGGGGGATACTGGAACTCAAACTGAATGACCTTGTGCTTGCCTGCAGGCACTGAGCTATATTCCCAGCCTTTAAATTGTATTTATTTATTTATTTATTTATTTATTTATTTATTTATTTATTTATTGTGTGAGGTCTCACTACCCAGCTTGGACTCCTAGTGATCCTCCTGACTTGTGGCTCCCTACTGCTAGAATTACAAGCATGCACCACCACACCCAGACATCATCACTGGCTTAGCAAGCCCCAGGGTGGGTCCAGCGTGGCATGCAGTGCCAGGGATTGAACCCTGGCCCCTGCGCTTACCTAAGCAAGCACTTGGTCTGATGAGCTACATCGCTGGCCCTTCCAGTTGTTTTAAGAATAAGAGGGGCTGGGGAGATGGCTCAGCCACCTCCCCAGCCCCCCATGTGATGTTTTGGTACACATACACCTTACATAATTTTAAATCAAGATGAAGGGGCCAGGGAGATGGCTCAGTGGAATAAGTGCTTTCCTGGCAAGCATAAGAGCCTGAGTTCAATACCCAGTTCCACCAAAAAAAAAAAAAAAAAAACAACAACAACAACAAAAAAAAAAAACCATCACATGGTACCTCATAATTATGTGCAACTTGTTTTGTTTTGAGTCAGGGTCTCTTGATGTACTTCAGAATAGCCTTGATCTCACTATGTAGTCCAGGCTGGCCTCGAACTTGCAAGAATCCACCTGCCCGATCATTCTGAGTGCTGGGATTACAGACATGTGCCATTGTACCCAGCTAATACATGCAATTATTATGTGTCAATAAAAGTAAGGAAGAAGAAAAAAAGGAAGGGAGGACCAGGGAGGGGAGACTGGAGGGAGGGAACAAAGGAAAGAAGGAAGAAGAAGTCCCTTCTCTGATCAGATGGAAGGAGCTGTGCCTGCTGAGCTGACTGCACTGTGGCAGGATCAGTCCTCTAGCAAGGCCACAAAGTGCTGCCACCCTTCCCTGCTCCCCAGCCAGCTCCTCACCACGTGTGAGGCCCTGGGCAGTGCCATCCACCTCACAGACACTCCTGTGACCACCTGGTCATTCCGTGTGTCAAGTATCGTTTTTGCCTAATGCCTTTTATTTTCTGGTGTTTGAGAGCTGGCTTGAGTTTCTCAGGGTACTAGGGTATGTGTGGACTCCAGGTCAGACCTGGCTCACACCAAGCGCCATCAGCCGGGTCTTCCCATGTGAGAGGAGGTGAGGAGATCCTCGGTGCCTCACTGTGGGGAGCAGATGCACTGGGACAGTCTTCAGTGTCCACACAGTTTCCCCATCCAGAGAGCTGACTGACTGCTCCTCCCAATTCTGCCCCAGTCTGTTCAGAGGCCACCATTCACACGCATGTCATCCCTTAGCCAGAACTCCTTCTCCAGGGCTTGTTTTTCAAGACTGTGTCTACCAGCCAGGTGTGGTGGCACTCACATATAATCCCAGTGCAGGAGGCAGGAGGATCACGGTGAGTATAAGGCCAGCTTGGCCTACAAAGTGAGTCTGAGGCCAGCCTGAACTGCACAGCAAAACCCTGTCGAGAGAGAGAGAGAGAGAGAGAGAGAGAGAGAGAGAGAGAGAATGTTTCTACCAACTCAGGGATGGGGCAGCTGAGACAGGAGGACTGCAAGTTCAAGGCCAGGCTGGGCAATTTAGAATGTCTTTGAATGAAATTTAAAAAAGGATGGGGAGGCAGCTCAGTGGTAAAGCACCCCCTGAGTTTAGTCCTCATCACAAGAAGAGGGAGGAGGAGAAGGAAAAGGAGGAGGAGAGAAACTATTACTCAACTGTTACCTCTTTTTTTTTTTTTTTTTAAGAATGTATGCCCTAGGGGCTGGGGAGATAGCTCAGTCTTCTAAGCACCTACCTGGCAAGCACAAAGACCCAGGTTCGAACCCTAGTAAGTACCATATGCCGCCCCAGCCCTGAAGCTCTAGGTGAGCTGTGCCAGCACTGAAGCTGGGAGCAGCGGCACATGCTTGTAATCCTGGCACTGGGGAAGCTGACACAGGAAGATCACTACAAGTTTGAACTGCATAGTAAGACCCTGTACCCAATAAATAAATAAATAATAAATAAATAAAAATTTTTAAAAAGACTGTATGCCCTAGCAACAGAGTCCAGTCAGAAGAGCGGTTAAATCCAGCCACCGTGTATCGATCCATGGTGCACAGCCTAGATCCTCAGTGCTCACACTGTATGTGTGGGGGTTCTGGGGGTCGAGCCCAAGGCTTTGCACTGGGCTACCTGCCCAGCCAACCCACCCTTCAATTTTTATTTTTTTTTCCAGAGCCGGAGATTCAACTCAGGCCCTTGTGCTTGCCAGGGAAGCACTTACTCCACTGAGCCATCTCACTGGCCCATACCCTTTAATTTTGAGACAGGGTTGAGTTGCTAAATTGTCCAGGCTGGCTCCCACTTGCCACGCCCCTGTCTGAGCCTCCAGAGAGATGGGATTACAGGAATGTGCCACTGTGCCTGGTTTACTCCTTATTCTTTTTTTTTTTTTTTTGCAGAACCCAGGATTGAACTCAGGCCCTTGCGCTTGCCAGGGAAGTGCTAGCCCCCTCCTCATCCTTTTTGGTCACAGGATCTTTTTACTTTCATGGAAACTACTGCAGACCCCAGTGACCTTTGTCCAAGTGGGTTTCATGAATACTTAGGTGACTATTAGAAATTAGACACAGAAAAATTAAAAACATTTACTTGTTCACTAAAAATAATGCTTATAAGCCAGTAACACAATTATGTAATGTTTTTCCAGTACCCATATATTTTATTGATTGATTGATTGATTGATTGATTGATTTTTTTGTGGTACCAGGGATTGAACTCAGGACCTTGCACTTGCCAGGCAATATGTTTTTGTTTGTTTGTTTTTTGTTTTTTTGAGATAGGGTTTTGCTATGCTGTTCAGGCTGGCCTTGAACTCACTTTGTAGGCCAGGCTAGCCTCACACTCCTAGTGATCCTCCTGCCTCAGCCTCTCAAGTGTTGAGGTTACAGGTGTGTGCTACCATGTCCAGAAAGTCATTTGTTAAGGCAATTGAGACTAGGCGTGGTGGTACATGCCTATAATCCCAGCACTTGGAAGGCTGTAAACAGGAGGATCACTACAAATCCAGCCTGTGTAGTGAGACCCTGTAGGCTCTGTAGAACATGTCTTAAAAAAAAAAAAAAAAAAAACATTTGCCAATCTCAGCTGCGCATGCTGGCACACACCTATAATCTCAGCACTCAGGAGGCTGAGGCAGGAGGATTGATGTGATTTCCAGGCCACTCGAGCTACTTAGTGAGAACCTGTCTCAAAAATAATTATTTTTCAGGAGAATCACTATGAGTCTGATCCATGTAGTGAGACCCTGTAGACCATGTACTAAATTTTTTTAGAAAATTATTTTTGTCAATCTCATTAGTGCCTAGTTTAATAAAGAACAGTTGAATATACTTCTAGATTCATAACCTGCTGCAGTATCACATATCAGATAACCTCTGGAAAACTGTATTATATAATAACGAAAGAATAAAACTAGGAAAAGAATAGTGGTATATGCCTGTAATCCCAGCAGCCTGGAGACTGAGGCTGCAAGGTTGCAGTAGAATCCAGTGTGGGCAACTTCAACTTTGTTCAAAAATAAAAACTAAAAAATGACTGTGAGTATATCCCAGTGCAAAGGCCTGAGTTCAATCCCCAAGACCACAAAAAATAAAAACAAAAATCTAATGAAAAAGTCACAAGAAAAGCAAATAATATATCTGTGATACTACAAATTTTTTTTTTTTT
>NW_004524623.1:13390290-13391234 GCF_000260255.1 Octodon degus
CCAGCCATCCCGCCCCCTGGTGGGCTGAGCTGGCCACACACACACACACACACACACACACACATAAATAAATAAAAATTTAAAAAAATAAAAAATAAAAAAAAAAAGATAATAGGAAGGGCGGGCCAAATAGCTTTAGCAGATTAAAGCACCTTCTTAGGCATACAGAGGGCTGGAGTTCGATCCCCAGGCCGGCCCCGCCCCCGGGGCACGTGTGTCCCTGCACATACATGCACGTGCCTGTACTTGGGAGGCTGTAAATAGGAGGATCACTAGGAGTCAGATCTACACAGTGAGACCCTGCACACCCTGTACACCCTGTCCTATATTAAAAACAAAGCAAAACACCTCCAAGATAATAGGAAAGTAATAATAGTTAATAAGCGGCATATTGTTGGGCTGGGGCGGTAGCTCAGCGGTCTAAACGCCTGCCTGGCAAGCTCAAGGACATGGTCCAGTACCGCATGTCCGCAGCCTGGAAACCAGGTGTGGTGGTGCACGCCTATAATCCCAGCGCTGCAGAGGCTGCGGCAGGACGACCACTATGAGTACAACCTGTAAGGTGACACCCTACAGAAAAAAAGTTGTATAGTATTATTTTTCAATTACTCTACTTTTTTTTTTTTTTTCGTCTTTTTGAGACGGGCCCTTGCTGTGCAGTTGAGGCTGGCTTTTGTTCACTCTGCAGCCCAGGCTGGTCTCGCACTCTCAGTGATCCTCCTGGCTCATTCTCCCGAGCACTGGGATCACAAGCATGCTCCACCGCACACAGCCATGCTACTGTTTTGACATTTAGATCTTTGATCCATTCAGAATTTAGAATTTAGTTTAGCACATGGTGAAAGATATGGGTCCTGCTTTAATCTTCAACATATGTAAAGGCAGCTTTTCCAGCACCATTTATTAAAGAGGCTTTCTCCCAGTGAATGTGTTTGGCACCTTTG
>NW_004524623.1:13391544-13395394 GCF_000260255.1 Octodon degus
TGTGTGTGTGTGTGTGGCCAGCTCAGCCCACCAGGGGGCGGGGCTGGCTGGCATGTGGCGCTGGGGGATTGAACCGCGGTCCCTGATGCTTTGCTAAACTTGTTCTAAGTAGGTGCTTTAGACCACTGAGCCATCTCACCAGCCCCAATAGTTCAATTTCAAGTTGGGGATTGTGATGTCTCCTGCCTCGCCTTTGTTGCCCAGTGTTGCCCCTGCTATTCTAGGTCTCTTCTGGTTCCAAATGAGTTTTAGGGTTTTTTTCTTTAATTCTGTGTGGTATGCTGTTGGAATTTTGATCAGAATTGCATTAAATCTGTACAGGTTTGGAATTATGGTCATTTTCACTATATTGATTCTTCCTAACAAGAGCAAGGGCTCTCTTTCCATTTTCTGATACCTTCTTCAGTGTCCTTTTTCAGAGCACTGTAGTTTTCAATGTACAGGTCTTTTACATCCTTTGTTAGATTGATTCCTAGGAGTTTCACTGATTTGGATGCTATTGTGAAAGGTGTTGTTTCCCTAATTACTATCTCAGTGAGGTTTTTTTATTCTTGTACAGGAAGGCTATTGATTTTTGAGTGTTGACTTTGAATCCAGCTGTATTACTAAGTTTGCTTACTAAATCTAGTAGTCTTTTAGTAGAGTTTTTAGCCTCTTCTATGTAGAGTATCATGTCCTCACAAATAATGATAATTTAACTTTTTTTTTTTTTTTTTTCTTCAGAACCAGGAATTGAACTCAGGCCCTTGTGCTTGCCAGGCAAGTGCTCATTCTACTGAGCCATCTCCCTGGCCCGATAATTTAACCTTTCCTATAGTTACGTCTTTTATTTCTTTCTCAGCTAACTGCTCTAGCTGGGTATTCACTGCTGTAAATTTCCCTCTTAGGACTGCTTTCTTTGTGTGCCATAAATTCTGATATTGTTATTATCATTTCATTGTAGGAACTGTCTAATTTCTATTATTATTATTATTATTATTATTATTATTATTATTATTAGGGTTTTTTTAGACAAAGTCTCACCATGTAGTGCAGACTGGCCTTGAAGTTGCTTATGTAGACCAGGCTGGTCTCCATTCACAGCAGTCCTCCTGCCTTAGTTTCCTGGGTGCTGGAATTACAAGTGTGTGCCACCACATGTGGCACTAATTTCTTCTTTAATTTCATCTGTGATCCATTGGTTGTTCAAGAGGCTGTTATTTAATTTCCATGTGTTAATGAAGTCCTTCTGGTTTCTTTCACCATTGATTTCCAGTTTCACTGAACTATGGTCTGATAATATGCATGGAATAATTTCAATTCCTTTGCATTTATTTAAGTATGGTCTCTGAGGGCCGGGGAGATTGCTCAGTAGAATAAGAACTTGCCTGGCAAGCTCAAGGTCCTGAGTTCAATCCCCAATACTGGAAAAAAAAAAAAAAAAAAGCATGGTCTCTGAGCCTATATGTGTTTTACTTTGGACAGCATCCAGTGTGCAGCTGAGAAGAATGTGTATTCAGATGTTGTGGGTTGGAACACTCTGTGGAGATCTACTAAGTCTGTTTGCTCAGAAGTTTTGTTCAGTTCTGTGTCAGTTTTACTACAGAAAAACATGCAACACAAGACACACAGAGATATATCCTCCTGTGTCAGCCTCCCCAGTGCTGGGATTACAGGTGTGTACCACCATGCCTGGTTTTGGTGCCTGGCTCAGTTTCCAGGCTGGCCCAGCATGTGGTACCAGGGATTAAACTCAAGTCCCTGTGCCCAGCCAGGCACTTAGACTGCTGAGCTATCTCCCCAGCCTGAGGATCTTATTTCTTCATCAGTTTTGTGGGTACATTAATCTGGTTTGGAGGTTGTTTTCCTATAAAACTTGAAATACTTTACTCTGAGCTCTTCTTCTTCTTCTTCTTCTGCTTCTGCTTCTGCTTCTGCTTCTTCTTCTTAATGTATTTGGTATAGGGTCTCACTATGCAGCTCAGACTCATAGCTATTCTCCTGTTTCAACCTCCTTAGCGCTGGGATTACAGGCATGCATCACCATACCTGGTCTTAGTGGCCAGCTCAGTGTGCTTGGGGCAGGGTTGGCTCAGCATATATTACCGGGGATTGAACCTGAGTCCTTGTGCTTGCCTAGGCAGGTGCTTAGACTGCTGAGCTATCTGCGCAGCCCTCTGAGCTGCTCCCGACTTGAGGGTTTGTGTTGAGAAGTCAGCTGTGATTCTGATGGGCTTTCCTTTATACGTGACTCATATCTTTTTTTCTAGTAGCTTTTAATATTCCTTTCTTGTGTTGAATTCCTGGACTCCTGACTGAGATATGCTGGGATGTAGATTTGTTTTGATCATGTAGAATGACTGGAGCCACAAAAAGAATGACAGCAAGGCTGGATGAAGCCGGTCAGAAGGGTCTCACTGAGCTTAGTCTCTTTCTAAGTGAGCCCTGAGCCAAGGAACCTTCTCTCATTTATTGAGGGCTACAAACAGGCTAAAGGATGTGCATGAATACTTTTGTGTAAGCAAACTGCCATCTAGATTGCCTTCCAGCATTCCCCAGCTAGTTTACATATCACTGGTTGGTAACTTCCCAGGTAAAGGAACAAAGAACAGATGCGGGCTGCTTCCACAAAGATGTGAGCCTCAGGTTGCTGTAGTTCGATCCTCACAACACTCCAGCCAACCAAAAGTGCCCTGAGGTCATTCCAGGAGCACAAAAAAAAAAAAAAAATCTTTGGGGCTGGGGAGATGGCTCAGTAGGATAAGTGCTTGACTGGCAAACGCAAGGATCTGAGTTCAATCCCCAGTTCCGCAAAAAAACAAAACAAAACAAACAAACAAAAAAAAAAACAGATGCAGGAGGCGCTGCCTCCAGCGATCTGTTACTACCTTGTCTCCAGCTTGCGGGAATGACCAGGAGCCCGTTTCCTCAAGCTCTGTTCTTTGTTCCTTGCTCCCTTGGTCCAATAAACTTCTGACTGGGTAATTGCAGTTCTATATTCTTCACTTATCTGTTTGTTAAATTCTTTTTCCCTACCAAGGAAGTTTTCTGCCATGACACCTGTGAACAGTTTGGTTTTTTAAAAAATATTATTATTATTATTACTATTACAAGGTGTCTTGCAAGTGCAGCTGGTTTTAGGGCTTTGAGTCTGTTGAAGATCCTAGCTCTTCGGTTTGGTGGGTATGAGAAACTGCTGCCTGCTTGGTCCAGCCCCTGGTTCTCTGGCACTGTGCCGTAGTGTTTTCTGTGATCCTCAGTCAATCCCAGTCTTAGAATTCTGGGAAGAACAGCTGGCTAGAACAGTCATGTCACTTTTGGCTGTAGTGGTATAATCAGCAATACCAATAGCATCAAACACAGCCTAGAAAATGACAAGCTGAGGGGCTGGGGAGATGGCTCATTGGGGCTGAGGAGATGGCTCAGTAGAATAAGTGCTTCCCTGGCAAGCCAAGGGTCTGAGTTCAATCTCCAGTTCTGAAAAAAAAAAAAAAAGAAAGAAAGAAAATGACAAGCTGAGGTAGCCATTAATTTGCCAGCTTTAACTGTATGAACTAGATCTGTGGTTATACAATAACATCTAAAACAAACCAAAAAATTTATGAAGTATATGTCTTTAATATGCCAATTTAACCCTCAGGGATTAGAATTTAAAGGAGATTAGGGAGGAAATAGAGAAGTACAAGAAAAGGAAGAAATCAGAAGGCTGGAGGATGAAGGGGGGGTCACATTAACTTTTGAAACTGGTGAAGATAGGATGGAAAGAGAGAAGGGAGATTACAGTGAGAACAGAACAACAACCACAAAGAAGCGAGATACCACATTCAGTCATAAAAACAAGATTAAACAATGAAGGAGAAAAGCAAAAAAA
>NW_004524623.1:13395494-13403756 GCF_000260255.1 Octodon degus
TGTGCTGTCATTGGCAGAGGGTGTGTGGAGACCGAGTCCGGATCTGTTGATTTATCCCAGCAGGCCAGCAGTAGCTTGATTGTGGGGTAGTGGGTAATTTCAGGGAGCTTGGCCCGAGCTTGGCCCTTTACTTCCACTGGAGTTCGGGCTGTCTTATTCTGGCGTGGGGCTGGGAGCAGACTCATTCGGCCCACCGCTCAGCAGGAGCAGGCCGAGCCCTCTGGGAGCCGCTGCTGGACGAGCGGGCGTGCCCCGCGCTCCCCCAGCTCCGCCGCCCTCTCCCCGCGGGCGCCGGCCAGCGGCACCCTCCTGCCGGCCAGCTGAGCCCGGCGCTCTCGGCCAGCTGGCGCACTCCGTCGCGTCCGCTGCTCCCGCGACTGCTGCGCCTCTCTGTGGAGGCCACTGGGGTCGCCAGGAGTCACCATGTGCGCAGGTTTGAACCGCTCCTCTCACACAGTGAGTTCCATTTCAGGGAGAAGGCGCCACCATCTACCTCCTCCTCCTTCACTGAAGTTTCCCTCTTCGCTGCAATTCTCACTTTAGATCCTTCCTGGCCCAAGGGACCCACTCCCCTCCTCCTCCGTCTTCCTCGCATTGTGTTCCGGCGTCTGGATGGCAGCTCTCAGAGGCTCCTTCTCTGCGCCTCACCACTCCACCAGCTCGGTGCTCCTTGCAGGGCTAGTAGTAAAATATCTGAATAGGTTGTAAAGCGTTTGTAAAACACAAACATCTTTCAATTTCTTACATGTGTTACTGAATTGCTCACAATTAAAAGTGCTTTTTTTAATTTTTTTATTTATGAGAGAGAGAGAGAGAGAGAGAGAGAGTGTGGTGTGTGTGTGTGTGGCCAGCTCAGCCCACCAGGGGGCGGGGCTGGCTGGCATGTGGTGCTGGGGATCGAACCGCGGTCCCTGATGCTTCGCTAAGCTTGTTCCAAGTAGGTGCTTTAGACCACTGAGCCATCTCTCCAGCCCCTAAAAGTGCTATTTGAAGGGTTTTCTAAAAGGAAACTTTAACACATTACTGTGGAAATACAATCTGTCTAAAGTCATGAGGCTATCTTAAAATACAGGTTTGTTCGTGTTATAGTCAGGAGTTACAAAGGAATGTATTTAATGTAATTTATAGGATTATTATTTTATTATTATTATTTATTTTGTTTTTGTCAGAACAAGGGATTGAACTCAGGCCCTTGCGCTTGCCAGGCAAGTACTTATTCTACTGAGCTATCTCCCTGGCCCCTATAAGATTATTTTATAATATTCACCCAAAGAGTCAAATGTAAAAGAGTATGGGAGAGTTGTAATGCACTAGAGACCCGAAGAATTCAGCCTGCATCCCACAGCAATGTCCTACACAACTTCAGCTGAAGAATAGGAGCCCATGGCAATGTCCTTTGGCAGTCCAGCTGGAGGTCTAGAGCCTCAAGGCTATGACTTCCTGGGGCTTGAAAGATGACACATCAGAGCTGAAGCATCAGACCCTCGAAACATTAGATATGATCTCAATAGCATAATGCAAATTACTTTATCCTTGCGGCATATGGCAGAGGTAAATGCAGTCCACCCACCACCCACCTAGTCCAGATCACAGTACTCACCTACTTCCCACAATTCTCTTCCTCAAGCCACTCCCCCTTCTCTGCTGAATAAAACTCATGGATGGCTCTGGGTTAGTATCTTTGTTCTGGAAAGCCATCTTCATGGTTGGACTTAAGGTCCCTTGGCTCCCCAATAATTCTATATAGATGTCTTAGTGTCTTTGTTTTTGCCATGGGTTGCACTGGGAGTGACAGATTGTAATTAACTTGGTCGAATTCCAATAACATATTTTTGGGATTATAAATTTAAACTTCTTGGGCTGAGATGAGAACCAGAAGGGGACTCCTACATTCTCCAACTCAGCCCAGGACATAATTTACTTCCACCCTTCCCACTGCCTCAGAGAAGACCCCCAGTCAGGCCTCTCAGGTATATCTAGACATCCCCTTCACCCTGGCAAAGGCCATAAAAACCTCAGCCTCCCTTTGTGCAACCCCAGAGAATTTATCTTCTCAAATTCTCTCCATGTCCTCAAAGAAAATAAAACCCCTCTCCCTTCTTCCTTCTGCCTGTTTCTCTGCTGCGCTGTGCACCTGAAAAAAAAAACTATCAATTTATTTAACAAACAACTAACTCTGAGAAAGATAAAGCTCCTAACAGTAAATGCATGGCTTTTTGCACACCAAATAATTTTCACTCTCCAGCATCCTCTCCCAGGGGGTCAGGATTTAATCTAATCCCGGCACCCTTTACATTTGCATTATCATGATCCTTGCTTCTAACTGAGGTGACCACAGGGGACAGCCAACACCCAGCATTTCTGGAGCACTTCTAGAAACCTACTCAGCTAAAGAAGTACTTTTTTTTTTTTTTTTTTTTTCTGGTAGGACTGGGGATTGAACTCAGGGCCTTGTGCTGAGTTCTTGCCATCTTTTTTATTCTGAAAAACAAACAAAAAAAACCATGCAAGTCCTATCTTGAAAGATAGAACAATTATACTGGCAAAAAAGTTAAATATTCACAAAATCATGCAAGAGTAGCCCTGAAAAATGAAGTTTGGCTACAAAAAAAATTCCACATTGCACAGGCTGACAGAGTGCCTGGTTAATTTAATCTTATGATTAATTCTGTTATAATATTATATCAAAAGAGTCTTATCTGAAAATGAATGGGTCATTTCTCCTTTCACTCTTCCAGAAAAATATTTCAAGTAGAGAGATGTGTATCTATATTTAATTTAAATGTTTAAAATACAAGCTACTGAAGCACTACAGATATTTCTTAACTGACTTTCAATATAAACTCTAGCTCAGGTTGTTTTCTTCTTTGAATAATTTTATGGATAATGTAATTCCTAGTTCTTTGACCCAGGTGCACATCACTGGTATCCAGTGATTCTTTTAGAAATGACTTACTAATTAAGTGTATTCCAGGTCCTTCTTGCCTCAGACAAAGAATTGGATGAAACAAGCTAAAAATGGTGCCAAAAGTTTATTTGAAAAGTGAGGGGTGAAGGGGCAAGAAAAGAACCACCTCTGTAGTGAACTTGGACCAAACTCAATGTCCTTCTCAGACAAAGCTGTTTCTATTGGTGACTCACACCTTCTCAGGTTCTTAGAAGGGCAGCTCACCGATACTTACTTACGTAGGTCTGGGAAATTACCTGTTCACAAGAGTGCCTAACTTTGGGCCTGAAGGCCTCCGAAGAGCAGAGTTAACAGGATACGTAGTAAGCTGTTCCCCTCAAGTAGCCTTTTGTCTGGGAAATAGCTCTGACCTGTTGGGGAGTCAGAACTTTTTCTCTGTCTCAAAGTTTGTGGCTTTTTCTGTTACTATAGCTGTAGCTGGTATTGCTCTCAGGCAATATAGCTATTGAGAGCTACCTCATCTAACTTTTTTTGAAAAATATGCCACTGTGTGGGTTTCTTTTCCTAATCTTCAGCTTAAGATTCCCAAAGCATTTATTCCTTTCTCTGATACATAGTGAAAGAAAGATTTGCTTTTTTTTTTTTTTTTTCGTATTTCCAGGGCTAGAACCTGAGTAAAGGCATATTTTATTTTTCTAAAGGCATTTTCAGTCACTTTTGTCCACTCTGGGGGCACAGACCCAGGGCCTTTTACTGCCTTTAATAAGGTTTTCCCATTAGACAAAAGTAGGTAGTCAGATCCTACAAAAGCCCATGATTCCCAGGGAGGAACAGAGTCGTTGCTTGGTGGGAGGAGACCCAGAGCCACAGACAGCCTGGATCCAGTCCCTGGACAGCTGTCGCTTTCCCAGATGCAAGAATATATCCCAGATATTGAATTTTTTGGAAGGATATCTGAACATTTTCATTGGAAACTTTATATCCCTTTTTAGCTGGAAAGTTGAGTTTGTACAATATTATGGTTAGATAGTTCCTGAGTTGGGCTGAAAACGAGAATATCATCTTGGTACTGTAGGATGGCTTCCTTGTCCTACCTAGCCTTAAGTTCCTCAACTGTTTTTCTAGTGCCCATGTGAAAAGCCGAGGACTGTCTCTAAGCCCCTGGGGAGAATGGTAAAGTATATTGCTGCTTTTGTCTTGATTTTCCCATCCAAAGGTGAACAGAATCTGAGAGTCCAGATGTAGGGGTATGAAGAATGTGTCTATTATAATTATTATTATTGTTATTTGTATTTTAGGGAAGGGTCTACAGGGTGTTCAGGGTCTCACTACTAGATTGGACTCGTAGTGATCTGCCTGTTTACAGCCTTGTAATCCCAAACTGGGATTACAGGTGCGCGCCACCACGCCCAGTCTCAGTTGCCCTCTCAGTTTGCCCCAGAGGTGGGGCTGACATGGCAGGCCTGAGGAGCAAACCCCTGGCCCTTGCACTTGCTTGCAGGTGCTTTAATCTGCTGAGCTATTTGGCCGGCCCTAGAATGTGTCTTTTAAATCTAAGACTGAGAACTGATGAGCGTCTCCTGGAGACACTGGAGGTTGAGAAAGAATTATAAATAGATCTACCATTAGAAGATGAATTGGAATGGCAGCCTCCTTAATGAGGCGGGAGTCTTGTACCATCCCATGTTCTTCTGAGGGCTTTCGTACCGGAAGAGAGGACGTATTCCCAGGGAATAAGGCTTCAGAGGCCATATTTGAGAAATCTGTCTATGAAAGGACGGAAACCGTCATGTGCCTCTCTCTTGATTGGATACTGTTTTCAATTAGGAAGTCAGATTTCAGTCTTATAATCACTGGGGTAGCTGAATTTTCCCTACCAGGTACTTCTTTATACCATGCAGCAGGATCCATCTGTTGGCTAATTCGATCATGGAGACCTGGTGTAGTCCTGGAAAGTTAAAACTGTATTGGCCTTACCTGTATTTTAAGAATTGTTCCCAATTTAGTGACTAAATGTCTTTCTAGCAAGGGAGTAGGACACTTAGAAACTCATAGCTAAACATTTAATCTTCAAAGTGACCTATCAGTGGAGAAGTAGAGAATCTCTACAAGGAGTCCCTTTGACGCCATCCATGATGATAGACATCACAGAGAGTTTTCCAGAGAAGGGAATCACAGCAGAATGAGCTGCCCCTGCATCTCTGCACGGGTGAATTGCCTCACCCAGCATGCCTGAGTTCACCGAGGGTGACTCAGAGGAGATGGTGGTGTCCACAGACAGGACCATTGCAGGCTCCCCTGGGCTGTGGACAGGACCACTGCAGGCTCCCCTGGGCTGTGGACAGGGCCTTTGCAGGCTCCCCTGGGCCTCTTCAGCCATCAGAGCAGGAAGTGAGGGTCCGGCTGGCCTGGTGTCCTCTGGGGGCAGGGGCCATCAGACCTCTAGGGCACAGGCCAGGTGCTTTGCTGCCTCACATGCAGAACAGGGCCTGGGCAGAGGCACGGCAACCTCGTGCCCAGGGTGCTGTGCTTTCCCACTGGCAATGGGAACCCAGCCTTTCTCTGCTGTCCCCCTGGGTCCTGACTGTTGCACACAGAAAAGGCTACGTCCAGCACTCGGGCCATAGGTCTCTGAGACCCCGCCTGAAGGTTTTGAACCTCACACCTGATATCTGGGGCTGACGGACAGGGGGAGTGTTGGTCCTTGCGTCTTTCCCACCCTGGAAGATGGGTGTGCATTAGGCTACCTGCAGAAGGCCTCTGCTGATCAGTTAGGAAACAAGGCTGGATTGTCCTCTGTGCCCTGGGAGGCCCCACTTACTCTATCATGGTCAACAGACATTTAAAAAAAAAATTTTTTTTTTTTTGGATACAGGGTCTCACTTCACAGTTCTGACTTGTAGTGGTCCTCCTGTCTCAGCCTCCTTGGTGCAGGGATTACAGGTGTGTGCCACCATGGGGCCAGTGCAGTGTAGCTTGGCTTCCATAGCTGGCATGGCATGGTACTGGGGATCGAACTCCAGACCTTGCGCTTGCCAGGCAGGTGCGTATGCCACCAAGCTTTCTTCCCAGCCTGGTCAGCAGACTCAACGCACCTTTTCGTCCTTCTGGTGAGAGCAGCTGGCACACTGGGCACCATTTCCGGCTCATGTTGAGCACTAGAGTTCCCGTGGCTGTGCTGAAGGGACAGTAGCTTTCAGGGTGGTTTCCTTCCCTTTTGCCTCTGCTACTTTTCTCTCATGCCTGAGACAAAATACCCAGTGCACAAAGTTAATGAAGGACAGGTTTATTCAGCTCACAGTTTGTAGAGGTTTTGGTCTATAATCAGCTGGCTCCAAAGCAGGGGGATTTATAGAAGAGAACAGTTCACAGTGGCAGAAGACAGCACTGTTAACAACCAATCGTGTGTGTGTGTGTGTGTGGTACCAGGGATTGAATTTAAGACCTTGTGCTTGCCAGGCAAACACTTATTACACTGAGCTATCGCCCCAGCCCCTAAATTCTTTTTTTAAAAAATTGTATTTAGTACCAGGTCTACAGGGTCTCACTACACAGATTGAACTCCTATTGATCTTCCTGTTTTCAGCCTCCCAGTCGCTGGGATTACAGGCACCTGCCACCATACCCAGTCTCAATTACCAGGATTGAACCCTGGTCCCCATGTCTGCCTAAGCAGGGGCTATAATCTGCTGAGTATCTGGCTGGTCCTCAACAACCAATCTTAACAGTGTCTTTCTGCTTCTATTTCTACACTCTATCAGGCTGCAGTGATTAGGGTGCTGCCAAACCCATCAGTGAACCTGTCATGTACCCTTAACCCCAGCACCACACATTCCAGACTCAGCAACTGCTGAAAAGCCCTATGATCACCTGAGGCTTTGAGAGACATTTTGACACAATCCGCAATACCTTTTCAAAGCCTGTTGTAGGATTGTCTGTCTGTAGGGGATGGCGGCCCTTCAGGGGTTAATCTCGTCCTAAGCCAAAGAAGCTCTCATCTAGTATCCAAATCACCTTAAAAATAGGAGAAACTGAGGCAGAATCAACTCAGCGTGACCTTGCCTGGAAGGTTTTAGTGACAGGAGGACACCTGGGCTAAGTCACCCCTGTGTAACCCTGCCTAAATTGCCCCTTCACGCCTTCCCCAGTCTTGTTAAAACTTCACAAACATGAAAGCAATAAGGGAAGAAGCAGAGCTAATTAAAGGAAATAGAGTCAAAGCATATGTTGCCAGAAATTCCCATGCCCGGGTCGTGCAGCCTGCCAAACCGTACACCACTAGGCACGGCATTCCATGGCAGTTGCCCTGGCAACCGAGGAATGTATATATGCAAAATTGGAGCAAAGAAGTGGGGCCAAGCATGTTCCCAATTTTTAAGGGGCGTGAGTGCATATTGGACACCAGCAAATAGTTAATAAAGACTCTGCTATTGCAAAAATACAGTCTCTCGTGGAAAAAATCATGCCGCTTCACAGCAAACGGCCAACATGAATTAGACATCTTGCCGTAAGTCAAAAGCGAGGGTCGACATTTGGAAGCCCCCTGCAAACTCACTAGGGTCTTCTGCAGTTGGCCTAGTCCTTCCTTGTACTGCTGGACATCAGCAGCTGAAAACGGAACCTGTATTTGAGTATTTCCTGCCACCCCTGGGACCTCTCTTAGGGGTGGGACAAGTTGCGAGCCAGAGTAGTAAAAAGCACACTTTCAGCAATGCCCCGTGGGGTTTAAAAGCTGTCTGTGTGTGCTCAGTGGGGTGCTGGGCTGCTGAGGAGGCACCAGGAGCTGAGGAACGCTGTGTCCACTTGGGCACTGGGCACTCATGGCGTCCCCCGGTCACTTGGAGGGGAAGGGCCTGATTGATGGGTCTGAGGATGGTAAGGGGGGTTGAGGTGACCTCCTAGTGTGGTTGTCCTCCCTGAACAGATCAGTGCAACCTCGATCCTCTAGCCCCCCTAGTGGGAGCTTAGAACAGCCCCCGCCAGCTGTCCTTTTCCTCCTAGGGCTCACTCTACGTACCCTAGTTATTGAGGATTCCCTGTGGTGGGGTCCCAGAAGCCTAAGTGTGTGGCGTCTCACTACACCTGTCATGTTCCAAGCAGAAATGCTGTTATGTAGAGAATAGTCCACAGCTTTGAGTACCATCCTGCAGGCTTCTCTTGATCTCTCAGTGTGGTCTATTGTACCTGGAATGAAGAAAAAGTAGACAAGAAGACAAGAGCTGGGTAGGTGGTGGCCTGTCTTCCTGGTTGGGGAAATGATCCCCCAAACAACAGTAAGGGCCTTTATTTATCTTTTTACAAAGTTACAAGACACAAGGTCAGCTAGTGACTAATAGCCCACAATGTCTAGGCAG
>NW_004524623.1:13404516-13406494 GCF_000260255.1 Octodon degus
GAATGGGGATCGCTGTTTTTATACTTATCATGTTAATTAGATGGCTCAGTAGAATAAGCGCTTGCCTGGCAAGTGCAAGGGCCTGAGTTCAATCTGTGGGTGCGCGAGAGAGAGAGAGAGAGAGAGAGAGAGAGAGAGAGAGAGAGAGAGACTATACTCATTGTAATCCTACTGGTTCACCATAGCTTCATCCCCTTTCATACCTCCCTTGTGACCTCCCATTGGATCAATTGGACCATCCTTGTCAGCTTATTAGATAGTTGACTGTAGTTCCATCCCACCTCACCTTGTGTCAATAAAACACTTGAGAAGCGGAGTCAGCAGGCGACTCACCTTCCGAGCCCCATCTGTCCCTCTCCGATGGAGCTTGCTTTCTCTCCATAAATGCTTCTCACTCTTTACTTCCGCTGTTCGTAGAAGTCATTCCTCGGTTTTAGAGATCATGAACTCACATTCTGAGCACCAAGCAGGAAGCTGGGAGTTACATTTCCTTCATCCTGCACATCCCTGTGTCATGTGCCCTTTGTCAGTGCGGCTGCTACCATGTAGTAATGTGATGTGGTGGCATCGTGGCCAACACACAGAGAAACAGGAGGCCAGGCTGACTTCCAAAAGGAGAGTAAAATGCATGAGAAAGCCATAGACAAAAAAAAAAAAAAAAGTGGGGGGATGGTCAAATAGCTCAGCAGGTTAAAGCACCTGCAAGCAGGTGCAGGGCTGGGGTTCGATCCCTGGGGCTGGGGTTCAATCCCTGGGGCTGCTGTGCTGGCTCCACCTCTGGGGCATGCTGAGATAGTTATTGAGATAGGCATGGCAGCGAGCACCTGTAATCCCAGCACTTGGGAAGCTGTAAACAGGAGAAGCACTATGAGTCCAATCTAGTAGTGAGACACTGAACACCCTGTAGACCCTTCCCTAAAATACAGAAAAAAGAAAGAAAGAAAGAAAGAAAGAAAGAAAGAAAGAAAGAAAGAAAGCAAGCAAGCAAGCAAGCAAGCAAGTCAAGGACAACAAGGCTTAGCTGTGGGGTGAATACAAGCAGCTAAGAAGATAAAAACAACCTACATGATGCCCTTTCACCATGCCCCTTGCCCAGCCTGGGAAGCCCCTTTCTGGCTCCAGGAGGGGAGGTCCCCCAACTCCTAGTAGGGGGCAGAGTGAAGGAGAGAAGAAAAGAAAATCTCAAAGCATTAAGATTGAAGCAAAAGCCGTGCCCATTCGGGCCTGACCCAGGCCACGTCGGTAGCGGAGCTTGACTTGTGCGGGCTTTATCGAAAGTGCTGCTGGGCGGTTCCTTTGGCAGTGGCCAGCTGAGCGGTGCCAGGTCCTTCTTGCCTCCCAGAATTGGATAAGACAAGCCAGAGCTGGTGCCCAAAGCTTACTGGAGAAGCAAGCGGTGACTGGGTAAGGGAGAAACTGGCCCTGTACAGTGAACTTGGGTCAAACAAGAGGAAAGGTAAAAGAACACAGGTGAGCATTCGTGCTGAGCAGCCTCTGGGGTCTGGCTCCTCTGTGCTGTGCACACTTGGGAGCCTGAGAAAGTCCCCTAGGTCCTGAGGATTACTCAGCACCGCTCTGGGTGCCGTGGGTCCCGAGACCCACAGAGCCCGCTCCTGCCCCAGCAGCTTTGCCGATCCGACCTCTGTGTCGGCACCATTCTTGGCTTCTAGTGGGCTCCTGCAGATTCCCCTTTCCTGCTGGTTTGTGCATACAGCACCATCCAGGGTGAGGCCTTTAGGCCTGGCGTCCTTCTCTTAATGCACCCTGCTCAAGCATCCGCTTGGGTTGCACCTTGCATCCGACCTCCTTTCTGTATAGAGTTGAGCATTTTCTCCTCTGTGGACAGACCACGTTTGATTTATCCCCTTATCAACTGATGGCCATTATTTCCACTTTCGGACTAGTATCCATAATTTTGCTGTATACATCAGGGTTCAAGTTTTTGTGAAGATACATGCTTTGAATTCTGTGTGTGTGT
>NW_004524623.1:13406594-13413751 GCF_000260255.1 Octodon degus
AGAGAGTATAATTATGTAGTCCAGGCTGGCATTGAACTTATTATGTTATATACCTAGGCTTGCCCTTAAATCAGAGATCCTCTTGCTTCAGCCTCCTGAGCGCAGTGAATACAGCTGTGTGCCAGGACACCAGCTTGTTCTCAGTGCTTGTGTGCAGATCCTTAGGAGCAGGGCTGTGCAACACCATGTTTGCCTTTTGAGGATCCCAGGTACAACAGCACAGGGAGAAGCACTTCCCTGACCTGAACCTCCACCCCTTCCCCCCACTGCACAGGAGCTGCCTAAGCGGCTTTGGGGCCCCACTGCTGTGCTCCTAGCACTTGCCTAGCCCATCCCCCTGCCCACAGTCTCCCTCCACCTCCTGAGCCACTCTAGCTGGGCATGACCCGGGCTCCTCCTCCCCACACCACGCCCTGACCATGACCACTCCGGTCTACCTCTGCTGCTCTCTGTTCTGCGCTGAGCCATCCCACTGGAAGGCTGACCCCTAGGCTGGCTCTGCCACCCACGAGAAACAGCCACGCTCAGCAGGGCTCCCAGCACTCTAGAGCTGAGGCACAAGGATCCCAAGCTCCGGCTGAGCCTGGGCCACAGTAACTTAGTGAAAGTCGGTCTCAGCTGTGAAAATGGGCTGGGGATGCAGGTCAGTGTGTTCAGTCCCCACTGCTGAGAAAAACAAAAACAGAGAGAGAAGTAAAATAACCACTCTCACAAGCTGCTCTCTTTTAACCTGGCTTTGTTTCTTGCCTGAACATGAGAAAGATGATGTGGCTGCTACTAGCGGGATCCTGGGTCAGGTAAATAAAGGCTGGACCCCTCCCACTTAGGGAGCCCAACGTCCAGCTCGGGTGACACACCTCGTGTTACGTCCCAGGAAGCAGTGTCCACACGCTCAGAACGCAGACCCCTCCCTGTAAACTGTCTATGAGGCCACCCTGCAAAGAGGCCTTCGGAGATGCAGTCCCTGGGCAGGCTGAGGTGACACCCCCAGGGCTCTGTGCCCCACCCCCGGGAAGATGTGCGATCAGGGCCAAGGCGCTCACCTCCCTTCCCCAGCCGCTCCTGGCCCTGGGGATTGTACCCTGGGCTTTTCCATGACCTCAGACTTTTCAAATTTTTTGAGTCATATTCTCTCTAAACTGACCAGGGATGCACCATAACTTGTGACTCTCCTGTCTCAGCCTCCCTGAGGGCTGAAAGTCCAGGTATACAGCACCACACCAGGCTCGGCATGGGACTGTCGCCTGCAGCTTGGTTAGCACAGGGCACAGCAGGCTGCGCAACCGGCTCACCCACCAGACCCCAAGCCCTAAGGCAAGCACAAGGTCTCAAGGAGGGGGTCAGGGTGCATCCAGCTCTCGGATAAATTTCCAGGCTAAATCGCACTGCAAATTCAGAGGTCTGGGTAGGGCAGTGTCACCATGACTGAGGTGAAAACAGCACCCCTTTGTGCACCCCCTTTCAAGCTTGTGCCACTGTCCACACAAGAGTCTGAAGCATTGCAGGGAGGAGCCACTTATCTGCTCCCTGCCGAATTCAAGATGCCTCGCCACCCCTGGCCAGCCTGGGGAGTTAAACTTTTCTTCTCTTTTCTGCTTTCCTTGTTAGCGACACTATAACAACACGGGGTGGTGAGCACGCTTCCCCTCCACTTGCCAGCTTTAAGCCTGCCTCCTCCAGACCAAGTGCTTGCCAGGGTGCTGCCCTGCACCCCATCTCAGCTGGCCTCTGAATGGAGATCCAGCCTCAGACCCTCCTTTATTCTTGAGACAGGAGCTCAATAAGCTGCCCAGGCTGGGCTTGCACATTATTTATTTATTTGTTTTGGGCATTGAGAAGGTGGCTTCTTGTTGGCCCATATTACTGCCCCGGTCTGCAGTCTGGGGGGGCTGAGGACTTGGCTCAGCTGTAGAACGCTTGCCTAGCAAGCTGGAAGCCCTGGGTTCAGTCCTCGGCACCAAAAACAAAAAATAAACCTTTCCTGAAACACAATTCAACCAAAAAAAAAAAAAAAATCATAAAAGATCCGAAACAAGACAACTATAGTCTGGTGCGACATGGGAGGTGAGAGAGGGTGAACTCGGAAGGAGAAAACACAGGGAGGGGCTGTCGTCCTGGTCAGCTGTTCCATGACTGGAATTCCACCTCAGACCCTAGGAGCCGAAGGAGCTCAGGCTCGTAAGCAACCAGCTCCACAGTCTCAGAGGAGCCTGGGGAAGGCCTGTCCTCCAGGCCACCAGGCCTCTCAGCAGGGGTCAGCAGCTGACTGGAGGCCACCTGCTGGCAGAACTCAGCCGTGGGCAGGGTGGTGATTTCTAGGTGTGGAAACCAGGCCTGAAAGATCCTAGAAGAGAGCTTCAGCCGTTTGAGGACATCATTGAAGAGGACCCAGTTGCAGGGCCCGCGGGACACAGACACCTGGAGGTTGTAGCAAGGGAGAAGAGGCTTGTTTGAGAGTTCAAACATGAAATCATCCTCTTCCACATCATCTCCTTGATCAGCACTCCCAGGAGGATTGTGCAGGAGGTCACAGGCAAAGCCCTCCTTTTGCTCCAACACAGAACTGCTGTAGAAGTCCCAGCATACACCTGGATCACCCTCTGCTCGGCCCTCAAGATCTGCGAGGTGATCACTGAGAAAGCGCTTCATGGTGTCGCTGCTGGCCAGCTTCACGGCTGTCTGCCCCGAGTAGGTGGCCAAGGTGGGATCGGCCCCATAGGACAGCAAGAGCCAAATGGTCTCCAGGTTACCACTGACCACTGCATCATGAACTGGCCTTGTTCCATCCTCCGCACTGCAGTTCACGTTGGCCCCATGCTCCAGGAGGATGTGCAGGATGTCAGTCCAGCCCTGAGAGCAGGCCTCATGCAGGGCTGTGTAGCCAGCGTTATCGCGGTGATTCACATCCTCGCGAGCCTTCTGGAGGCAGTACAGAACGATGTCCTTACAGCCCAGGCATGCGGCCCGCTGCAAGAGGGTCTCACCGGCATTTTTGTTCACTATGAGCCGCAGAGCACCTGGGGGCATCTGCCGGGCTGTAGGTGACTCCGAAGCCTCTTCTGGGCCGGCACTTTGGGACTTACAGGGTGTACACGGTTCTGTCATGTGCTTGGTCTTGCACTTTCGTTTTCCTGATGGCTTTTCAGGATTTTCAAAGCAGGCTGGCTCCTCCAGATTATTGGGGTGGAAGCCATTTGGTGAATCCAAAATCCCCTGGGCTTTGCCGGGCAAGAGTAGCTTCCTGCTCCAGAGGTGGTGCTCCACACTCTGGGAGGAAGCCTTCTGCTTCCGGGTGTTTAAATCTGCTCTCCCTTTCCGCCGCTGCTTCTCTTGTTCCATCAGGAACTCCCCAGCTGGATATTTTTTGCTCTTCTGCCTCCTCCGTTTCTTCTTCCTCAGCAGGCCCTCCTCCTCACCTTCCTCCTCCTCTCTGTCAGCAGCCCACATCTGCCAGGAGGCCTCTGTCTTCCATGGCATCTCTCGGGCTCGCCACAGGTTCCTGCGGGCCTGGCTCAGCAGTGTCTTGTCGTGGGCACCATGGCTGCAATACTGAACGTCCTGTGGGGTCTTTCTCACCTTTGGAAGCTGAGCTGGGGTGGGGGTCACCTCCTCCTCGTCCTCTGTGGGGAAGACTTCCTGGCTTCTCATCACACTGTCTGCCATGCCAGCAAAGGAGCTACAGATGCTTCCACACTGTGTGTCGGGGTGCTCAGAGACACTGGGATGAAGTCACCGAAACTGCTCCTCACGTTCTTTTCCAAGGAACCTACATTGTGAGATTTCAGGGCAGAAAGCAGAAATATCACCCGCACATAATCTTTTCAAACAACATTTTTTAAGCCAGGCTGGGTGGTACATGCTTATAGTCCCTGCACTCTGGGAGGCTGAGACATGAGCATCTCCATGAGTTGGAGACCAGTACAGCCTGCGTAGGAAGACGCTGTCTTAAACAAACAAATGAATTCATGCTATACTATCATGGCTGTGCAGGTATAGCCTTAACTAGCCTACTATTACCTACCAACCTTCCGCTCCAAGGAAGCGCTGCTGTCTGTGCCAAGCACGCATGGAAGCTTGAGGGCTTTGGAGCCAGGTGGAGACACCTGTGAGTGCTGCAACCCCAGGCACCTGAAGAAGGACGCAGTGCAGGCTCAGCTCTGACAGCCCACAGGCTGCCTAGAAGCTTCGCAGAAGATCCCTTCCCCGACTCCTTCCCACAGAACAGCATGCAAAGGAAAGTGGTACTAGCCATTAGGAATCTCACCCTGCACTGGTAAGACATTTGATTTTCCTCTTGTCCGATTTGCCTTTGAGGTATCATGTTCCAGCTGTGTAGGCCAGACTGAATTTGAACTCAGGATGTATCCCAAGGTTGGCTTTTTTTTTTCCACAAAGTTCTAATTTATTTTTACTTATTTTTATTTTCTGTGCTGGGAACAGAACTCAAGACCTTGCACTTAGTGCCAGGCAGTGGCCTGTACATCCCTGGCTCCCAGGCTGACTTCTGACATGGGGATTCTCCTGTCTCAGCCTCCCAGGATGCTGAGATTCCAGGCCTATGCTAATTGGTAACAGATATCTGAAACACAGGCAGAAAGAAGGTATCTTTTTCCAAACCTTAGTAAGAGTTTCTGATGAGATCAGCTTGGATCACAAGACGTCAGGGCCGTTAAAGCAATCCTTTTGAAGCTCCAGGCCTGAGAAGAATCTGGCTCTGAACTGTCTCTTCACCTGAAGGGTGGGGGTTGCAGGGAATGTGACCTCAGCCCCGGAGGAGGCCGTGGCTTTCCTCTGCCCATCTCCACCTTCTTCCTTCCTGACTTTGAGTTCCATTCATTCATTACAAATGCATGCCCACATGCCCGCCTGGCGTTTATTTACTGAGTGTGAACACAGAGCTCGGGAAGGGAGGGGGCTAAAGGCTGAGGGGTGTGTGTTGGGGGGTCATAGTGCACGCTCACTCAGAACCTTGGCGCGTGCTTAGTCAGTGTTTCCCACCTGTCCTGTGCTAAGCACGTTGCTATCCAAGACTTCTCTCTGCGTGGATGAGTTGGGCAGTGGCCGCCCATGGCCCACGCGGGGCTCTGGAATAATCTGCCTCGGGCGGAGAAGGGGTGGTGACCTGGCTCTGGTCCTAGGTGAGCTCTGCTCTCCTCCGTGTCGGTTGGTTCTGAGGTCCCAGAAGCAATCTAGCCCGGCCGGCCCTGAGGCTGCAGGGAAAGGCGGAAGGAATTGTCCCGCAGCCCCGCAGGGTACGCAAGACTCAGCGGCCAGACCCAGCTGCCCCGGGCATGTCCGCCGTCCCACCCCGCGCCCCGGGGGTGGGGGCCTGGGCGACTTCTCCAACTGCGGGACGGGAGCGAGGGCAGGACACCTTCCCGCGCGAACGGGAGCGGGCACAACACAGCCTCCACGTCTCCGGGTGGCCCGGAGGAACGGGCTGGGACGCCACCGCTGTCTTGGTTTGTGTGACCATCGGTACATTCTCACTGCCACAACTCAGTAATCGCCAGTTTCCAGCTCATGTCCCCGTGGTCAGTGAGCGCGAGGGTACCTGTGGCCCACGTGTCCCCGCTGGCTGGCAGGCTTTCTCAGCCTTCCCTGCCTTCCTGTGGACCGCCTGGGCTGCGCTGAAACCTACAACCTGCCTGCCTCGGCCTCCAGAGTGAGCGACTCCAGGCCCGGCCTCCCCAGCCTGCGCGCACCGGCGCCTCCGGGAAGAGCTGCGTCGGGACGCCCGGCGGGTGGAGAGCGGGCCGCCGCGCAGGGCCGCAGGGCAGGAGGCGAGTCCACACCCGGAGGACGAGGCCCACGCGGCGGGTCACCGGGCGCCGCTGCGCTCCGCGGCTGCCGTCCGCACAGAGCACACGGAGGCCTCCGCTCATGCCCGCAGCTCCGCCCAGCTGCTCGGAGGGAGGGAGGGAGGGAGGGAGCCAGGCAGGGAAACCCGACCCCGCCCGCCCCGCCTCCGCAGCGCCTAAGAGGACAGTAGGGGGCGCCGTTTCCCGTTTGGGCCACCCGGCGCGGAGGGGCGGGGCGGTGCCCGGGGGACGGCGGGCTCGGGCAGAAGGTGCACAGCCACCGCGGAGCCTGGGGACGTCCTCGTCCGTTCCCCCGTCCATCCTCCCATCCGTCCCCCCTCTACCCCGTCCCTCCGTCTGTCTTCCCCATTGTCCCCCCTTACGACTCCCGTCCGTCCCCCCACCCGTCTCGCGTCTGTCCTCCCGTCTGTCCTCCATCTGTTCCCCATCAGTCTCGTCCCCCGTCTGTCCTCCATCTGTCCCCCATCTGCCTCTCCCCGCCCCTCCCCCCGCCGCCGTCCTCCCCGTCTGTCCCTCCGGCCCACTGTCAGGGCACCGGCTGCTGAGCGCGGCGGGCGAGGGCGAGGGCGCATCCGCGAGCCCGAACGCGGTGCTGTGCGCAGCGCCCCTGCCTCCAGCCCTGCGCACAGCCCGGCGCCGGGTCTCTGCCGCTCCGCCGCGGCCCCTCTGCCAGCCGGCGGGCGCCCGACGGGCTTCTCTCTCCTCAGACCCAGCAGAGGGGAGGAGGAGGGGCGGGGGCAGCTGCAGGCCCCCAGGCGGCTGCGCCCTGCCGGCCCGGTGTTTTTAAGGGCCACAGGGTCCCTCCAGGGCTTCCGCGGGCGGGGACACTGAGAGCGGAAGGGCTGCGGGGCGCAGGCCCGAAGGGAGCGCTGCCTCTGTGCGGGCAAAGGAGCCCACGAGCCCTCACGCGGGAAGCTGAGGCAGGAGGGTCACCTGGGCGGCCACCGGCTTAGTCCAGGCCGACCTGAACTGCACAGCAAGAGCCTGCTCCAAAAGGAAGTATGAAATTAAACATTAAGTACTTAACACACAGGAAAAGAAGCGGGCATCTAGCCTGGCACCGGCCGCCGCGCGCAGCACCTACGTCGTGGGCCCACACGCGGTCCACGCAGTCCGTCTGCGTGGGCAGGACGGAACGCGCCCCCTGCTGGCCGCCGCGAGCACTGCAGCCCGCCGCGAGCGCCCCCTGCAGGCCGCGTCTCGCCGGCGGGGGCTCAGGGCCCACAAGCTCAGCGGCGGTTCTGGGAGGCTGAGGCAAGACAGCCGCAAATTCCAACCCAGCCTGGCAGCCTTACAATTTATAAAGCCCCGGTCTTATACAACAAAAATTAATAG
>NW_004524623.1:13414391-13418469 GCF_000260255.1 Octodon degus
TGTGTGTGTGTGTGTGTGTGTGTGTGTGTGTGTATGTTGATTCTGGAGACTGAACGCAGACCCTGTCCCCAGCCTTGTCCCCAGCCTGCTGCTCGCCCCTCCTGAGTGTGAGGATTACAGGAAAGCACCCGCAGCACACAGAGGTCACACCCACCCTGGAGGTCAGGCCCAGGGCCTCAGCCTGCAAGGGCAAGCAGACACCCGGAAGTGACTCCCAGGATTGGGAGGTGGATTTACGCAGGTCAATGGGCACTGATCCGGATCACTTCCAAAATATCAGCCCCAATCTCGGGGGTCCAGGGCTTTTGTGTGGTGCCCAAGCAGGAGGCACCAAAAAGGGGCAAAGGAGAGACAGGGCAGCCTGGCAGCTCTTCTGGTTGGCGAGCAGGGTGAGATCGTCGTTTGGTCGTGCTCTCGTGGCTTACAGGGGTTAAGAAAGCAGCTACAAAGCCCCGAAGCAGTTACAGAGCCGGACAGTTTCAAAAGAACAACGCTTCTAAAAGAGCAGTTTCACAAAACAGCAAGGCCACTGAGGTGTCAGGTATGTCCTACAAAAAGTCCAAGAAAGCAAAACACGTGTGCTGCCAGCCAGCACAGGCGATACACGTGTGTGGAATGTGCTGTTGTCATGTGTGCAGACTGCCCTGGTTTGATAATTGAAATAAAGAATTTTTTTGTAAAGTGCTATTGGTATTTTAATTGTAATTCATATACAAATTTACTTGCTTTTTTTTTCAGACTTAGTACACCAAAAAACAGTTGATGTAGAAAATTCTGATGTTCTTTCATAAACAATAAATATTAAAAATTCAAAGAAAATAAAATAGAAGAGCAGTTTCTCTTGTACAGCTTTTCCCCTTCAGAACCACCCTGGCAAGTCTGAGGCACCAAGCCCGAGTCACGCTCCCAGCCAAGGTGAAGGCGGCTGCCAGCCCTGTAGTCTCCATTCATGTCCCTCCCTCCCTTTCTTTCATCCTTCTCCTTCCTTCCTTCCTTCCTTCCTTCCTTCCTTCCTTCCTTCCTTCCTTCATGTTTTGAGACAAAATCTTGCTATGTCCTCCAGTCTGGTCTTGAACTCCAGATCTTCCTGCCTCAGCCTCCCCTACAAGCACCATACCTGCCTGGCCTCCTGTAGGATTTTTTAAATTACACAAAGCTCATCGGTGAACCATTTCTCATTGTCACAACTGCCTAGGCATGTCCATCTGTGGTGGGCGGGCTACAATGAGAGTCTGTTCCTCGAGGCTAAGGAGGATTCCAGGAAATGCTTGTGTAGGTTACATTTTTTTTATACTGTCTCAAGGAAATTATAGTTTTTTTTAATTTTCCCTATAAGTCGCAATTTTATAGAATATAAAAATCTGAAGTTGAGATGAAAAGATAAAATTGATGCTTACTGAAAGTTGTTTGGTAGAAAACTGTTGTCTGTTGTGAGACCGACCATTCCAGGAGCTCAGCAAAATGTTTCTTTTTCCAGTACAAGCAAATCTGCCAGCACTCCTAGCGCCCGAGTCCTCTCAGGGCCTCACGGTGCTCCTCTCTGCCGTGTGGCTGGTGTGTGGTGTGGAGGGTGGAAGGAAGATGCCAAGATGGCAGACCCAGTGTGGAAGGGACTGCACCCCAGGTGGTCTGTTTGGAGAGGAGCTGCTCGGGGGAACCCTCTGGCTGGGACCATCTCTGTGGATCCAAAACCAAGTCTTTGTAATAGTGCTCGTGGCTGACTTGTCACTCAGGCTCCGTGTGTGCCCTTCTGGCAGTAGGCCTCTGGCTTCATTGGTCTTCCCTGTGGTGGCAGCTCACACCAAGCTGGGGAAAGTCACTGTGGATGACAGGCCTGAAGGTGTTCTGGGAGACTACACAGCGAGGGGCATCCAAACTCTTCCGTATACTGGATGCCAAGGGAAGTATATTCCCTAAATTGGGAAAATACACGCACTAAGAAGTCACCCGGGAAAATCACACTGAGTACATTTTGCTGCCGTGTTGTTCCTGGGTAGTCTCCTCCTGCAAATGGTCAAATAAAGATTGCCAGGTTTTGTGGTGCTCACCTGTCCTTCGGGAGTTGATTTCTAGGTTCTTTATATCTAGAACAAAAAATTGAATGAAACAAGAAAAAAAAAAAAGGTGATAAAGTTTATTTGAAAAAATAAAGGTGGGCCGGGGAGATGGCTCAGTGGAATAAGCGCTTCTCTGGCAAGCGCAAGGGCCTGAGTTCAATCCCCGGTTCCGCAAAAAAGAAAGAAAATAAATAAAATAAAGAAAAAGTAAAGGTGAAGAGCAAGGGAGAAACTGGCTGAACAGAGTGAGTTTGGGCTGCATAAAAGAGGAAAAACCACGATGCAAGTTCGCCTTGGAGGGCACAGGGCAGGATAGCGAGCGGAAAGCCATGCCGGCGAGCGCCCCCTGGCATTTGTGTCTGTCTTGGTTACTTTTCTCTCATTGCTGGGACAAAATACCCGACACCCCAAAATTAAAGAAAGAAAGGTTTATTTAGCTCAGTTAGTGGAGGTTTTAGCCCATACTAGGCTGACTCCAAGGCAGGGTGGCACATGGCAGAGGGCAGCAGTTCATGGCGGCAGAAAACAGCAAAGAGCGAGAGCCAAAGGGAGGAGCAGCGGCTGCAGCAGCCAGCTGGCCTCTCTCCCCTCCTTACATTTGTACGCAGGCTGTCCGCCCCAGGGCGGGGGTAGCACTCACACCCATGATCCCAGCATTGGATCATGAGGTAATCACGAACTCTAGAAGCCACGCCAGTGACAGAATGAGGCTTTGGGGGATGACTAGACACAAACCATAACGTTCTGCTCCTGGCTTCTGAACGATTCATGCACATCCCTGTATGCAAAAGGCATTGTAGTCCATCTCTAAGAGTTGCCAAAGTCCCAACAGTGTCAGCATTGCTGAAAAGCCCAAGTCCTAAGTCTCCTCCAAGATCCAAGGCAAACTCTTAGCTGTGAGCCCCTGTACAAATGAAAAGTTAAGCACTTCCAACATTCAAAGGCACAAGATAAACATTACCATTCCGAAAGGTCCACGCAGCAGGATACAAGGCATTGGGACCAAAGCAAGTCCAAAATCCAGAAGGGCAAATATTAGGTCCTATAGTTCCATGGGGAACATCCAAAGCAAGATGTGGCAGATTATGGGCTCCACGTGGCTCCACCTCTGTGGCACTTTTGGTGGTAGCTCCCGTGGCTTCTCTCTTAGGCCTGCTTTGCTCCCTCTTGCAACTTTCCTTAGATGATCCATGTGTTTCTGGCTTTTCTGAATTTCTAGGGTCTCTACTGCACTGTAGGCTTCTCACTCTCTGATTCACACACTGCCCTCCCAGGGGCACACTGCCTGGCCTCCCAGGCCTTCTTCTGAAATCTATGTGGAAACCTTCTTAACCTCAAAATGCTTTGTATTGTGCATGTGCCTAAAACCAATGCCACAGGAGAGATGCCAAGGTCTGCTGCCAGCTGGAGCAGTAGCCAGGCTTCCTTCTCTCTTGGCTGTAGGGCTTGTGTGCCTGGATTGCTGAGCACTCTGACCCTGATTCTGAGGAAGAAATTCTCTACCCTTCTGCCATTCTGACACCTGATGCTCTTTGGCTTTCTCCTCAAAGCAAAGTCTTTCACTTTAGCAGTCTTGAGGCTACAAAGGGTGGATATTTTCTGTCTTGTGATCCCTCAGGCCATCCTTTCCCTTCTCCCATTCCTTCTCAGCAATGGAGATGTTCTCAGCTCTATCTTTGCAGTCCATAGCTTTATTGACGCTTCCTTTCTGGCCAAACTCACATTTTGAATCACCCTTCTGGGTTCTTTTTGTCTTAATTTTTTATTTATTTTAATGAGAAGAAAAGATAAAACAGCAATGAAACAGTTTAAAAAACAAGTTAGTAGGGCATTTACAATAATTAATACATTACATATTGTTGTCTTCATAGTAGTTATTCAGAGGACAAGATGTAGACATGATATCTTATCTAAACTAGGTTCTTTGCTCTTGATTCTCTACATAAATCTGACTAAAAGCCCCTCACATTAGCCATGCCACTACCTCAATATTCAGCTGCCTTGAGATTTCTTTGGCCAGA
>NW_004524623.1:13418610-13420885 GCF_000260255.1 Octodon degus
ATAAATAAATAAATAAATAAATAAATAAATAAATAAATATCTCAGGCTTAGGCAAAGTCTCTGGACACAAGCAAAATTCAGACAAACTTTCTGCCAAGCCATAGCACATACTGTCTGGAGTCCAACAACCAATGCAGTCCTTCTTCCCAGAAGAAACCTCCCCAGCCTGGTCCTTACAGGCAGGCTCTCTATGAGCCTTCTGGTCTTCTGAGCTCTGTCCAGAATCGCCCATATAGAACAGCTGAAGGCATTCTAGATCTTCTCTTTCAGGCGACATCTCAAAACCTTTCCTATCTCTTCCCATAAGCCATTCCCAAGGGCCCTTGAACCACATGGTCAGATGTAGTCACACCAACAACCCCACTTCTTGGTACCAAATTCTGTCTTGGTTACTTTTCTCTCATTGCTGGGACAAAATATTGGACACACAAATTAAGGAAGGAAAGGTTTCTTTAGCTCACAGTTAGTGCAGGTTTCAGTCCATACTCGGCTGGCTCTAAGGCAGGGTGGCACACGCACGGCACAGGGGAACAGTTCATAGCGGTGGAAAACAGCAAAGAGCAAGGCAAGAGCAGCAACTGGGGCAGCTAGCAAGCCTCTCTCCCTTCCTTATATCGTATTCAGGCTGTCCACCCGAGGGCGGATGTAACACTGACACCCATAATCGCAGCATTGGATCATGAATTGATCACAGACTCTAAAAGTTGCCTCAATGACTGCATGAGGCTTTGGGGAGACAACTAGATGCAAACCGCCCTTTCTGCTGTCCTTGATACAACCATTTCCTAGGAGGGTGGCAGTGTCCGATGCGCTGTGCCAGTCTCACATGGGTGTTTAGGCCACAGGGAGAGGGACCGGTCCCTGGAGTGTGGGTCCTCCCTGCGCTCTGCTCCCCAGGAAGCAGAATGTCCCTGGCTGAGGGGCCGGGAGGGGTTCTTCCAGGTCCCCTCAGCACCTCGCCCCAGCCACAAGTCTGCATGTGCCACCACCACGCCTGACATGAGGCCTGTGGTCAGCTGGCTCCAGCTCGTCTAGCAGCCACTTGTGTGTGTGTGGCTCTGGCAACAGCCTGGCCTGCTTTGCCTCAATCCTGTCAGTGGCCTCTTGTCATGGGGACACAGCTGTGACCTCGAGTGCTGGGCAGAGAGGGAGCCATGCACCTTCATCCTGCAAGGCATCAGCTGGGAGCCAGAGCAGATGCCGTTTGAGTGGACACTTCACTGAAGAAGACACATGGAGCATGAGTGCAAGAGAAGGAACCAGCCTGGTCAGTGAGGGGGCCGGAATGACCCCCAATCTGCCAACTTGCTGTGCTGACTGGCTGAGGGGCGCAGACGTCATAAGGGGCTCTCTGCCATAGCCACAGGCCCTTCCAAGCAGGGCTCTTGCCTTACCCAGCTCCTCTTGAGACAGGGTCTGGCAGTGTACTTCAGGTTGGCTTTGAACTTACTAGGTAGCCCAGCGATCCTCCTGCCTCAGCCTCCTGCAGGCTGGGATTGCAGGTGCGTGCCATTACGCCCAGGGCTCTGTGCATCCCTCATCAGCCCAGGCTGTGTGTTGTTGCTGCCCTGTCCTTTACGCACAGCTGTGCTCAGGGCCCTGGGCCCATCCCACCCTGCTTTCCGCCCTGCATCTCCCTGTGGTGTCCCAGGAGTCCTGCCCAGCCTGACCCTCTGTACTGTCTCCCCCACACGGTTGCTTTCGGTCCACAGAGTGTGAGCGCTTCCTGCTTAGGCTGTTTCTCTGGTCTCCATTCTCCCCTGAGATCCCTGAGTACATGGAAAGTTAATGACCCCTGGGTACTTTTTCTCTGTTAATTTGCTTTGTGTCACTTTTATCCCTAGAGCTGGCCCAAGTGTGGGCTGCCTACCCGTTGCAGTGGCTGACGGACTGTGTCAACTTGAGGCGTTCAGAGGCTGACCTGAAGCGGCTCCGCCTTCTGCACCCTAGGGCAGCTCAGCTCCTCCTCTGGCAGGCGTCCAGGGAAACAAGAACAGGGGGCTTCCATTCTTTGGGGTAGCTCTAGTCTTGGCCGGCAGCTTGGGCTCTTCTCAAGGCGCCAGGCAGGGGCTTCCTCACCTGCGTGGTGTAGGAGAAGGGAATGCCCGCTTGTGTTGTTTCCTGGCTGCCTGTTCTCACTCTGCAGGCTGAGTGCTGCTGTCCCCGCGCTTCCATTGTACCTGTTCTCCGTGCTGCTCCTTGTGGAAATTAACCTGGTCTCTGTTTACCCCAGTTTTGTAAAATTTTTTTCCCTCAATTTGTGGTGTGTGTGTTC
>NW_004524623.1:13423755-13424827 GCF_000260255.1 Octodon degus
ACTTCCTGAGCTGCAGGCAGTGTTGCTACAGCCCCTGCAGCAAGGACCATGCCTGCATCTTTTGGGGGGAGATCTGTACCCATCAGGACCCACGTTGAGGCAAGCAGATTTCACTGTGACCGGCGTTCCTCTGCTCTCTCCACGGAGGATGCAGCTCCGACACGTGTTGCCCTCTCAGCTCTGGCCTGAGCCCGAGGCTGGTTCCCCACCTACTGCAACAACCACCAGGTATCGCAGGCACTGTGCACCGCAAAAGTTCCTAATGCTCCGCATTTCTTGGCATCCTCTAGTGTGTTTTCAGGATACCTAATCATAGATTTGCAATGTGCAGTATATAATATATGCTATATAGGCAAAACAAGTATGCAAAAAACCCCTTTAGGGTTATCTGCCAGAAAAATTACTTTTTTTGGAAAAATTTCTTTGAACCAAAAGGAAAAACATAGGTGATTTAAATTTTTTTTTTTTTGTATTTGAGATAGGCCTTTTGTTGTTGTTGTTGTTTTTCTTGTACAGGGGATTGAACTGGGGATCTTTTGCTTGCCAGGCAGGCACTTAAGCCACTGAGCTATCTTCCCAGTCTGAGACAGAGCCTCTTGCAGTTTATACAGTTCTTGAATGTATTATGTAGGTGAGGCCAGCTTGAAATCCCCATGATCCTCCTGTCTCAGACATCAGAGTGCTGGGATTATAGGAGTGGCTACCATGACAGGCTTCTTCGATTTAAAACTATTCACACTAATCAACAAGGAATTAATCTGTAGGTATATTTCTAAAAATCCAACAAAACACTTTTATTGTATCATCCAAAATTTAATAACTGCCCTTAATTTTTTTTTTTTTTTTTAAAGAAATGCTTTTTCAATCAGGTTTTCACCAGGTGATATTTATTTTGCGGTACTAGGGATTGAACTCAGGACCCTGCACTTGCCACACAAACACTTATTCTACTGAGCTATCTCCCTGACCCCCACCAGGTAATTTTTAAACACAAAAACTCTGTATTTTTAAGTTCGGGCCCCATCCACTTCAAAAGAAGAGAATGCTAAAAATAAAATAAAACAAAATAAAA
>NW_004524623.1:13425662-13427284 GCF_000260255.1 Octodon degus
CGTGCCAAAGCTGGCGGAGGACAGGGGTGGATCTACCCATTGCAGGGTCTGTGAGCCCCATGTGGCCACTCCCAGAGTGGGACTTCTGGCCAGCTCCCAGAGACATGGATAGGCGAGCAGACGCCTGGGACTGCTTTCAGTGGCCACTTAGTGACTTGATGAGACTGTCTCAAAAAATTTTAAAGTAACAAAAATGCTGCCTGGGCGTGGCGATGACGCACCCCTGTAACACCTGCACTGAGGAGGCTGAGGCAGGATGGCCACATTGGATGCCAGCCTGAGCTACGCAGCGAGTTCAAAGGGACCTCAAGCTCATAGTGAGACCTCATCTCAAAAAAACAAACCAGCAAACAGGTTTGAGGATGTAGCTGTGTTAAGTCAACAAAACACGTACCTGGGCAAGACCCTGGTAACATCAACATGCTGAATCGCTCAGGCTGAGTGCCGCGCCCATCTCGGCAGCGCACGCAACACGGCTCAGTGTTACCGCTTAGTACTATTTCTTCCAGAGAAACAAAAACATAGAAAGCCTATGAAGAAGCAACAGGCCCGATGGTCAGCTTCAGCTTCCGATGGTCAGCTTTGCTTTTGGCAGATGGCCGCGTTGACACTTGGTGAAGGTAGGAACCACCAAAAGCTCAGAAGGTTGCTTAGAAAGAACTTTATTTAGAATTCTCCTAAAGTTAATTCAGACAACTAAATTTCTCTTAGAACGGTTCAAATACCTACTTGTAGGAGAAGGAAATTTTGAGGGAAAACGTGAGTTGAGACTTTTATTTCAGCAACCACACCAGCCTTCCCCGGCTCGAAGCGCTCGAGCTCACTGCGGGGCTCACCACGCAGGAGGCGTCCTGGGAAGCGAACACCGCATAGCAGCGCTGACATGTTTGTGTCTGGGAAGCTTCAAAGCATGGAAGTGCACGCTGAAGTTCAGCTGCCACCTCCCAGAGTGACAGCTGGGCTCACAACGGACACTGAAGTCAGTGAGAGGGTGAGGTCTCCAGCCTGTGTCCCTCTCGGCGAGCGTCAGTACACCGTCCATGTCACCTGCTTGAGTTTGTTTGGGCCTGAGAGCTGCTCCAGGACTTCTCGAGAACGATCTATAAAAGAAAATAATGACTGTACCTTATTCACAATAATCTAAGATATTGCATCAAAAGCGTACTGTACAGGTGAACGGCCCATTAGTGATTAGTTCATGGACGCCCTCACCATCAGCGCACATACTGCCACGACACTTGGAGAACACACGCACTTGTTTTCTCTGAACTTTTATCATAATTTCGCCAACCAAAAAATTGCACTATAGCTACACCATGAAGGTGCTTACCGTCCTCGTCCTTGCAGGAAATGGCCGCTCGGCCCCAGACTTTGCGAGGAGGACGGGAGGCAGCAGCTTCCCCAAGGGGGAGGCCACAGGTGCCCGAGCCTCAGGTCCAAGGGCTTCCACTTCCACACAATACTGCTCTGAAGCAGGGCTTCTGGTGGACGACTACTATGTGAGCATGTCAAATCTTTTTTTTTTTTTTTGGTGGAAGGGAGATTGAACTCAGGCCCTTGTGCTTGCCAGGGAAGCGTGTATTCCACTGAGCCACCTCCCTGGCCCTAAATGTACTGATATA
>NW_004524623.1:13427514-13428687 GCF_000260255.1 Octodon degus
TTTCCATCTCCTTTGCCAAGTCTGATTTAGAACGTGCTGTAAAATCTGAGTGATAGGACAGGAATGTACCTCAGCAGGATGCTGGCCCGGCACACACAGGGTCCCATCCCAGCACAGGAAAGACTGAATGAAAGCAACAATACTGGTGACGTACAGGGTGGAAGCTGTTTGTTCAGCAGCTGTGCTGGAGGCTGCGGGCTGCGGAGATGCCTAGAGGAGTGGCTGCTCCCACTGTCCCTGGGTAGGGCACTGGTGTCCCTGGGCTGGTGCTGGCTCCAGCCAGAGGAGAGCAGCCTTGCAGTGCTGGTGGGGCTGTGGTAGTCGGCGCCCCCCCTGCATCGGGTCTCCTGGGTAAGGGTCAGGACCACCACTGCAGACCCTGTACAGGCTGGGTGACAGGCAAAAGTAGCCTGATTCGGGGTTCTGGACCCAGCTGGATTGGAAGCATTTGGAGCCGCAGGAGCCCCATGGAGCACGGGGAGGCTGCTTGTTGGTCTGCTCAGCTACAGAGGTGGTTTTGACAGAATTTCTGTTTCAGAGACAGATTCTCAGGGCAAAGAACCCTGATGTGGTTCCAATGATTTGGGCTAGGGAGAAGGAGCGCACTGGGTCATCAGAGACAGGTGACAGGGCAAGGGAAGCTGCCCGCAGGCCACCTGCTGAGACACATTAAGAGGCCATGCAAAGAGGAAGACAAGTGAGTGTAGACCAAGCTTTCAAAGACTGCTTCTGGCTGTAAGAAACCTCCCCAGAACTCAAATGGAAAGGCGATAGGAAAGGCCACCACGGCCATCCCCTAAGATGCCTGCAGGTTAGCCATGCGGCCACGACGCACTCCTCTCCTCTGCCCAAGTTGCAGGACCTCAGTCCCTCCCAGTCCTGGCAATGCTTGCAGTCTTAGCCGCAGGTCCAGGGGCTGGGGAGCCCTTTCCTTGGAGTCACACAGCAGTCCATTCCTGGGAGATGTACAGGATACCCTGGGGCACTTCGGAGATGATCTGACTCCTGGAAAATGCAGTCCACAGCCACTGCCGCAGGACACCTTTTTGGGGGACTGGTAAGATAGCTCAGTGGTCTAAAGTATCTGTTTAGGGTTCAATCCCCAGCACCACATGCCACATCAGCCCTGCCCCCAGGGTGGGCTGAGCCAGCCACACACACACACACACACAC
>NW_004524623.1:13429657-13443458 GCF_000260255.1 Octodon degus
ACCATGACTAAATCCAGACTTCAGGCTGAGTGACGGAGCTCACGCTTACCATGGACAGACCTTGAGTCAGCCCCATTTCATGCATGCCTTCCCAATGCTGTAGTAACAAATACCTTCAATTTAGTGGCTCAGAACAGCATATTTATTATTAGTATTAATAATATTATTAATAATATCGAGGCATGATCTCACTGTGCAGCTCAGGCTAGTCTTGAACTCACTTTGCAGCACAGGCTCTGCCTCTGCCTCCCGAGTGCTGGGATTACAGGGGTGTGTTGCGATGCCCAGAGTTTTGGGGTTTTTTCTAAGGCTTTCTGAGACAGGCTTTTGCTCTAATTTAGGCTGCCACTGAGCCCACGATGACCTTGAACTTGGGGTGATCTTCCTGCCTCAGCCTCCTAGGTGCTGGGATTACAGTTGTACACCACAAGAACCCACCTGACCCCAGGTTTGATCCTTGCACCACACACACACACACACACACACACACACACACACACACACACCCTACACCCAATTAGCAACTTGAATTGTACCTGCAACTTTATATACCACAGCTTGCCCCACGTCACGTTCTGGGCATTCATTCATATTTGGGCTGGGCACTGCTCTGCCTGCCGCTTCTGCCATACGCATTGCAGAAAGGACTAAGCCACGTGATCCACTTAACAGATGCAGAGAAGCCGTCTGACGAACCCAGCACATGCCAACTCCCCCTGCTGAAGGCACCCACGAGAAGCCCACAGCAAACGTCAGAACGGTGAGAGCAACGTTTCCCCTCTTGGTTGAAGACAGACAGGATGTTCACCCCCACCCTTCTGCTCGGCCTTGTCTTATATTTCCTGCTACAGGCAAGAAAAAGCAATCAGAGGAAGGAAACAGTAAGACTGGCCTTACCTAATTTGTTACATAAAAATTTGACTTCATTGAACAGAGGAACAGATGGACTTTCAAATTAATTACTTTTATTCTATGGTTATTAATTTTGAAGGTATCTTTTTCATGGTAGACCTTGCTAACTGGTACTACGTGAAGATGCTTGCCTATTACTTCAATTCCATATTCTTTTTTTTTTTTTTTTTGGCGGAACTGGGGATCGAACGCAGGCCCTTGTGCTTGCCAGGGAAGTGCTTATTCCACTGAGCCATCTCCCTGGCCCCAATCCCATATTCTTAAGTATATTTAAATCTAGATAGAAACGTTTGTGACTGGATGAGCGCATGCCATCCCTGCCACCAGCACTGCTCCAGCTAGCAGCAGGGCATCATCCACTCCACAGCAACTCCACAGCACGAGCACAAAGCTGAATTTTATACAAAAATTCAGTTTTACTTATTCTTACATTAGTGGGAGCTGACATCTGCAACTTATAGCAAGCACATACTTTTGTTTTCTACCTCTTAGCTGAACAAAAATATACACAATGTACTGCTTTCCTTAGGTAAGGCTTGCTTTTAATGAGAATATCATGTAACCCTTTCATGAACAAAATCACAAGGGTACTAATGAAACCATCTTTGGAGGAAGTACTTAATATGCCTCTTTTTTATTCATTTTTTAAAAATGTATTTGGCACAGGGAGCTTGGACTTGTAGCAATCCTCCTGTTTTCAGCCTCCCCAGTGCTGGGATTACAGGTGGGCGCCACCACACAGGTGGTCTTGGTGGCTGGCTCAGTGTGTGCCGGGGCGGGGCCGGCATGGCCTGTGGTGCCAGGAATTGAACCGCGATCCCTGCATTTGCCTAAGCAGGTGCTTAATCCACTGAGCTATCTCGTCCGGCCCTAACATGCACATCTTATTTACATAAATTCTCCAGCAAGCAATGGAGACCTCACCGCCCTTACTCTGCAGGCTCTTTAGCTGTCTGCCACATGTGCATGTGCAGTGCACCAACACTCCGCTTTGGAAATATCATACTTCTGTATCATAGTTCTCAAAAGGACTCCAAAGTCTCAAAATTGTGTATCTCCTTTGCCTTGCTTCTCTCTTGATTCCACCCAGGCTTCATTAATGGTTCACTTCACGTTATCAGATTCATCTTCATAAATTTTCCTTACAACATTCGTTAATCCCCCCCACTAGGATCTGTCTCGGCATCATAGGATGGCTTTTGTTTTTCTCTGCACTTTTTCAACCTGAGTTAAGTATTCCCACAGCATGTTTTTCGCTTTCTTTCTGCACAAGAACTGTATCAGTCTTGGTTTTTCTGAACTGCCTTCCACTGAGATGGGTTTCAAGAGATTGTTCACAAGAATAGAGTAACTCTTCCCCTTTAGATTCTTCACCAGAAGATCAAAGGACCTCTCTGTGACACGTACCTCACATGCTCGGCAGGAACTCGATGAGCTCCAGGTAGGGTTGCGTAGATGTTCACAAACTTACCCGACAGATCCCATCCATGATTACCAGTCTCCACTGTCTATCCTGTTGGGATGGGAACAGCCACAGCAGCCGGGTTCTCAGTGTCGAGAAGTTCTGGTTTTTTTCTGTGATTTTTGTGCATCTTATTCTGTTTCTGTTTCAGTCTTGGATTTTCCAGCTGTCAGGGCACCACACACTCTTCCTAGGGCCTGCTCCAGCAACGCCTTTACCTCTTCTAGATCATTCTGCAACTCCTAAGACTAATGTTTTGTATGGAATCTCCCAGGGAATCCATTAAAAGTTAAAACTAAGAACTTTAGCAGGCTGGTAAGGTATAAGATCAATATGTAATAGTCCAATATATTCTATATGCATCAATAAATAACCCAAAATGAAATTAAGACAATAATTGCATGTATGTTACTATCAAAAAGAACACAAATTTAACAAAAGTAAATACTTTAAAAACTATAAAATGTTGTCAAAAGAAATAAAAATCTAGACAACCACGTGCTGTTGTCTAGATTTGGTGCACAACTATAATCCAAGTTATTCAGAAGGTTGAGACAGGAGGGTCACAAGGTCAAGGACAGCTCATGAAACTTAGCAAGACCCCATCTCAAAAAATTCAGAAAAATGGTTGGAGACGTAGCTCAACGTGAATGTGCTGGGTTAAAACCCTATCGCACACACACACATGACATCCTTGGTCATAGATCAGGAGACTTACTGATCTGAGAAAAAGGCCTGAGAAAAAATATGGTGAATGTTCAAGGTAAAAATTTTCCGATTCGCCACCAGCCGCGACAACCCGCTTGGCGGCCAGAGCGAAGGCCCAAGGGGGTGGGCGTGGCGGCCGCCAGAACACAGACCCCTCGTTCGCTCTTCGCGAGGCGGCACCTCGTCGCTCTCCACCAGCAACGAGGATAGAGCGCCTCCGCCCCAGGAAAAGGAGAAGGAATGGCAATGAAGAAGATAACCATCTCCCTCCACAGAACAAAAGGAGTAGTAGAAACCCTGTCTTTCAGGATTCCTAGGACACTGAGTCTTCGAGCAGTGACAGTGGCGGGAGCAGCAGCAGCAGCACCAGCACCCACAGTCCAGACCGGGCCAGTGGGCCAGAGAGCGGCTTAAGCCAGGTCATCCCCGGATCCAGTCCCAACACCCCTCTGCCCATGTCTGAGCGGGCTGCACTGTGCCACGGCCCTTATTTCCACATCAACCAGACGCTGAAGGAGGCCCACTTTCACAGCCTGCAGCACCGAGGACGGCCTCTGACATGATGCACCAGAAGTTTCTTGCCTTCTGTGAAGGGACAGTGCTATGCAGATTTGATATTTCAACTTAAGATTTGTTCTGAAAAATTGCACACAAAAAACCTGCCTGTTGGCTTTTCAGTCTATTTGAAATAACAAGTTAACAGGCAATTGTTTACTTGTGGTTCTGCTGCACTATTGCAGTTTCAAAGGGGCTTTGAAGCAATTTTTTATAGGATTATTTTGAGGGAGACTATCCAATCCATGTCACGGTAGTGGTGTGAGGAAGTTTCATCTGTGTGTCACATCCATAGTGTGTCCAGTTCAGACTGATTTCCCAAGCTGTCACTTAGAAGCTCTACTTTATGTAAAAGGGCCTTTTAAAAATGGGGGATCTTCAATTTTTTTAATTAAATAAACCAGTGAAGAGTAAAAAAAAAAAAAAAATTCCTACAGTCACAGACACGTTGCCGCGGGCCCTCTTCATCGCGAGCGTGCCTACTGCAGGGTTCTTGCCACTTTCTGAAGCAAGCCTGCACGTCCTCGTTCAGGAGTATCCTCACTATGCGGCTGTGGCTGCCTTTAGGTTTTCAACTGATCCAAAGCGCTTTCCTTTCATGTTTATTGTGACTGTGAGGAAGAGCCAGAAGGTGACTGGGGCCAGATCCAGTAAATGAGGCGGAGGAGGACATGCTGTTACATTCTTACAAGCCTGCCTTTCCACTGGATGGCTCTGGGCAGCAACATTCACTGCATTTTTGAGCACATATTAGAAATACAACCAGGAACAAGAATTCAGACTGCTTAAGAAAGTCAAAAGAACGGTGGAATAAGAGTTTTTAGAAGTTTAAGCATTCACTGTATGCTTTGATCCCGCCTCGTAAACTGAAGATTGCAACGCTCCCCAAATGTCTCCAGATTTTAGTGTTTACCTGAGAATTCAGAGGACCTGGGCAGTCAAGAGAAGTCTGAAAGGACGCAAGTGGAGACTCAGTTCCCCATTTCGCTTTGGCCTTCCTTCTTTCTACCTGTGACCCCGCCCCAGCGTCAGCCAGGAGCCGTGGTGGACCGCCCTGTCACTCCTGCGCAGGCAGGCAGGACTGCATGCAGCAGGGCTGCTTTCCTTCCCGCGGGAACCCGACATCGCAGCTTTGTAACTCACGCGTCCTGACGCTAGGTGGCGGCGCCGCGCCAGTCTCTCCACGCAGCTTTGGCCCGAGAGCAGGGCCCAGGACCTGACCTCAACGCACCAAGTGCACTGAGCTACAGGGGAGTCGCCAGAGTCCCAGGATAGCAGGATTTCTCGGCAGCACACAGAACCTTAGACTCTGAACTGAACTGCCAAAGGGCCAGCGTACAAGGCACAGATCAGGCTCAGGATGCTCTGGTTCGAACCCAGTTACTCACAGGAAACCAGAAATGCCCTCTAGGCATCATCAGGCCGCGCAAAAAAAAAAAAAAAAGCAAGATCAGTACACACGACTGACCTACACGCTGCTCCCTATTTTTCTCTTCCTGGTGAAGCCGCCGCTGTATGGGGAAGACTGAAGACCTCACTCTTCTGGAGAAGGAACTATGGGCCAGGTGTCGGGGGTTTTACTTTGACTCTGTGGAGCATTTTGAAGGCTGGGGCAGGCCGCGTCCACTGCTGTGCCTCTTTGGCCTTATGGCTGAGAGGAGAGACCTGCAGCAATGGCCTGGAGGGAGCCCAGGCTGTGGGGGCATCACTGTCGGCCTCCAGGACCCAGGCTGCTCCGGGAAGGCACTCGGTGTGCACATGGCAACAGGAATTCTTTCAAAGGCCCACGGAACTGTACCTTGGACATTTTTGGTAAGATACACAGAAAACCATGAAGCTGACACATACAGTGTTGTGTGTTTATTACAGTGGTCGGGGCAAAGCAGTTCTTCACACTGGATTAGTGAGGAATGAACAGAGGACGATGAGGAAACAGTAATGTAGAACTGAGAAACAAATTCAAAATAAAAACAAGCAGTTATTATTATTATTATTATTATTATTATTATTATTATTTTGCAATACTTGCCAGGCAAGCCCTTATTCCACTGAGCTATCTCCCCAGTCCACAAGCAGTTTTTAAAGCAAGCAATCCACTTTAAGTAAAAGGGAATTCTGAAGCAAGCCACATGGCCTTAAAATACTTGTTTCGGCTGGTTTGTGCTTTTTTTTTGGTGGAACTGGGGATTGAACTTAGGCCCTTACACTTGCCAGGCAAGTGCTTATTCTACTGAGCCATCTCCCTGGCCCCTGTGCTAACTCTTGAGGAGTAGGTAACCCAGGATCTAAGAACCTGTCACTAGAGTCATCTGGTGAAGCTGTCTGGGCATTAGCTTGCCATTGGGTCAAAATAGCCAATGTGGAACTTAGAGGCAGCCAGGTTTACGCCAGCGCGTACTCTAGAAGCTGCAGCCCGGCGTGGTCGGCGGGCCATGGGCAGGAGCGGTGTGGTGGGAGGGTGGGCAGAGGATAGCTGCTTCCTCATGGTAGGCAGGAAGCAGGAAAAATGAGGTCACTACCAGGTCCCACCCAGCGTGACCACCTCTACTCCCAGACCCACTCCTGTAGCAGGTCAGCTGGAACAGCCCTAATCCAGTGACTCTGCAAACTGTCACTTCAGACCTAAGCTATAAGAAAGATCCCAAGAAGTTTTACTTATAAGAGCTACATTCATTAAATTAAAAATTAATTTTAAAACTAGTAGGGGTTTTTTTGGTATTGAAGTACTAGTGGTTGAACCACTGAACTACATCCCAGCCCTTTTTATTTTTTCCATTATGTACTCTTTTTTTGTGCCACCAGGGATCTAACCCTGACCTTTGTGCATGTGAAGCACACACTACACTGCTGCCTCCCCATCCCTTTTCAATCTTTTGTTGTGAGTCAGGGTCTCCAAATTGCCCAGGTTGGCCTTGAACTTTCAATCCCTGCCTCACTCTTCTTAGTATCTGAATGGCTGGTACACTGTCACTCAGGCCCAGAACTATGCTGAAACAATCACTCTGATGGGCTAACATGACTCCACTTTGTTTCTGGTCTCCGTCTTAGTCCCTTAAACTCTAGATGATGGGGGCCTGCCCATTAGCTCAGGTATTTAAGTGCCTGCTGAAACAAAGCAGTCAGGCTCAGGATGCTGTGGTTCAATCCCCTCATCCTCAAGTCAAACCAGACCTGCCCTGAAGGCATCCTGAGGGGCCCCTCCCCCCAAAAAAACTCTAGATGAAGTCACTTCTCACCCCTCCCTTTAAGCTACCCATGAAACACACGAAGGAAGAGCAAGTCATTACTAAAGAAACAGTGAGGACAAACTGTGGGGTAAGCTAAAATCTAACTGCATCCTGCCTGACTGAAATAATGGGCAATGTAAACCTTGTGACATTCTTGTAAAATTCCAAAGTGAACTAACATGGTTACAATGGCTATTTGAGAATTATAAAAACTCAGTACAGCCGGGGAGATAGTTCAGTGGCACAAGCACCTGCCTGGCAATTGCAAGGTCCTAAGTTCGATTCCCAATACCAAACCAAACCAAACAGCATAAAAACTCTTTGGGGATGGGAATTCTGACTAGCTATAGGTGGGGGCCATCTACCAGCAAAACTAAAACTTGCTTATATCCGTTCTCAGCTTCTGAGAGAGCTTCTTACAATCGGCCAGAACAACTGGACAAATTCATTGTCACACCCATCACCCACTCTCTCCCCAAATCCCCACCTACAAGTACATGAGGCTTGGGGGGACATCTAGCTATGACCCATAACAGAGAGGAATGTCCTTTTTGAGATACATTAATTTTATAATTGTGGCAGTATTTTATATGTTCCTAAAAATATTTCTAAATATATCATCACATTTTCCTAAAATGCCACTCTAATTTTTTTTGTTGAACAAGCATGGCTTTTAAGACACATTTTTTTTTTTTTTTTTGCGGATCCAGGGATTGAACTCAGGCCCTTGCGCTTGCCATGCAAGCACTTCTTCTACTGAGCCATCTCCCTGGCCTTAAGGCACAATATTAATAGCAACTTATTTTTTTCCCCCATTCTCTCTCCAAAACTGTTCATTGAAAGATCATTTTCTTGTTCTTGGGTGGGAGTTTTGTTAATAGCTTAACTTCTGAATCATTCCTTCTAGGAAATGCCCAATTACTGTTTTTTTGTTATTTCTGCTACTGAAGACTGATCCCAGGAAGTGCTGAGCTACATCCCAATCCTGTATTTATTTAATTTTTTTTTTTTTTTTGGTGCAGAACCAGGGATTGAACTCAGGCCCTTGTGCCTGCCAGGGAAGCGCTTATTCCACTGAGCCATCTCCCTGGCTCCTATTTATTTAATTTTGAAACAGTTTCACTAAATAGCCCAGGCTGGCCGGAACTTTCTTTCTTTCTTTTTTTTTTTTTATCAGCATAAAAATTTATTTTAATTCAAAATAATGTGGTTATATTTAGAATAATGTTATAATTATCTAAAGCAAATATCACCATTGGCTCTGAAACAGTTTTATGATGTCATTCTTTTGAAGTCAAAAAATATGTAGTAAGAATGTACAAGGAAGCAAAAAATATAGAAACAGTCTTTTGAGTACTGGGAATTATAACAAGAGGGATACATTAAGGTAGTGTAGTGTAACAGACACCAAATTATAAAACATGCAGGAAACAGTTCTTTTACTTTATCAATTTCCTGAAAAATAAACCAGTAACCTCAGAAATGCAAGAATACCACCATTTGGTTAACAGCACCCCAAGGGTTATAGGTAATAATTCACTACACTTCTTTTCTCAAATTCTCCTCGCACTGGCTTCTTTCCTTTAGGATGGATTTCATCTTGTTAACAAAATATTTGGTTTTATTTGTAAAGCAGAATAATTAATATCCTGATTGAAGTATGGAATAACTTACTTGAAGATACTCAGGGATCACACTTTTTAAAAAGGTCAATTTAGTTAGCAAAACCCTCAACTGGCCGGAACTTTCTATCATCCCATTTCACCCTTCCAAGAACTAGAATTACAAGTGTAGTCACCATGTCTGGCGACTTCCCCGTTTTTAGAGGGCATGTGCACACTCTGGTTAGAGCCCACCTCGCTCGCCGAGGCTGTCTGGTCCACGGGACTCACTCACGCACCCTCAAGTCTGGGAGCTCAAGCCGACTCTCACACTGCAGCCAGACTTCAGCTTCACTGTTTGGGCAGTGGCCATGCCCACCCCGAGGTCAGAGGTCAGCCGACAGCTCTCAGGATGCCAGTCATGGGGCTCTCAGCACACCCAAAACACTGGTGGCAAATCCTGGCTCCCAGCCCCCAGCTCAGGCCTTCCTAACCCTTTTGGTGGACAGGGTTTGAACTTAGGTCCTCAGATATTTCTTTTGAAAATGTGCACAACTGGTGTTATAATTGAAGCCCTGGTCTGGCTGAGAAACAAGGACTAACAGGAGGTCCAGGGAAGGGTGAAGTTTCTGTGGCAGGATGTGGCATCGTGGCTTCAATCTCTACGAGTCTAAAGCTTTGGCAGCATTATGTTCCTTCAGAAGAGTGACATCAGCTCGAGTCCAAGATGTTTTGAATTTAAAATGTTTGAGGCAATACTGCAAAGGAAAGGTTCTAGACTGTCTACAAAAGGGATCCCAGGCAGTGTCATGGCCAGAGTCACACAGGAAATGGCACAGTGCATTTCCCATCACTGCTAGCGACACTGTCTTACTCCCCATTGTGAGGAGGCCACCGTGGAGGTACACTGCCACGGCCGCACTGCGAGTGAGGAAACTGGAGTGCTGGGAGGATGGAGCGAGGACTTAAACATCCCACCAGACTGACCTGTTATCAGTGGGCACTCATGGAAGAGTAGAATCCGGATCTGAGGACAGCAGGTGACAATGGCCTCCACGGCATCGTCAGTCAGGTGAACACAGTGCCCCATGTGAATCTCCTAGTTATGAAAGAAAACCAAAGGAAGAAAACTGATCACCAACGACAGTATGCAAAAGTGGGGGGATCTTTCCCAAGCATTTACTTGGAAAAAACAAAACAAATACACAGTGGATTAACAATTGTTATTCTCTTATTATTTTGTTATGAAGTTTTACTTTATTTTTTCATAAAAAAGAAAACCAAGACAAAAAGCAAACTATGAAGAAAGGAACAACATAAGCCTGAAGAAATGAAGCTGCCTCCTGGTAAGGTGGACAGAAGTCTCCAGCACGCTAGCTAGGACCTTGGGGAAAACAGCACTGTTGCATCTCACAGAGCTGAATGTGTGGTGGCACACACTTGGCAATTTCACCCCCACGTATTCAGTTGAGAAAAATGAAAATGTCCCTAAACAAAGACATGGCCATAAATGTCCATAGCAGTATTCATAAAAGTCCAAAGCTGAAAGAACCAAGTGCTCGTTGCATAACGAATTATGGCAGAGCCACATTACAGACCAGCACTCAACAACAAGGAGTGCAGAATCCTCACGTGCAGCAGCATGCATGAACCTCAGAGACGCTAAATGAAAGCAGCAACAAAAAGCAAGCAAGCAGCCCAGGGACAAGAACATGCACACAGCTGCTCTTGGACAGAAGGCTGTGTGGCAATCCACACCCTTTCTATGAGGCTGGACAATGCAGCTGTCAGAACAGGGTGATGACAGGCTGCGCTGACATGGAGGCAGGGTCAGGCAGGCCCGAGCTCCTGGGCGACGTGGATGAATGTCAGCAACCGACTCACAGGCGTCGTACATCAGGAGATGTACGACGTGACTCTGACTCTATGGGATGCTAAGACTTCGGGGAGGTAAGAGTTTTACTCGAATTTTAATGTGACTTATCTTTTCAGTTTACTAATTTTTTTTTCTTTTTTTTTATGTGTGTGTGTGGCCAGCTCAACCCACCGGGGGGCGGGGCTGGCTGGCATGCGGTGCTGGGGGATTGAACCGCGGTCCCTGTGCTTTAGCTAAGCTTGTTCTAAGTAGGTGCTTTAGACCACTGAGCCATCTCACCAGCCCCCAGTTTACCAATTTATATTTACTCTGGGAATGGAGAGGTTGGAGCCAGGTATCAATGCAGTACCTGATTGATGAGACACTGGTCTTCTGGGTCCTAAAAAATAATTTCTGTGGGCCTGCCCCTTAGCTCAGTTCTTTAAGTGGCTGCTTCACCAAAGCAGTCAGGCTCAGGTTGCTGTGGTTCAGTCCCCACAACTCAAGCCAGCCAAACCTGCCCTGAAGGCATTCGGAGCAAAAAAAAAAAAAAAAATTCTGAGGGTAACATCAAATTCAGTTACCATTACTATTACAGACATTTAAGTTACCTCTAATTTCTTGGCACATGGCCCACTAACAAGCGCAACCACTCCACTGTCAGACACCTGTGCAGCGGGAAAAGAAAGCCTGTGAACAGTTATGAAAAATGCAGAATTTTCTAAAAGTTATATATTATGTAATTAACAGCCTTCTATTGGCAAATATGAGTTTCTTCATATGTACTTCCCACCCATACTGTCTAAAATAATTAAGGGGAATATAGAAATTGCATCACACTTATCAGCCACCCAAAACATGAAATGGCCAACAACTTCAACAACAGAAAAAACGCTGTTCTGACTGGTCATGGCAACACGCAGGGCCACACGTTACCTTGCCCTTTTGGGTGTGTCAGTTATTTACCTGAGTAGCTGAAAAGTCTACACACTTCAAAAGTGAGCAGTGCTCTCCTAAGGCGCACAAGGACACGTCAGTAATACTGAGGCAGCCTCCTAAGTCAATAATCTTGAGCAGCCGGCAGTTGAATGCAAGAGCGAGGACACCTTCATCAGTGAGGTTCTGGCATCTCTTCATAGAAGCTTCTTGCAGATAAGAACAAGACGAAGCCACAGCTTTTATTCCTGGGGGAACACAGACCATTGGCTATTCGTGTGTGTGTGTGTGTGTGTGTGTGTGTGTGTACACCACAAAACTTTGTGAGTTAGTTGCATGGCAGCAGTAGGTGGCAGAGGGAGGGACCTAGTGCTCTTATCTGCTGGTCTTGCTCACTAACCATGCTACAGAACTTGGGATTGGGCCAGACGGAAGACTTGGAACTTTGGAAGGCATTCAGCTTTATTTCGCTAGCAAGCGGATGGGAATCTTGGCTCCAAATCATTAGCCCCATCTTGGGGTTTCATAAGAAGAAAGTACAAAACACAGGTAACAAATATTCTGCAGCTGGTGACACATGTCTTATCATACACTCCCGGGCAGAATTTGTGCCATGCAAGCTAATTAGGGCTACTATCATGTAACAAGGAGGTCTAGGTTATAATGAGCAGGAAGAAAACACACCATTGTCTAAGGCCAAGCCAAGGAGTCCTTGAGGTGATAAGTCTCTGGAAAACTTGCCAGCAAACAAAACAAGGCCCAGCCCTGGGCAGGGTGCACTTGTCTTGTAGCTGCCACTGCAATGTTAAAGTTTAAGTTGTATAATTTTCTAACACGATGTGTTTCCCAGTTGCATCCTTGTGCAGTGTTAGAAGCTTAAATTTCAAGATTTCTTTTACATTTAAAACTGCCTCTACAACCACACCAACCAAACACAGAACAAACCAGCTGGGGGCAGTTCTGCAGAACCAGCATGCGGCAGCCAGCTCTGGGTCGGTGAAGTATACACACACCTTCACACTTGAATGTATTAGAGACAGCTATGTGAAGTAGAAAAGTGACAGGCAGTCAGAGAGGGCTGGGCCCTCTAGAGCTCAAGGCGGACACAACTGTGGCTGGAAGCGCAATCGCTGAAGGCCAGACTTCAAGAAAAAAGGAGCTGCTCACCACACAGGTCCCCGAGGGACCAACAGCAGTGGCTGATATTCTACGTAGGCACCAGTCACCTTGGGGAGGAGACCAAACCCCCTTAACCCACCCGTTCCAGGGGAGTCCTTGTCACCCCCGTCTGCTTGCCACCGTGACTTGTTTTCCCGTCTGATCCCCATTTAATCAGTATTAATACCTTAGTGACTGTACTTGTGATCTTATTGGTTCACTACAGTTTAGTCCCACCTCACACCTATCCAATGATTTTCCACTGGATCAATTACTACCTAAGTGACTCTACTGTAATCTTATCAATTTACATCTTAAGTTGCTTCATCTAGTGGCTTTGATTAATAAAACACCCCTGAGAAGTAGGCTTGGCAGGTAACCCACTTTCCAGCCTCCTTCTGTCCTCAGACTGAAGCTCACTTTCTTTCAACAAATCCTTCCAACTCTTAACCTCCACTGCTCCTAGAATCTACTCCTCCATTTTAAAGAACACAAACTCAGTGTTTTGGACACCTAGCAGGTTTGGAGCTTCATTCCCCAGTATCAAATGGCCACACCCGACTCAGGAGGCATCAAATTAAATGATCCAACATGGCAAAAGATGCAGCCGAGTGTGCAGTGGTAGAGGCTTGACAATACTCCGCCCTGAGTTTACCACAACCCTGCTTTACCTCTGCCCTTAAGTTAATGACACAAGTCGCCCTAAGGTTGTGCTGTTGTGGCCACCTGCATCCAGCAAAGGAGCGCAAGGACATCTGGAGGCAGAAAATAGCTCTGTTTACACCAGTGGACAGGCGGGGAGATGCTCCCAGAGAAGCCAGGTGGCGCAGGCTGGTCGGCTAGCATTTTATAAGATCTGTACACGGCAGTTACAAAAGCTGAAGGCTTGGCTGTCTTTGGTTCCATTGGCAGGGTGACACCATCTGTTACGAGGCTAGGTTAGTAAAAGCCTGCTACAGTGAGATACATCTCGCCTGTGCAGACAGGCCCTTGTGGTTACAGAGGTCAAGAAAGCATCACAGGCCTAGGAAGCAGTTAAGAGCTGGGCAGTTGCAAAAAGAGCAATCTTCGCTTTCAGTGGCCAGTGGGGAGTGGACATATAAACAGGGCACACCAACTGCACTGCTCCAGCCTCCCCAGGTAAACACTGCAAAGCTCACAGCTCAGACCCACGGTGGGGAGAAAGGCGTCCTCCTCGCCGTAGGTCTGCAAGCCAAGCAACCCACAGAACAGTGAGGCTGCCTGTTTTCTAGAGGCACTGTATCCACTTACCCTGGTTCTTTTCCCCGAGTTTTTGTTTTCTTGGTAAAGTATGTATGAATATACTACCTTAACTATTTTAAAGCCACACTTTGCTGGGATTAAGTGCATGATTAAGTTATTTTGG
>NW_004524623.1:13444228-13445876 GCF_000260255.1 Octodon degus
ACACACACACACCTACCACTAGAAACTTTCTCCTTAAAGATTAGTTTTCAAGTCACTGAGAAAAATGGGTCTTGGGGTTATTTAGTTGTTTGAGACAGGGTCGTATTACATAGTTGAGGCTGGCCCTGATCTCACCATAAGTGAGCTCTTACTATAAGTGAGCCTGTTTCAAACTTTGGGCACTCCTCCTGCCTTAGCTTCTCCAGGTCTGGGATGACTGATGTGTGACAGAATGCCTGGCTAGCACTGCAGTTCCCAGACACTAGTATTACTGGCCTCGGGGCCTAAAACATTACAAATCTACACCACATAATTTTTTAATGTATTATTAAGTTGGCTTTTGGATACAGGGTCCTGCTATGTAGTTCAGGCTGGCCTTGAACTTACGATGTAGCCCAGGCTGGCCTCGAACCTGCAGTGATCCTCCCACCTCAGTCTCCCGAGTGGTGATACTACAGGGCTGTGCCACTATGCCAGCTACATTTAGCACTCCTTAAAATGTGAAGCACAACCAAAGGACCAAAAGCAAGGTAAATAATGTCACTTCCAGAATTACTGAACTGCTGCTCTGGCACTCCTGGGTGCACTGACCTGGGCCTCCGCAATGGTCCAGCCCCCAGCAGACGACATGAACCTCAGGAGAGCACTGTGCTCTGTGAGGAGGTTTCTTTGCAGCTTTAGAAAAGGCACAAGAAAGCCTCCAATCCTTGGTGATTCACAGTAGTCCTTAGCCAGGCACTGCCGGAACAGGGAATGGAAGAGACACTCTGGTCCCAGAAGGGGGCCCCTATGGGGAGCCCAAGAGCACAGAGGTGAGGCAAGGCACACACTGACTGCCCATCCTCACACAGGACAGGAGCGGAGTGGAGGACAGCGGTGGCTGGGGCTGCAGCGGAGACTGGGGAGGCCGAGTTCAGGCCCAGGCCAAGCACTGCAAGCTCCAAAGCAAGTGCCACAGAAGTATAACACGTGACACAAAGGACGAGGGACTCAGAGCAGCTCACACCTAGCTGGGGGAGCCTAGGCAGCAAGAGGAGCCCGCCTGGCGCCATCTCTGTTCTCACTCCTTCACTTTCCTTCTAAGGTCAAGGTTGGTGTGAAAGCTGCTTTGTCCCAACCAGTCCCCAGCCACACACTGTGCGCATGGGGAGCCTATACCCCGCAGGCACCCTGCCCCTGGAGTCAGGAGGGCTAGAAACCACGGGCCTCCACTTCCTGCCTGCACCCCCACCATGGCCCACTCCCCTCTTCCTCCTCAGCGCAGAGCAGCCTGGCCCCTCTCCCCAGAACCATGTTTTCCACCTCATTCTTGCCTCTCAGGCCAGCAATGTCCACACGGCAGGTCCAGGGTAAGTAGTGCCGTTTAATCGTGCCCAAACTTCAGTGTACTAAAACTCCCTGGAGACTATCAGATGGGTGATCACCACCACTGTTCTACAGCAGGGAAATTTTGCTGTCCAGCAGCAGAAGGGCCCTCCCTGCTCTTGGTCTCCTCTCACAGTGGGCAGGTTTGCATCAGCAGCTGGGGTGCAGGGCTGGGCCACTTCACATCCACCCACATACCTACCCACCTACCCACCTACGTATGTGCCCACCCACCTACACCTACCTACGTACCTACCCACTTACCTACCCACCCACCTACCCA
>NW_004524623.1:13445986-13450078 GCF_000260255.1 Octodon degus
CCTACCTACCCACCTACCCACCCACCTACCCATCTACCTATCTACCTACCTACCTACAATACCTCACTCAGTTCCACCTACCTACCCACCTACCCACCCACCTACCCATCTACCTATCTACCTACCTACCTACAATACCTCACTCAGTTCCAGGGCTTCCTCAATCTCAGAGTGCAGGACCCTATAGGAGTCTATCTTGGGCCAGAGCTGCACAAGATGCCCTCCTTGCCCGCTCAGTATTCTAGGCAGCTATTTAGAAATGGATAGCCAGAGAGGGACTGAGCTCTAAAGGAAGCAGAGAAGGGACACATCAGAATTGTGGCTGGAGGTGCATTTGACACCCCTGAGGCATGAGTGGAAGCTTGAGATTATATTCTTTTATTTATTTATTTATTTATTTATTTATTTTGTGTGTGTGTGTGGCCAGCTCAGCCCACCAGGGGGCGGGGCTGGCTGGCATATGGCGCTGGGGGATCGAACCGTGGTCCCTGTGCTTTGCTTAGCTTGTTCCAAGTAGGTGCTTTAGACCACTGAGCCATCTCACCAGCCCCTTGAGATTATATTCTAATTGGTACCACCCAGTCCAGACATCCATGGGTCACCTGGGTGGATGACAGACTCCCAGTCCATCCCTTCTCCAAAACAGTCTTGTTTCAGAAGTCACAAATAAGGCAGGTCAATGATGTCATCCATATGCCCTGCTCCCCCACTGAATCAGTATTAGCTAAGCGACTACACTTGTGATCTTACTGCCTATCGTTTGACTCTTGTACTCAGACTGTGACTTTGCTGCATAAAAACCCAACAAAAGGCCCCAGTGAAACCCACTTCTGGGACCCCTCTGGTCTCTCAGGAGCTACTCCCACTCCCCAGTAAGCCTTTCCTTCTTCAGGGGACGCAAACTCAACACATCTGTAGGCTAGAAGGTAGGGAGCGTCTTTGGAAGGAGCACGAGGCTGCTTTCGTTTCACAGCTCCCCTCACTAGGCTGACTGGATACGGGATTGATTCCTCTAGGTAACCAAGTGCTGTCACTCGGCGTGTGCTGGTTGCTTGTGCCTTGTCACTTGAGCTTGGTTGGGAATAGGGAAGACTGTGATATCCTCATATTTAGGATTCTTTAATAGGACATATTCATTTTTGCAGGCTGGGCCTTTATTTCTGTTTTGTATATGCTACATTTATTTTATTTCTTTGTTTTGTTTTGTTTTAGCAGGAATCAAACTCACTGACCTTGTGCCTGCCAGGCAGGCGTCGTGCCGCTGAGCTACCTCCCAGCATATGCTGCAGGTAGGCTGACTTCTACACCAGCTGCTGACCTGTACTCCTTTCCTGACTTATTTGGTGGTCACAAGATGGCTTATTGTCTTATTTTAGTTTTTAAATTTTATTGGCTTATTGAAAGAAACAGTTGTTTGATCAATCTTGCATGCTTGTATCTAGTAACCTGAGCAACTACTCTGAAGATAATATGCAGTTACAAGATAGAACACATTTCATTCATTGTTCATTTTCTACCATCTTGTTTTGAAATTCTATATCATTTTTTTGTGTTGCTTTTTGTCTTTTTTTTCTCTTTAAAATAAAAACAAAATTTTAAAAAGCATTGCTGGGCTGAGGATATATAGCTCAGTGGCACAAGTGCCTGCCTGGCAAGTGCAAGGTCCTGAGATCAATTTCTGGGTTAAAAAAAAAAAAAAGCATTATTTCTGGGTATGAACATGAGGGTTTTTTAAATTTTATTTTGTATTTATTTATTTATTCTTAAGGGATTGGCGTTGAAATCAACGGATTGAGGGACTAGAGATGGACCTCGGTGGCAGAAGCACCTGCCTACCAAGAGCAAGGTCCTAAGTTCGATTCTCAGTACCAAAATCAATCAGTGAGTCAGTCAGTCAGTCAATGAACTTAGTAAATAAAATACCCTCTACCCAATGTAAGAAGGGACTAAGATTATGCAACTGACTGTGGACCCGGAGAACAAAAACAGTGGAAGAAAGACACATTCATTGTCTCTTCTAAAAGCGCTCTAGGACTCCAGCTTTTGGACTCTGTGACTTGTACCAGTGCCTGGTACATAAGAATCTCTTGCAGGTTCTTAGGCCTTCAGAACAGGACTGAGACACAGGCTTCCATGGTTCTCCAACTTGCAGAGAGCCTGTCACATGTCGTAACAGCAATCTCATAAGTCACTTGTCCTAATATATCTCATCTACCTACCTACCTAATGTATTGTCTATTGGTTCTATTTTTCTAGAATTCTGAATAAAATATAATCTTTAAAATATATTACAGTTTTGACTTTGCTATTTAGAACTATGCACTATTGTGAATTAATACTTATGGTATGAGTTATACAAAGGTAAACATTCCATTTTTTCTGTATCAATGTACATTAGTTCCAGCAGGAGTGAAACTCACTCAGGTTCTTTGATCTTTGGTTTCCTGCATGGCAAGGAGGTTGCGGTCAGCGCAGCTCTTGTCTTGGAGGCATGTCTTGCTAGGGAGTGGAGGCCCACCCTGGGCAAGCTTTTGGTCTTGGTTCTTTCCATCCTTGAGATGGTTAGGATGCAGTTCTTCCCTCTCCCTCCTTTACTGCTCTGCACCTGAGAAAGGATGCAACTTAGCACAAGTGTTTTGTCCAAGGAATTTCTCTGTGGCTGCTGGATTCCAGGACCAAGTTTCCATAATGGTGAATTTCCCTTTCCTTGGGACCCTTCCAGAATGAAAATGACCTTCACTTAACTCTGGGCCATTTTCTAAAACTGGTCTAGACTTAATACTCAGACTCTCAAAGAACAAATGAAAAAGTTTAAGTCCAAATTTATTTCCTTGTTAAGTGCTTAGGCAGAACTGGAAGTTAATTCCTTTCACTTTCCTCTTGCTTTAAGAAAGATGCTGGCTGGTTTTGATAGCATGGGACCAAATGACTGGGTCATGAATTCATTGATAGAAAAGACATTCCTAGGGAACCTTATGAATTTTATGACAGCTTCAGAGAAACAGGTATTGAGGAATAGCCACAGCCTCAGTCCCCAAAGGCCTGTGTCTCTCATCAGGATTTCTCTCCAGAACATCTGCTAGGCTGGCCACGATTCTGAGACATGCTAAGTAAGGTTCTGAGAAATGAAGGCCTGCAGCTACGTACGGCCCAAGGGGTTCCAGGATCACGAGGATGGGGGCCAAGGTGCACACTAGCAGCAGCTAGTCCAACTTTGGGAACTTCCTCACATCCCTAGTTCACCATTGCTGGTGCTGGATGGCTTAAGTTCAGGGGACCCTTTCGACTGGGCACAAAGAAGAATGGACAGGGACGCTTTCTCTGTTTCTTTTCCTCTTAAAGTATATACTTACCTCTGAAGAGTGTCACCTAGTTTCTTTCTACCTCCAAACCTGGCCTGCTCCTCCCTGGACCTTTAACAGTCTGTCCCCTTTGGGGGAGTAGTTACATGTGGCTAGCAGAACAGTTTTAGCAATCAGATGTGGCTATCAAACAACTGGCTATAAATGGCAGGCCTGTATAGGTGGCTATTTCAGTAAGAGAAACCTTCAGCCTAGGGTCTATCTTAAAAAGTCTTGTTTTCAAAGGCTAGAAGGATTTTTTTCTCTCTGCTTCTTCTTACATGGGATCTTGGTTAAGTGAGCTATAAAAAGTTCCAACTAGGAGGGAGGTCGGCACCATGTCGAGGCAGGCAAACCGCAAGAAAATGAGCTCTGAACTGTTCACCCTGACCTATGGGGCTCTTGTCACCCAGCTATGTAAAGACTATGAAAATGATGAAGATGTGGATAAACAGCTAGACAAAATGGGCTATAACATAGGAGTCCGACTGATTGAAGATTTCTTGGCACGGTCAAATGTTGGAGGATGCCATGACTTTCGGGAAACTGCAGATGTCATTGCCAAGGTGGCATTCAAGATGTACTTGGGCATCACTCCAAGCATCACTAATTGGAGCCCAGCTGGTGACGAATTCTCCCTCATTTTGGAAAATAACCCCTTGGTGGACTTCGTGGAACTTCCTGATAACCACTCATCCCTCATTTATTCCAATCTCTTGTGTGGGGTGTTGCGGGGAGCCTTGGAGATGGT
>NW_004524623.1:13451323-13452858 GCF_000260255.1 Octodon degus
AAATAAATAATTAAAAAAAAAAAAGAAAAAAAAAAGAAAATTGTAAAAGGGGTATTATAGTACAACTTGGCCAAACACATCTGAGAGCAGACTCAAATTTAAATGTAATTGTCTAGTGTATATTTGTCTATTTAATGTATGTTAATAACCAGTTGTAGTGATTGATACCTTGTGTCAACTTGGCTGATCTGCTCCGCCCAGTTCCGGGCTCAGCACAAAGTGTATATGAAGGAGTTGAGGAAGGCTCCAGCTGGCCACCCTGCTCTGCTTCCTTGGAGAGGTCCCAGTCTTCAGAGGAGCTTGATCTTCGCAGCCGCGCCACTCTGGAGGAGCTCGGATCTTTGCAGTGGACCGATGACCTTCACAGTCAGTGCAGAAGGAAGACAGAGGCTTGATGGATGCTGCGGCTGTTGCTCCTCCTCTGCTCTTCACTGTTTTCTGCCTCCATGAACTGCTCTTGTTTGCACTGGAGTACGAACTGAAACCTCCACACACTGTGAGCTAAAGAAACCTTTTCTTCCTTCATTTTGAGCGTCAGGTATTTGTCCCAGCGACGATGAGTAAAAAGTAACTAAAACACCAGTTAAAGCACATATGGCTGCTTCATTTAAAAACATTGGTTCCTAAGCTCGACACTATTTTTCTTTTACTTAGTTTTTGAGATTTTCATGGAAAGACCATTTATATATGTTTTCAGGGTAGCCAAACTTATTTGAAACATTAACAGATTTAGACATAGTTTCACGGCTTACATAGGACTTATACTCTTTTTCTTTCTTTTCTTTTTTTTTTTTTTTTGGCAGAACTGGGGATTGAACTCAGACCCTTTTGCTTGCCAGGCAAACATTTATTGTACTGAGCCATCTCCCCAGCCCTACATAGGACTTATAAATGAACACCTTAAGGTATGACAACATAAGGGTTATATATGATTGGGCTGCAGCACAGTTTGTGTGTGTCCATTTTCAGGTATATGTTCTACTTTAGTTGGTATACAGGTAAACAGAAACTCATGACATAGCCCAAATACCTTTGTTCACGGGGTTAACAGTGAGTTAACAAAATGAGAATAAGGATGTTTTTAAAGTTGGTAACATATTTCAATGTAACTTGTGAGGTAACCAAGATAGTGTAAAAAAATCTATTAAGGACATAAAAATGTGTTTCTTATTGTCTTTGTGGCATAACTTAAGGGATTTTCTTGGTCAAAGACAACATATATACCTCAAAAAAGTATTGACTCTTATGATCAGTAATTTAAAGAACTTGTTTTTGGCTGTAACTGAAAGGTTAAGTTTTCTATGTCTAAAACGATACGATTTTCTAAAATATTCAGATGTTCTTGCTTAAACTTACATAACTAGATTTAAAGGTTCTGTATTTTACTAAGTAAGTTTTTTGTGTTCTCATTAGGATTTTGGTTACTAGAAAATGAGCTTTAAGAGGTAAAGAATACCTGGGCCAGAGAGATTGCTTAGTGGCATAATGCCTGCCTGGCAAATGCAAGGTCCTGAGTTTGATCCCCAGTACAAAAA
>NW_004524623.1:13453503-13465308 GCF_000260255.1 Octodon degus
AGTTAATTTTATAGAGTTAATACTATGTAAACTTAATAGAAACAAATTAACTAGTACATGCTCTCTTATAAAACATGTGTTTAGATCTCAAACATATAAAATGACCAAAATCTGACATCTTTTAAAATCTGGTCCTGACACTTAAACTTGACTAATATCTATAAATTTGACTAATATTTATTGGTTTTGATTAAACAACTTTTTTTTGTGTGTGAGAGGCACACAGCCTCTCCTATTTGGGACAGGGTCTCACTATGCAGTTCAGGCTGGTCTTGAACTCACTTTGTAGCCCAGGCTGATTGATCTTGAACTCACAGCAATCCTCTTGCCTCTGCCTCCCAAATGCTGGGATTATAGGCAAGTATCATCACACCTGCCCAAACATCTTATCATTCCAATAAGATGCACTAGTTTGTAGGGTAGTAAGTCTATTTACAGTTATTAACACTGTTTCCAAAACTTATTACAGCTATAAAAATATCCTTAATTCTTAAAGATAGTTACACCTTATAAAATCTGTTAAAGGAGTCTAAAATGTGTCTTAAGAGTAAAAACATGTAAAGATTTTTAGCTGTTATACCAGTTATTGATAACCTCATGGTACATCTGTGCTTCCCAAGTGTACAGGCCTGCAGAGATACCAAACAGAAAAACCAGTGCCTTCCAGGTTAAAGTGCTCATGATGGTAAACTTTCCAGGCTCAAGCTTCTGGCATTCCAGGTACTCGTGATAAAATGTACGTGCCAATCTACCATGAGACGGCCAGGCAGATTGTGGATATGTTTTCAGGCTTGGTCAGCTGTTATGTAATTGTGTTATAACAGTTAAAAGTTTCTAAACGCTGTGAAGCCCAGACAATATGATTCTAATGTTTAGAGATTAGACAATAATCTATAAATTAATTTATAAAGAAGTACATTCAACTTAAATATCATTCTGGTAACAAAAAAATGGTTAAAAGATAAATGAGGTAAAACTTCATGTCACTTAATATTTTGTAATCAGATAAAGATAACTGACTAAAAAGCTATTTTATACTAAGATGGACATTAAGTGTGCTTTCAAGATAATAGTATCATTGTGATTATCATGCTAAAATGCCACGTGGCCCTTAATCTCAAGTTTTCCCTATAAAGCTTTATGATTGTCATCTATTAACATTCTACAGGGATTCAACTTCTAAGACAAGCACAACTGGTAAAGAAATAACAGTTCGCTGGTTATACGATGTACTTCAAAGTACTTGCTATCTAGCTAAGATCCTAAGTTTAAGCCTATTTCTCCCACTGCAGTACTGATGTAACCAGTCTTCTCTTCTGGGTGTTCTATCACTAAGGTTTGGAGACCAGAGCTAAAAGGTAACTGGGCTTTTTAATTTATCTTTTATGTATTTAGTACAGGGTCTACAGAGTCTCAATACACAGACTGACTCATAGTGATCCTTCTATTTTCGGCCTCCCAAGTGCTGGGATTATAGGCGTGCACCAACACGCCCAGTCTTAGTCGCTGTCTCAGTGTGCCCTGGGAATGGGGCCGGCCCAGCACTCCGGGGATCAAACCCCTGTCCCTGCACCTGTCTAAACAGGCACTTTCGTCTGCTGAGCTATGTGGCCGGCCCTTAACTGGCCCAACAGTAGTCTCCCCTACATTGAAACTTCTAGCTTGAAGCAGCTATACTGCTTTTTGGCCCTGGCCTGCCAAGGTCAACAGGGACTTGGGACATGAGGGGACCTTTTCTACAAGATCCTACAACTTTAATGAATCATCCAAACTCCCAAGCAGAGAGGTTGTTGGACCCTGGAACAGGAGTCAACCAATATGGTGTGCCAAAAAAAGACAGTCAGCAGAGAGGGAAAAGTCTCCCATGCTTTCACACGAGGTGGTGCAGTCAGGCAAGGTTGTGAGCCATCGTGGTGGCAGACCTTGACAGGAGATGAGAGGCTCTGTCCCTGGCTACAAAAGGAATGCCTAAAGAGCTTTTTTTAAAAATTTATTTATTTGTGTGTGTGTGTGTGTGTGTGTGTGTGTGTGTGGCCAGCTCAGCCCACCAGGGGGCGGGGCTGGCTGGCATGCGGTGCTGGGGGATTGAACCGCGGTCCCTGTGCTTTGCTAAGCTTGTTCTAAAGTAGGTGCTTTACACCACTGAGCCATCTCACCAGCCCCAAATAAAGAGTCAGGACGGGGGCTCGAACCAGTGACCTCACGCTGTAGAGTCCGACGCATAAACCGCTGCACTAGGTTACCACCTTAAAGAGCTTTAGTTGACCTTGATAGACAGAAAGAGGTTAATTTTGATTAATACAAGTCTCGCTTTAACTTGGTCTTAAGCCCCTACCAGGAAAATATAACCAACAGATGTATAAAAATAGCACCATAATAATAAAGGCTAGATATACAAAAGAGGTCCCAATAACTGACCCCCGCCGTCAGTGTCCACTATGCCTCTAGCTGACCACTGTTACGATTCAGCAAAGCTAAATGACTACAGGGGAAACCAGAAAAGCTCAGCAACACTCTTTAAATTCTTTGACTAAAATTTTTTTTCAAAACCACCAAACTCTCCATGTTCTTACAGTTAAAGCCAGAGGGCTCTATGACAAGAAGTATCAGACTGAGGTTACCGCAGTCAGTGGCGAGGGCTACGAGCCAGATGGATATCATCACCATTCCAGTCCCTCACGAGCGCTGTCTGGACATGGCTCTGCGCTCAGCCTGCCTTTCCATCCTACTGCTCGTGAACTGCTAATAGGATTATACATGCTTTGCACTCTTGGAAACAGTCATTTATGCTCACTGAGCAGCTACCAAACTTCAAATGATCAGGCAGACACAGCCAATTACAAATGTGCCAGATTGGGGCCAGGGAGATAGCTCCGTGGCATAAGCGCCTGCCTGGAAAGCAGAAGGTCCCGAGTTCTAATCCCTGGTACCAGGAAGAGGAAAAAAAAAAGTGCCAGAGACTCTTTTTACCAGAATCCACTAGACTGACATTGTAAAGAAGCTGATAGCTGCTGATCCTCAACATGACTTCTATCCACGGCCCCTAGATTACCACTCCAGAGAAGGTCCAGCAGTGGTCTCTCCTACATCAACCCTTCTAGCTTGAAGCAGCTTTACTGAAATTTCACCGATTTTCCTCTAACTACAGTTAAGGATACCTCTTTAGAGGGGCGAATATTACAGGTGGTGAGTTTACTGACCATACCAAAAAAATCTGCCTGGTCATCATGGCAGGGGCCCAACAACAATAGCTTATGGCCTACTTTTTCTTTCCTTTTAAGGAAAAGCTTGCTCTTAGGCAAGCTAGTATTCCCCCAGTCAGCTCTTGACACCCTGCCTTAATAGCCCCAACCACCTCCCAAGATGTCACTCAGCTCTCCTCCAACTCCGACCTGACCTAAATCCATAAAAGTCCAAGGTCTCTATCTACCTGATCTCTTTAATCAGTCCTCCCAGGAAGCAATAAAGGCCTCTTTGTTTTTCTCCTGTTTCTTATCTAGGCACAAAAAACCTTACAACAGGGGCCAGGGAGATGGCTCAGTGGAATAAGCGCTTCCCTGGCAAGAGCAAGGGCCTGAGTTCAATCCCTGGTTCTGCCAAATAAATAAATAAATAAACAAACAATCAAACAAAAAACCTTAGACCAGTCAGTTAAATTAGATAGAAATTTACACATAGTCAGAAAAGGACTGGGCTCTCAACAAAGTCAGTGAAAGGCAGAGGCACCAGAAGTGTGGTTGGAGGCCCATCTAAACAAGGAAAGGCCAAGATTAAAATCACAAGGGCCAGGTCGGGCTCCGCCATGGCGTACCGGGGTCAGGGCCAGAAAGTCCAGAAGGTGATGGTGCAGCCCATCAACCTCATCTTCAGATACTTGCAGAATAGATCCCGGATCCAGATGTGGCTGTATGAGCAAGTGAATATGCGGATAGAGGGCTGTATTACTGGTTTTGATGAGTACATGAACCTTGTATTAGATGATGCAGAAGAAATTCATTCTAAAACAAAGTCAAGAAAACAACTGGGTCGGATCATGCTGAAAGGAGATAACATTACTCTGCTACAAAGTGTCTCCAACTAGAAATGATCAATGAATTCAATCAGGGAAGTGAGGCAGTGGCAATTATGATGATACGTAAAAAGGCAATTGTTTAAGTGGTTTGCCCTAGGAGTGTTTGTAAAACTTTTGTTCATATTGTTTTGACTACTCTTATGTTTTTACTGAAGGCCAATAAATGTAGAGTTGCTTTTATTAAAAAAAAAAAAAAATAAAAAAAAATAAAATCACAAGGGCCAGACTTGCATATTTCCCTGAAGGGTTAATGGAAATTTGACATTATATAGTAATGGGTACCATCCTGCCCCGTTAAATCCAGATATGCACCAGACACCTGGGCCTACCCATCCCTAAAACATTATTGCTTCAGAGCTCAGCAGACTAAAGCGTCTGCTCAGGCAGAGTGCAGTGGCCGGGGTTCATGCCTGAGTGCCACGCCAGCCCCACTCCTGGGGCGCCCTGAAGCAATAATTGAGACTGGGCATGGTGGTACAAGCTAGTAATCCCAGCGCTTGAGAGGCTGAAAACAGGAGAATCACTACAAGTCCAATCTATGTAGTGAGACCCTGTAGACCTTGTCCTAAATACATTAAAAAAAAGTCATAGATAAGCCAAGGTGAATGATGTCATCCATAAGCCCTTGCAATGTGCCCCACTTCCTTACTGGATCAACATTAGCTAGCTGCCTGTACTTGTAACCCTATATGTTGATTATACTTAGACCCATGTTGTACCTACATTCGTGACTTTAGTGTGTGAACTAACCCACGAAGGGCTTGAAAGTGGCAATCCAGTTCTGGGACCCCTCCTGTCTCTCAGGAGCTGTTCCCGTTCCCCAGTAAACATTTCCTAGACTTAATTCCCTTTATCCTTTGGAATTCATTCTTTGATTTTCAGGGGACACAAATTCAGCACGTATGACATCTATTAAGTTGGGAGTTATATTTATCCTATATCACCAGGACACGAGTTGTAGGCACTTTGAACTTAGCACCAGTCTTACATCAGACTGTTTATGTGGAGCTCCCCAAAGAGAGTCTCAGTTCCCTGAGGACAGGAATGACCCCACGATGAGAGGAAAGTAACCCTCAACCTGGGTCCCTGGCCTCAGGGACCCTTCCACTTGCATGGTGTGTTCAGCACTGTTTTGGATGGAAGCAAGAGATCCTGTGGTATCCTATCCCTTTTCTTGCTATTCCTGTTTGGCTACCCTGGTTTGGATATCACCACAGTAACCAGCAGTCACAGAAGATGGATTACGACCTACCTACCTGACCATGAACCACAGAACCTTGGGAGCTGAAGATTCTCTCACATCTCCTGTGTACGCCCCAGGACATGGCAGTGGATCTCCTCCCTGGTAGCTCCCATTTCTTCCCCTCTGGCAGCGTCCTGTGCTGACGGAGACTCTCACATTGGCTCTTCACTTCCATGGCGTCCTTGTCCCCTAGCAGGGACCCCTCTGACACAGAGGGTTGTGATTCCAAAACCAAAACCGTGCCGGGCCTCTCCGGGGGCCGATTCCCCTGTGCAAAGCCCTCGTCCTGGGATGACAACATTGTTCTCGAAGATGCAGCTCCCTGTGTGTGTCTTTCAGGCAGCCTCGACCCTCCTTGCCAAGGTACGCGGGGGCCTAGAGAGAAGAGGAGGCCCAGCCTTCGACAGCTCCTGCAGGAAGACCCGCAGCAGATCTACAAACTTGGTATCACTGTGGCCTGGGCTGCCCACGATGGCCAGGAAGCGTCAGCTGCTCATGGAGGCAAGGGGTTGCAGGACAAGCGCCCCAAAGAAGAATCAAAGCTCACCAGTGGCAAACTGGACGGCCTCGTGAATCTGCTGGAGACATTTCAGGGTGTCCACATGGACCATGATGAAAGCCAAAAGGCTGACAGTAGAAGCCAAAACACTGACAAAGAGAAGGAAAGCTGTATGCACACGGAAATTCAGACAAAGGCAAAAGATGGCGACTGGGATTTCTTCCAAGTTACTGTGGCCGAGGACCTCCAACCTGGTGGCTGTTCCCCTCCAGCCCCAGCTCAGAGCACCTGGCAGGGACAGCAGGCGTGTCGAGACTCGCCCTCATGCAGACCAGCACAAGTCACAGAGGTGGCACCACTCTCAGGGTTGCCTGCGATGCGTGAGGGACAGCAATGCGTGGAGGTGAGTAGAAGCAGCCTCCCAGGGCAAGGGCAGCCATGGGTGTGGGGACAGCGGGGGCACAGGGAGCGACCTGTGATCCAGGCTGCACCTGGGGGCAGACAGGACTCCCAGGAGACCAAGAGCAGCAAGGAAGACTCAGAGGAGAGACAGGGAAATGCCACGGGGCAGGGAGGGGCAGAGACCAAGTATGGCCATCCTGAGGGCACGGGATGTGGTGGTATTTCTGAGTACAGAGCTGCACTGAAGCTGGGCTCTTGGGTAAGAGGATGTGAGTTCCGAAAGAGATCAGAGGGAGTCCGGGGCTGTTCACATTCTGTGTCTCTCACTTGCTCTCGTCTTCTCTGCAGACTGCAGGCCAGGTGAGCAGCAGCCACAGGACAGGCAGCACAGAGCCCTCGACCTCCTTGGCATGGCTGGGGGACAACTTGCCCGAGCCCCGGGGTGTGGCTCGTCTGGCCGCGGGTCGGGCCTTGCGCTGGCTGTGGAGGACGGTCCTTCCCTCGCCACGCAGAGGACGGGGCCCTGAGCGGGCCATCTCGAGCCACCCTCAGCTGCCACCGATGCCCAGATGGCCTCTCAGAGGCAGAAGGATCAGGCCCGAGGGGCCCCTGGGATCATCAGGACCACCCCATGTCCCCACATTTTCACTCTTCGTGCTGCACCAGCTTCCCAAATACAAGAGTTTGTGATTCCTCCATGAAGCTACCTGTGTTGGCATCTTCTGGCGAGCCGTCCTCACTCCGTCCTCACTTGGTCCAAGGACACCTGCTGCCTGAGTCCCGTATTGCCCTCTCATGGTATCATAGGCAGCATGAAGCTTCCTCCATGGAAGGCGTCTCTTTCTCCCTCTCCCCTTCCTACTGCATTTTATCCCATTTTGTAGGTGTGCACCTGTCAGGCTGCGCCTCCCCACACCCAGAAGCCATCAGCACAACCTATCGACCCCACCACAGTGAGGGCCTAGGCTGCGCTCCAGGCCTGCACTCAGACTAGGAGACCCGCCGCCTCTCTGTACCTTCCCCCACTACTCTCCTGTATATAGAGATCTTGGATGAGAGGACTTGCCTGCTACATGTTCTTCTCCTTAGACCTAAATAATAGGTTTTTTTTTTTTTTTCTTCAGAACTGGGGATTGAACTCAGGCCCTTGCACTTGCCAGGCAAGCACTTATTCTACTGAGCTATCTCTCCGGCCCCTAAATGACTGGTTTTTAAAGCTAATGAAAAACCTAAATAGGCTGTAAAGTTTTGCTTCAGTTACTCTTCTCTTACTGCTGGGACAAATACCCAACACCAAAATGATGGAAGGAAAGGTTTATTTAGCTCACAGTTACTGGAGGTTTCAAAACATTGGAGGAGAGGCTGAGGTGCTGCTGTGTCCAGGACGGACCTGGACATATCTCTCCATACCTCTCAGAAAGCACAGGCTAGCCAGTTTAAGGGTTCATGCCTCTCTGGCCCTGCTCCTCTGGCCCCACCCCACCCCTCTGGTCCCACCCTGTCCTCTGGCCCCACCCCTCAAGCCACTCATTGCTCCTCCAGCCGTGTCTGCCCAATAACTTACATGAGGCTTGGGGGGGGGGCAGCTAGACACAAACTGTAACATTCTGCCCCTGGACCCCCAAAGTCTCGTGCACATCTCTTTGTCCAAAAGGCATTTCAGTCTACCTCTAAAGAGTTGCCTAAGGTCAACAGTTTCAGCATTGTGAAAAGTCTAAGTCCCAAGTCTCCTCCAAAATCCAAGGCAAGCTCTCAACTGTGAGCCCCTGTACAAATAAAATGTTAAATATATCCAACATTCAAACGCACAAGATAAACACTGCCATTTCCAAAGGTATACACAGTAGGATACAAACCACTGGGGTCAAAACAAGTCCAAAATCCAGCAGGGGAAACATTAAGTCCTATAGTTCCATGTGGAACATCTGAAGCAGTCTGTGGCAAACTGTGAGCTCCACGTGGCTCTGCCCTTATGGCACTTCTGGTGGTTGTAGCTCCCGTGGCTTTGCTCTTAGGCTGGCTTTGCTCTCTCCTTGCAGTTTCCCTTAGATGATGATCCACATTCCTGGCTTTTCCAAATTTCTGAGGTTTCCACTGAACAGGCTTCTCACTCACAGCTTCACACACTGCCCTCTCAGGGACACACCGCCTGGCCTCCCAGGCCTTCTTCTGAAATCAAGGAGGAAGCCTTCTTAACCTTAGAACTCCTGCATTCTGCATGCGCCTAAAACCAGTGCCACGTGGATGATGCCAAGGTCCGCTGCTGGCTGGAGCAGTAGCCAGGCTTTCCTCTCTCTTGGCTGCAGGGGTCGAGTGCCTGGACTGCTGAGCACTCTGACCCTGATTCTGAGGAACAAATTCTCTATGCCAGTGTCTTTCTGAAACCTGGTGTGGCTGCTGCCTCCACTTTGCAATCTGGTGTGGCCGCCACTTCCATTCTGGAACATGGCGCTCTGTGGATTTCTCCTCAAAACAAAGTCCCTCACCCTTGAGATTCTGAGGCTGCAGAGGGTGAGAAACCTTCCACCTCCTGTGATGCCCTCAGGACATCCTTTTTACTCTCCCGGTCCTCCTGGGCAATGGAGATCTCAGCTCTATCTTTGCAGTCCCCAGCCTTCTTGGCACTTCCTTTCTGGCCAAACTCATATCATTTTAGATCATTCTGCTGGGCTCTTTGCTCTTTAGTCTCAACATAAATCTGACTAAGAGCCCCCAACAATAACTATGCCACTGCCCCAATGTTTGACTTCTTTGAGATTTCCTCTGAAAAATTAATCAGTCCTCCATATTTAATCTCAGTCTCAAAGTCTCGGGACATTCAGACAAACTTTCTGCCAAGCCAAAACAAATGATCTGAAGTCCAAGAAGCAATGCAATCCTTCTTCCTAGCAGAAACCTCCTCAGTGTGGTCTTTGCAGGCAGGTTTTCTATCATTCTTCTGGTCTGAGCTCTGACCAGAATCTTCCCTCCAGAACAGCCAAGCCTGTTCCAGTACTTCGCTTGTAGGTGACAACTCCAAACCTTTCCTATCTCTTCCCATAAGCCATTCCCAAAAGCTTGTAATCCACATGGTCAGGTGTAGCCACAGCAATGACCCCACTTCTCTGGCACCCAATTCTGTATTAGTTACTCTTCTCTCATTGCTGGGACAAATACCTGACACTCAAAGTGAGGGAAGGAAAGGTAGCTCACAGTTACTGGAGGTTTCAAGACACTGGAGGAGAGGCTGGGGCGCTGCCTGTCCAGGATGACCCTCTCCACATCTCTCAGAAAGCACAGGCTAGCCAGTTGAGCAGGTTGGCCCTGCCCCTCAAGCCACTTGTTGCTGCTCCAGCCTTGTCTGCCCATAACTTACGTGAGGCTTTGGGGGAACAACTAGACACAAACCATAACAGGGTTCTTAAGATACAAACATTATCTTTCAAATTCTTACATTTGTGCCTAAACTGTTCGTAATTAATTAAAAGTGCCACCCGAAGGGTTTTCTAAAAGGAAAATGTATTACGGAAGGAAAATCTAAGTCATTAGCTTTTCTTAAACCACAGGTCAGCTCATGATTATATTTATAAAACTAACTTAAAGAACAAGGATTTCATGTTTTACTAAGATTCTTTTCCTTTCTTTCTTTTTTTTTTTTTGTGGAGCCGGGGATTGAACTTAGGCCCTTGTGCTGGCCAGGGAAGTGCTTATTCCACTGAGCCATCTCCCCGGCCCACTAAGATTATTTTCTGTGGTTTGGGTTTCAGGGTTAGGCTTTTGACTACATAAGGAACTGTGCCTTAACAGAGGCAACATTTATGTTTCAGTTAGCTGTGAAGACTTTTTATCAAGAGCATCAATTTCTACTCTGGCTTGATGAACAACCTTTATGTTAAAAGTACAGTATACTTAATAGCCTTGCTTTGGGGACTGGAGACACATGTCCACCTAGGAGTGGATGCACTGTGAGCCCGGGACCAGCAAAGCCGCACAGGCAGGCGAACACAGCCTCTGTGTCAACAGCTGGAAAGGTGGCTTAAGCAAGAGTCCGTGAGACTTCAGAGCTAAGACATGAGACAGTGTTTTCTGCTTCCTGGCAGGAAAGGTGCCTGCTTTGCCTACATCAACACTATCTGTGTACTGCTGACTGCAGACCTCTGTTGCTAGTGCTTGGTTGTACATCACAGCCATGGCCACAAAGTTTCTTTTTCCTAGTGCTCTGCCACAACCCCCACGCACTTCCCTGCTACCAATAAAAGCCCTGAGCCCCTGGACATGAGAACTACCAACAGCCAACTACCCACTGCATTTCTAGAAACCTACTGAGATAAGAAATACATCTTTTTTATTCCAAAAAAAAAGAAATCCTCTCTTGAAAGACAGAACAACTATACTGAAGAAAAAGTGAAAAATTCACTGAATCATGTACAAGCCCTGAAAATGCAGTTTAGCTACAAAAAATTACACACTGTATAGGCTGATAGCAAAATGACTCATTAATCTTATGATTAGTTGTTGTAGTATTATACCAAAAGAGCCTTATCTGAAGATGAATGGGGCATTTCTCCTTTCACTCTTCCAGCAAAATATTTCAAGTATAGACATGCATATCCATGTTTAATTTAAATGTTTGAAATACAAGGTACTGAACCACCCTAGACAGACAGATTTTTTGGGGGGTGGGGGTACCACAGATTAAACACAGGACCTTGCACTTGCTAAGCAGGGGCTTATGCTGTGAGCTATATCCCCGGCCCTACCCTAGATATTTCTTAACTGATTTTTCATCGAATTCTAATGGATGAAATTCTAATGGATTACTTTTCTGTCAAATAATTTTATGGACAAATATAATTTGTATTTCTTTGACATCATCGTACTCTCTCCTGACAGTTTCCTCTTCTTTACTCCAAAATGGTAACAGCAGCTACAGCCACCCACCCTCTTTATTCAGCGATAACAAACATACCTTCTGAAGTTATGGAAATGCGGTTTCCTTTTGAGCAATTTAGGTTTAGTTTCTTCAGTTTTCTGCAGTTACACAAGTGGAGGAGAGCAGTATCAGAGATATCACAACTCTGCAGATCTAGAGTTTGGACTTCAGGATGTAAAATCTGTAACAAATACATGTCTTTGAAAAATAAAGTTTTCTGTAAATAGAAACGATCATCCCACCGCCAGTGTTCTGGTGATCACAACCGACAAGTGGCCAGTGGGAACTACAGCAAGGACACGGGAACAGCCCACGTAGAGACAGGTATGTACGGCAAGAAAACACTAGGTCTACTTCTGGCTGGAACTGCAGCATCCAGGGCCCCACGTGCCAATGGGGAACCAAACACTGCTGAGGTGGCAGGTGCAAGCTGAGGACCCGGAGACCCGAGAGGCATCGTCACAGGGCGAGGGACTGCCTGTCCTGTAGCTGCCACTGGGACAGACTCTGCCACATGCACTGTGCTCGGCACGAGGCATTCTGATCACTTACAGGAGGACAGTGCTGCTTATCTTGGAATTTTACTTTCTATTTATCTTCTTTATCATTGGAGGACACAGTACAAACCAATCCCTACCATTCTGTGTGTGTGTGTGTGTGTGTGTGTGTGTGTGTAC
>NW_004524623.1:13465818-13475468 GCF_000260255.1 Octodon degus
TTTTTTTTGCCACATCTGAAATGTACAGTTTTTTCACAATTTGTGGGTATTCTAGGAACACAACTTCCAGGAATTATAGGGGCTCACTGTATTGTTTTGAAGTCTACAAGACTGAAAAGCAAAGTGTCACTTTGATTACTTACAAGTGAGGTTAAATATCCTTTTGTATGTTATTCGCAAATTTTCTCTTTCAGTATTTCCTAATTCTTCTGTATTTGGTTTACTGCTGTTCTACTGTTTTCTTCTTGGTTTGTAGAAATTCTTTATATTTTTGTTTTCTTTGCCCCACTCCCCTTGGATGCACTTGGACTTGCTATATAGCCTGGGCTCGCCTTGAACTCAAGATGCCCCTGCCTCAGCTTCCAGAATGCTGGGATTACAGCACCACACCTAGCGGGAACTCTTCATATTGTCAATACTTAAAAAAATCCTAGAACAGAGATTTAGAGAAAGCAACAAGGCAAGAAAATGCTTTAAAAAAAACCCTCATTCATCCTCTTTACTCCTTTTTGCTCAGGTAGAATTTGGTTTCAATAAACATTAGATTGTCAAAAACACACTTGGGGGCTGGGGAGATAGCTCAGTAGAATAAAGTGCCTGCCTGGCAAGCACAAGGTCCTGAGTTCAATCCCTGGTATTGCAAACAAACAAAAACAAACAAGAGGTGCTGGTGAGATGGCTCAGTGGTCTAAAGCACCTACTTAGAACAGGCTTAGCAAAGCACAGGGACCACGGTTCAATCCCCCAGCGCCACATGCCAGCCAGCCCCGCCCCCTGGTGGGCTGAGCTGGCCACACACACACACACACATAAATAAAAATTAAAAAAAAAAAAAACAAACAAACAAGAAACACACGTATGTCACTGATGTATAATCTAAAGGGTAGCAAGACATGAACGTGGCAGAGAAGTGAGAGCTACCGGGTTGCTGAACTGTGCCAGTGCTTTGTCTGAGGCACACACACCCTTCACTCTGTCAACATCAGGAACCTAGAAATGCTGTTCTGCTGCCGTAGGGCACGCAGACTCCACCCCTAGGAAGTCTACAGTGAAACTCAAGGGAGAATGAAGAAAGCAAAGGGGCAAGGACGCACGGACACGGATGTTGGGAAGTACACCGTGATGCGGTTGCAGTCCTGTTACGGTCTGGAGCACATAGTGACAGCCTGCTTCCTTTCAAGTATATTCTGGGCAAAGGTGAGGTAACAGCAGGGCTGGATGGAGCTCTAGTTTGTGTGGGCCGTGTGGTGATGGCGGCACTCTACAAACCCATGTTTAAAATAAGTAGTACAGAAGCTATTAAGTAGCATTTTCAGCTTTTGAAACACAAATAGTAAAAATACAAAGGATAACACAGGAATAATATTAAGGAGAATTATTTACCATGCATTTAACAAATTCAGGCATTGAGGGGCTAAAGGTGAAGCCCTGACCTGAGGATGGCTGTTTTCTGGTGCCTGGGGCTCCATCTTAGTGGCCTGCCCTCCCAGTCGCCTCTCCTTGTCAGGTCAGTAGGGCTAATGCAGACCAGGCCTGGACCTTACACAGTACACTTGCCACTACCAAGGAGAGCACACAGGGGACACAGGGAGACCTCTGCAGGGCACACAGAAACACCTGGAGGCCACTGGAACAAAGCAGCTAGAGAACAACTATTTCGAAAGAATCACAAATTCAATTCCTAATTCCTTACTTCAGGACAGAAGAATTAGAAGAGAGGGCTCAAAGATACTAATAAACATTATAATTTGCTAAAAGGAATACAGGATAAAAACGAGGTATAAAAAGTAAAGCCATATTAATATGCTGAGCTGTGAAAGGCTCAAGTCAACAATTTTTGACATTGCCAGTCCTATGGATAACCCACTACTATAACGGACTGCTGGACTATATTGGATTATTTTGCTGAATTCATGCACCTACAATATTTAAATGGCAATGGAATACCCATCTCTAACAAAACTAAACAAAAAAGGGGATACAAAGGAAGGACCATTTTGTATTTGTACATACAAAATAGGATAGATATACAGCTACTTTCTCTTAATTCAATGAATAGAAAGCTTTGTTCTGATAGTATTTGTGGACAGGATATCATGTCTGCATCTTGTAGTATGAATAACCACTAAGAAGACAACAATATGCAAAGTATTAAATATTGAAACTGTCCTATTAATTGGTTTTGAACCTGTCTTATTGTTATGTTTCTCAATAAAATTAATAATAAAAAAAGGAGTACAGGAAAATGTTACAAGATGAACAAGAAAATAAAAAAAGGTAAACTGAACACATACATGTGAAGAAAACAACTGAAAAAGAACCACACAGATGAGTCCAACAGACTGCTGAGGAACAAAGGGGCCAGCAGGCGAAGGCGCACCACTCTCCCTGCCTCCAGCGCCAGTCCTCACAAGTCTGTCTCTGTTCCCATCTGGTCTATCTCTGGATACATTGCCCACTAATTCTTCCCTCTTAAAGATTAACTACACAGCACGTTAGCTAGGAATGCACAAGTCCTCCCCTTCCCATCACTCTCTAGTCCCAAATTATGGAAGAAAGCTACACTCGGAAGGAAGGAGGTTATAGTCTGCCTGCAAAATGAAAACAAGAAACAGATACAAATCACTTTAATCAGGAAACCTTTATAATGTGCACCTTCTTTAGATCCACTGGACTTCAACTCTTGACAAGTATGCAAACAAAACATGCATATGGCTGCCAGCAGAAAGATGAGTTTCTCAGAAAGCACCTGGCCAAGGTACACATACTTCCTTTTGAAAGGGCCTATAAAAGACTGTCCCCAGGGCAAGGATGTTGAGACATCCACAGAGGTGCTAGCGCTGTCTTCTAGATACGAGCTAGCTAACAAAGCGTTCTTTCCCCAGTACTGCTGCCTCCTGATTCACTGGATCCCCTGGGTGGTGATGACATAAGAAGATAGTGCAGGGGCCGGGGAGATGGCTCAGTAGAATAAGCGCTTGCCTGGCAAGCACAAGGGTCTGAGTTCAATCCCCGGTTCCGCAAAAAAAAAAAAACAAAAAAAAAGATAGTGCAAAGGAGGGACAGAAGTCATACAAGACCTACATTTGATGGCAAGAGAAATGCTAACACAGGAATTCTTGAGTCTGAGAGAAGTAGAGCTCCAGATGGGGAGGCGGGAGTGGAGCACTGGGGTGCACACCTATTTACCAGCCACCAGGGAGATGGAGACAGGCAGTTTGGTAGATGGAAACCAGCCCAGGCAATGTAGCAAGACATAATGCTAAAGAAATACGGTAAGAAACTGAGAGGTGGAAATAACAGTGGAGAAAAAAATCTGTTAGAAGATGAAAGATTTTCCTATTAAAAGGGCTATTAGGGGCCAGGTAGATGGCTCGGTAGAATAAGTGCTTCCCTGGCAAGCACAAAGGCCTGAGCTCAATCCTCGGTTCTGCAAAAAAAAAAAAGGGGGCTATTATACTGGGTGTGGTGGTACACACCTATGGTCCAAACTCTCTGGAGGCTGAGGCAGGAAGATCGTTTTTTTGAGTTTGAGGCCAGCATAGGTTACATAGTGAGTTAAAGGTTCATCCTGGACTGCACAGTAAGGCTTTGTCTCAAAAAAAAAAAAAGGGCTGGCGAGATAGCTCAGAGAGCCTGTGTGCTGCGGAGAGCCTGTGCACTGCAGTGCCTGCCGGATAAGGGGCGGGGCCGGAGTACCTCTGTGCCTCATTGTCCCAAGCCCCTCCGAACATCGAGTAGGACGCCGGCACTATGAAGATCTGGACTGCGGAGCATGTATTTGACCACCCGTGGGAAACTGTTACCATAGCTGCGATGCAGAAGTACCTGAACCCCATGAACCCAAGTATGGTCGGGGTTGATGTGCTGGACAGACACACAGGTCCTACTGGCAAGCTGCACAGCCACAGACCTCCCCGCACAGAGTGCGGACTGCCTTCCATCGTGAAGTCTATTATTGGTGCAGCAAGAACCAAAGCATACGTGCAAGAACATTCTGTAGTTGAGCCTGTGAAGAAAACAATGGAACTCAAATCTGTTAATATTTCTTTTACAAATATGGTTTCAGTAGATGAGAGACTTATATACAAGCCACATCCTCAGGACCCAGAAAAGACTGTCCTGACTCAGGAATCCACAATCACGGGGAAGGGAGCCAGCCAGGGCGGTTACCTGAAGGGACTGATGGCCAGCACAGTATCTTCCAATGCTAATAAAGGCCGAGAAGCAATGGAATGAGGAATACATAACTTAAATGCTGAGACTGAAGGATTGGCAGCTTCAGCAAGAGGAAGCATAAGGACACCCATGGCGGCGGCAGCATTTGTAGGGAAAAGATAAAATTGGTACACAGCACCAGGTCTCTCCAAGCAGACAATATATTTATTTGGTATTTTAAAAAAAATAACTATATTTTAGGTCAATGTTGTTTTGATAAACCGGAGTAAAGCTTTGTGATTTTCATCAAAACCTAAAGTACAGGTGTTCGAAATTACAAGGATCATCTGATGTGAGTATAACTTGAAATAATTGTTAGGGTTCCAGTATTTATGTGAAATGTAATTTTTTATAAAAGTAATAGGAAAAATTAATATTGACAGTGAGTCTTCATAAGGTGGGATGTTGAAACTTTTCAGACAGCTCACTGATTTTTCCAAGCATTATATTAGCTGCTGTGCAACACTGTAATCCTCATAAAACCCCTGGAAGTAGTTACTTTTACCTCCCATTTTACAGTCCAGAGAACTGAGGCTCCATGTAGGAGAGAGTGACAAAGTCAGATTATGAGTTTGCTACATATAATGCCTCATGAACAAGCCAAGGAAAGGCAGAGCTGAGCTGAAGAACTTGGCATGGCTGCAGGGAAAGGGAGTCAATATTAAGCTGCAAGAAGTAAGGATTTCTCCAGAAGAATGGGGCTAGCTTAGAAAGTGACTGTTCTGCACGAGTGGATTATGAAATCAACTTAATAAGCTATGATCAACATTTCAGAAGATAAAATAGACAAAAACAGGATGAAACAGCATAGAAACTACCAAAATGTGCTGCATACAGAATTGCACAGGAATGTGTGATTTGTGTACTAGTCATGATGAAACAGCTATCCTTCGTTTCAAAAGTTTATAAGCTTTTCGAAAACATGGACATGAAGGGTCCCAGTACTACACAGACAAGGGAAGTAAGTAACTGGAAGAATGGTGGAGAAGGGCTTTTTTGGGGGCATTTTTGTTATCTGGAGGAACAAAGTCCAAATTGATTCGGTTTTTTCTTTTTTTCGTACCAGGAATCAAACTAAGGACCTGGCACTTGCCAGGCAGGCACTTTGCTGAGCTATCTTCTCAGCCTCTCATATTTTAAAATGATTTCTAGTTCTACTCTATCTCCTTGCTCAAAAAATCTAAAGCTATATGTTGACAATAAAAAAATACAGAACAGATACATGGTGTAATCTGAGTCCTTGGGAAGGTGAGGCAGGTGGACTGCTAGTTCAGGACTAAGAGCCAGACAGACTGGACTAAGAGCAAGACCTTGTCTGTAAAACAGAACAACTCAAAAGACACATGCTTGCTTTGCAGCAATACAGACTCTTACCTCATTTATATTTGCATCTGTTATCCGTCCCAGCATGCTCATTATTTTAATCAGTCTATCTTTTATGTTGGGAGGCAGAGGCTTAATGTCTGTGATGTACCTGGAAATATTCTGAATCAAGCACCAAAGACATCTGAAATACAAACAATACAGAAATTACCTGTGCCGTAGTTTCCTAACACTTGTTGTCTCAGTTACTCTTCTCATTGCTGGGACAAATACCCGACATCCAAAATAAAGGAAGGAAAGGTTTATTTAGCTCATAGTCAGTGAAGGTTTTAGTCTATACTCAGCTGGCTCCAAGCTTGGGTGGCACATGGCAGAGAGCATCAGTTTATGGTGGCAGCAAAGAGTAAAGGGAACTGGAGCAGCTCAGGCAACAACTAGCTAGCCTCTCTCTTCTTACATCATAATGCAAAAATTACCTGCCCCAGGGTAGGTGCAGCATCCACAGCCACAATAATCAACCACAAACTCCAGAAGCCACCCCATGACTGCATGAGGCTTTGGGGGGACACCTAGACACATACCATAACACTTTTTTGTGTGTGGCTGGCTCAGCCCGCCTGGGGGCGGGGCTGGAGCAGCAAGTGGTGCCAGGGATTGAACCATGGTGGTCCCTGTGCTTGCCTAAGCAGGAGCTTTAGACTGCTGAGCTATCTCACTGGTCTACAAACCGTAACACTTGCCAATGCTTCTTAGCACCCAGACCTTTTTCCTCCAGGCCTTTCATAAAACAGCATGTATATTTTTACTTGTATTTATACATCTGGCTCAGCAAGAGTCAAATCCTAGTCTGTGCAGGTACAGATGAGATGCTTTTCCTCCACATTTTTCTCAGAATCTCTCATTTACGGAAATGTATCTCAAATGACCAAGAGTATTTTTCCTAAGTTACTCTCTCCAATTCCTAAGACACAGCACCAAGATTTCAATCTCATATTCCTAAACATTAAACTCGTCCCACTGACTGGAAAACTAATTTCTGTTAATACGACAAATGCTTCCTTATTTTTAAAAATTATATAAGTTAGCCAGGTGTGCTACCCATTTGTAATCCTGAAAGGCTGAAACAGGAGGACTGTAATGCCACCCTGGACAATTAGCAAAACCCTGTCTTAAAAAATAAATGAAAAGTATGGGGGATGTAGCTCTGTGGTAGAGTGCTTGACTAGTATGAATGATGCCGAGTTTGGTCCTCAGGATGGCAGAGGCAAAAAAAAAAAAAGAAAAAACCCTGATGCGATCAGCAGAGAAAGAACTACAGCCACAGGGATGACTGGCAGTACCAATCACGGAGACGCTGCACGTGTGTAACATGATCGGATCCGGCAGGCCACAAGCCAGACCCAGATGGCGCTGCACACTGGGGCTGGCTCCCGTGGGCTACTAACAGGTGACCCCACAGGGACGCCTGCTGCTAGGGACTGAATGTTTGTGCAAGGCCACCCTACCCCATTCACATCTGTCCTGAAAGTGCGAGTATTTTGAGGGTGGGCTGGCAGGTAACTAGGTGGAGGGCACAGGAATGGATTAGTGCCCTGTTGGGGCTTGTATCCAGATGTTGCCCCAAAGCCTCCTGCTGTCACAGGCTGGGAGTTCTGAAGGTGGCTGGATAAGGGTGTGGTGCTGGGGTTAAAGATGTAGATAACAGCAGCCCCACCCTGCACGTGGGTGATGCCAGTCAATAGGTTTGTAGCCTGGATGGAACAGAAAGGGACAGCGGGAAAGCAGGCTCGTGCTGCCAGATGCTGCCTGCTCTGTCCTGCCATGGACTCATGTTTCCCTCTGGAATGCCCACTGCCATGCCACCCTGCCTCGGAGCCAGCTGGCTATGGACTGAGGCTCTCTACACTGTGAGTTGAAATCAGATGATGACCAAGGCCCCGAGGGGTTAGGGGCCTTGGAAGGCAAAATTACGTAGAAAGTCGTGTGTTTTCTGGCTCTGGGGAAATTCTTAAGCACAGTGCTCTCAGGAGGGCAAGACCATATATGCTGAGGACAACAGAAAGCAAGCGAGTCCCCTACTAACCTGCATGGTCGCCTGGGTGTGGAGAAGAGCTTGGCCCCCTTTGCGCTGGCCTCTTTTGAAGTAACCCTGGTTCCTTATTTCTCAAAATCTCCTCCCGCTGCATCAGAAATGATACATGGCCCACACCCTGTGCTTCTTACTGGCTAACGAAGGTGAACTGACTGGAGGACAAGGAGCTTGTTCACAAGGAGCTTGTTCACTAGAGACAACAAGCCATCCCCCTTCCCATCCTGAAATTTTGTCCTTTTTTGTCCACATTGACCCCCCACACACACACATTTTACAGGTTACTGTTATCTTTTTTTTTTTTTGGAGGAACTGGGGATTGAACTCAGGCCCTTGCTCTTGCCAGGGAAGCACTTATTCCACTGAGCCATCTTCCTGGCCCACTGTTATCTCTTATGGGATGACATGTATCTCCTCAAAATGCAGATACTAAAGTGCTAAATTCTAGTAATTCAAAATGGGACTAGATTTGGAGATGCGACCTACAAAAGGTGTGATGAAGTCTAGCAGGCTTTTAGGACAGGCTCTAACCGCATCTGACTGGTGTTCTCTCGGGGGGCATCTGGGTCCTCAGAGATCAAGGTGCACATGAAGAGGAAAGGTCGTGCACTGACGCAGCATGCAAATGTCCATCGAGGGAGCTGAGGGGCCCGAGAGAAACCAAAGCTGCCAATGCCTGCATCTTGAACTTCCAGGCCCAGGACTGCGTGGAAATAAATTTCTGCTTAAACCACCCTGTCTGTGGTACTTTACTAAGCCTAGCAAACTAATAAATCTTTAAAAAACCATCTCACTCTCATGAACAGGAAATGGGTTTCAGTCTAGAACCTAATTTTTTAAACAGATATTTAACTGTCAAAGTGTTTTGTACTTGCCTTATTAAATGTAACACTGACTGATTTGATATTAGGGAATCTAGGGATGCTTCCCAGCCATGTTTTTCAATTAAAATTTTTTTTTAAGTTCTTAAATTCAGGGGATGGGGAGATATCTCAGTAGAATAAACGCTTCCCTGGAAGCACAAGGGCCTGAGCTCAATCCTTTTTTTTTTTTTTTTAAATCCCAGTCATTTTTTAAAAAGGGGCACTGAAGACTGCCCCTAGGACCTTCCCGCTGTGCTGCACTGCCAATCTCTATTTTTTTGAAACAGAGTGTCAATACATTCATAAATTGTTCACAAAGAAGCTGAACTGCAGTCCTGCCTCAGCTTCCTGGAGTGCAGGAATTAAGGTTGCACCACTATGCCCAACTCTCTAGTCCTTATTTTTTATTTTGAGACAAGGTCTTGTTAAACTGCCTGAGTTGGCCTCACATGCAGACTTCTGCTGCCTCGCCTTCCAAATCACTGAGATTATAGGTGTGTGCCACCACATCCAGCCTTTTATTACTTTTGATGCTAATGTGAAGTTTCCTTAGCTTTATTTTCACACTGATCATTACTAGTTACTGATATGTAACTAATTTGTCAGTTGCTATTATATCTTGGAAACTTACTGATGTCACTTATTACTTGGATTTTTTTTTTCTTTTCCTTAGACATGGTCTCTCTATGTATTCCAGGATGTACTTGAACCCATGGAGACCCTCCAGGGGTCAGGTGATAGCTCAGCAGGCACAAATGCCTTCTTGGCAGGTGCAAGGTCCTGGGTTCCGGTACCAGTTTCCAGTACCACAGAGAGAGAGACAGAGAGAGACAGAGACAGACAGACAGACAGACAGACAGAGAGATCCTCCTGCCTTAGCCTAATGAATGTTGGGATTATAGGCAAACACCACCATGCCTGGTTTCACTGGAATATTTTTAATGTGGCCACCACAGTTTTTCTAAACATAAAGCCAGGGCTTTGCTATAAAAAGCCCTTTCCAGACCTCATCACCGTCTGGTGGAGGCACACTTGTAATCCCATGGTTCGAACATCACTAGTTATTTACACACATATCCCAATCTCGCACCCCTGCTACATTAATTATTTCAGCATAGAGACCTACCTACACACTCTTTAAATATATGCTGGCTGGG
>NW_004524623.1:13475968-13477488 GCF_000260255.1 Octodon degus
AGTACCAGGGACCAATCTTGGGACCTTGTGCTTGCCAGGTGGCTGATTATGCTGCTGAGCTAGCTCCTGGGCCCTGGAGGATCATGTCTACGGACCCCTTGGGGAGGCTGCATGAAATATCAGGAATTCAGATACAGGAATGAAATTGAGCCCTAGGAAAAAAGATCAGCGTTTAGGTAACTAGCTCTTCCATGCTGCTTTCCACAGAAGGTAGGCGACAGTATTACTTTCTAAAAGAAATAAGCATTTACCTATGTGCCAACCTTATTCTATACAGACTTTATATGTCTTTTTATTTATCTTTTATTTTGTGGGAAAGCAATTCACGATAATGCAGCTGGCAATCCAGACCTGGCTTACACTCCCGGCTGCTCTCAAACTAGCCATTCTCTTGTCTTAGCCTCCCAAATGCTAGCCTTACAGCTCCAGAACAGTCCAACAGGACATGATAACGGAGCGACACTGCCCTCTTTCGACAGACGGGAACAGTGAAGCCCAATTAGGTCAGATTATTTGTTCATGACTGTACAACTAATAAATGTTAGGTGAACAGAATTTTGTGTGATTCATGGCACGCACTCTTAACTATCACCTTACTCTACCTTAACTAGTGTAAAGTCAAATCACATTTCGTAAGGTATGAAATGTGTATCCCAAACTAAGGTAAATTCCTTCTCTTGGAGGTCTAAAATCTGAATCTACACATTAAAGAACCAACTGATGTCTCCATTATGAAAAACGACCGTGTATTGATGGCCAGGAGTACAGGTAAATATTTATCTAAAAACCATGACAAACATAATTTTAAAAGCCAGTACTTATATATTATAAATCATCAATCCATGCTCATGTGTGTCAAATCCTACTCTTTTTAGAAGGTTTTCAGAATAGGGCCATTCCTGGCATCAATCTAATTCTTTTAGAAACGGCAATGTTAATGGACCGCTCCTGCAGGGATGCGATTGCCATGGTAACCGTAATTTCCAGCACAGTTTTGGAGATAAAATAGTAACAGTAAGAGAAGCTTGGCGGTGTTTATTGTCTGCAAGGCCAGGGCTCCCGAGGATGCGACGCATCCCTCCACGCCGCCAGGAGACGCCCAGGGCCAGGCTCCGGGCCCGCCACCGCCGGCAGCCGAGCTCCTCCGGGCCCCTCCGGGCTGAGGCTCGCGGCCAAGCGCCTGCGAACCGGGACGTGGTGGGGGCGCCGGCACGACCGACCTCCGCGGACAGACGACGCGCCGGGGACACGGGAGCCAGGGGGAGCGGGCAGGGGAGCGGACAGGGGAGCGGGCGGGAGAGCAGTACAGGGCGCGGCGGACTCACAGATCCAGGAGCCGGCTGACAAGCCGCGGGTTGGACATCGCGGCCGCCCGGAAGAGCCTCTTCCGAGCTCCCGAAATCTTCAGTAGTGCACCAGGGGGCGTCCGTCAACTCTCGGCGCGACGCGCGTAGGTGTCGGCAACGTCACCCGATCCGGAGAGGGGGCGTGGCCATGCGCGAGGCCTCGGAGAAAAAGAG
>NW_004524623.1:13477878-13479892 GCF_000260255.1 Octodon degus
TGCTAACGTACTCGCAGGAAGAACATCACCGTGGGCAAGGAGGCGACCTCGGTAGTGGAAGGAAGCGCGTCTTCCCCAGGGGAACCTGGGTCTCTCACCAGTCCTTGACGTTTTTTAGTGCTTTTCATTCTCTCTTGTAAATTAATTTGCTTATTTATTTGCGCTGAGAATGGAACCCAGGGCCCTTCTTTCTACCATTGAGCTACATCCCCAGGCCTTTAAAAACCAACCAAACAAAAAAACCCTGGGACTCCCTAAATTGCCCACGGTTGTCAGGAGTTTGTCTTTGGTTCTTGTTATACAGAAGATAGAATTGGGAGGGACACACAGAAGTGAACGCATAGGTTTATTTGCAACAATCAAAGATCTGTACACTCCTGTGAAAAACTCAAACCCAGAGAAGCCAAGTGTCAGACTCTTTAAGGGTGTTTTTGTTGTTGTTTTGTTTTTTCCAAATGACAGCTTTATTAACCAGGCCCATTAAACTTACCTTGGAGTTTGTTTCTTTGTTCAGTTCTTAACGTTCATTGCTACTTTGTGCGGCAGAAAACGCCACCCCCCACCATATTTCAGCTGCCCAGGTGACAGTTTCCTGTTCTAGCTCCAGTTGTTTCTGTCTCCTGGGAATGCCAGGTTGCTGTGGTGCATATTGTAAGAACCAGTCAAAGTCAGCCGAGTCCTCTACCCCTATACTTCCTCATTGCAAGCCCATAAAAACCTTCCTGGGCCGGAGAGATGGCTCAGTAGTGTAATGAGTCAACTCACGTTTTAGATTATAAATGTAAATCTTGTGCTTTCTGTTATAATTGTATACTCACCACTGTTCTAAGTTGTTTAGTAACTAGTGGCTCTTTCTTGCTATTTGCTAGATAAAATTCCTGTGACCCTCACCAATTCCTGTCTGCAAAGTTAGCTTACAGAGATGACAAAGGAAACTAAATGGGCTTTATCTTCTTGTAACCTCTGGGCTATGCAAGGCTGCCTGCTGGTACTCAGGTGCAAATTAACCAGAAACTGAAACAAAAGCCCCAGAAAATGTAGTTTAGGTAGTGGTCACAATCATTCTAAAAGCATTTTGTGTCAGACAATAAATTTGTTTATCAAACTCAATGTGGTTCCAGGTTTTAAAGCCCCTCCCTGCTTCCTGGGCTGGCGCCTTTCGGTCCTCTCCTGCTCCTTTCGGTCCTCTCCTGCGCCTTTCGGTCCTCTCCTGAGAGAGAGCAGACCGGGGGGCCCTGAGCTCAGTAATAAACGGCTTTCCAAATTCCAATCTGGTTGATCTGGTTCCTATTCTGAGTGACCCATAACATTTGGGGGCTCGTCCGGGATCCCCTTTACTGGGGATCCATCTGAGGAACCAGAGTTTTCGAAAACCATTTCTCTGGGGAGACTTTCTGGCCCCAGGGTGGTCTCCGAAAACTTAGAAATGTCATCATTCGAACCTCCGAGCCGTCTGTAAGTTCTTACCGGTAAGACATCTGTATCTGTTCTGTTTGGGCGCCCATCCGGGAGTCCTAGGCGGTGTTAGATGTAACGATAGCCCCTGGACTTGACTCCCTCCGTGACGACGGATTGGAGTCTTGGATCTGTTTTGGACCTTCTCTGAAATGGAATGGCCCTCCTTCCCTTAGGCCGGTTGGCCTCCAGAAGGCTCTTTTAACCTTTATTTTGCTTACCAAGTCTAGAGTCATCTTTGGAAATCTGAGACACCCTGACCAGGTCACTTACATTCAGGCTTGGATTGATCTTGTCCATGAACCTCTGAAATGACTCAAGGATTGCTATTCAAGTCACCATTCCCGGAGGACCGGCCAGTCCCACATGGTCGCACCAGCAGTTCCAACTGAGAAGCGGCTGTGACCCCTGACCATCACCCTCAGGACCCGCTTATCCTGCTTGCCACCCGGTACACAGATAAATTCATTATGCAGTTGTTAAAATATTGGTCAAAATGTGTTGGTAAATCTAAGCTAAAACATGGAAATGTTATAAGGTTATGATGTTTCTTTAATGG
>NW_004524623.1:13483533-13484624 GCF_000260255.1 Octodon degus
AAAGCATTATTTTGTGTCAGACAATAAATTTGTTTATCAAACTCAATGTGGTTCCAGGTTTTAAAACCCCTCCCTGCTTCCTGGGCTGCCACCTTTCGGTCCCCTCCTGCGTGAAAGCAGACCGGGGGGCCCTGAGTTCAGTAATAGACGGCTTTCCAAATTCCAGTCTGGTTGATCTGGTTCCTATTCTGAGTGGCCCATAACAAGTAGAATACGCACTTCCCTGGCAAGCACGAGGGTCTGAGTTCAATCCCCGGTTCTGCAAAAAAAAACAAAACCTTCCTGAGCCTTCAGGATCTGACATTTTGAGGGACAATGGATTTCCTGTCAGTACCCATCCAACATTAGAGTCAAGTACCTCCAAATCCTGGTTGTTATTTCAGTGTTTCTGTTTGTCACAATGTACCTGATGAGCCCATTCCTTGTAGGGAGTTGATGTAAGGCCCAAATAGTTTTTTAAAGTTCAAACTCCAGTCAAAAGAGACCACCCACCGGCTCCTGACCATTGGGCTTGAGTAACCCATGTTCCAGAAACTCCAGATGGAGTTATAAAACCTTAGGCCACACTTGAAGGAACAATACCTCCAGGCTTAGGACATTCTTGTGAGATAGGTTACAATGTTCAGTTAAACCCACCCATTCTCAAAATACCGCTGGAACCACAGAGTTAGCTCATAGTTACCCATTACCTACCCCTTCTTGATTTCCTTAAAAAGTCATATATTCAAACCCACCAATTATTTTAAAGGTCATCCTAAAACTAACCAATGCAGTCTGCTTCTGTACACCACTTGCTCCCTCCTCCTTTTGTGGTTCTTGCCTTTAAAAACTGTGCCTGCCATGCTTAAGGCGCGCTCTGTTCCTGCGTGTTCAGACCGCCCTACGTGCACGTAGATAATAAAGCTTGCCCTTTGTGACTTACATGAGAGATCGACTCTTGGGGCCTTCCTTCGCGGCGACTCGACCCTTACATTGATACATACACAGCACATCTCAGTTCTTTTTCATCCTCTTCTTCTCCATCTCTTGGTTCCTGTCCCATTTACAAGAGGTATACTTCTGGGCTGGGGAGATAGCTCAGTAGAATAAGC
>NW_004524623.1:13485263-13486290 GCF_000260255.1 Octodon degus
AGTGTTAAGTGAAAGTTTATTCAAAGTGTGGCAAATGCAAAGAAAACAGAAAAAAAAAAAAAAAAACCAAAAACTGTTCTATGGCCAGCAAGATAGCTCAGTGGACTAAGTGCCTGCTTTGCAAAGCTCAGGGGCCAGGGTTCGATTTCTGGTCCCATGGGCCATGCTGGCCCCACCCCCAGGGCTGAGCCTGAAATCAAATCAGGGAGTGGTGGTGCACACCTGTAATCTGCCTGGAGTCCCAGCACTTGGGAGGCTGTGAATAGGAGGATCGCTATGAGTCTGAGCTGTGTAGTGAGACCCTGTACCAAAGACATAAATGAAAAGAAAGAAAGAAAACTGTCCTAGCAGTGGAGCAAACAGCAAGATAGGGGTATCCTGTAAGGATGCCCAGTGAGTTTGAGGGGTACTTATAAGACTAAGCTATTTTGTGAAGATAACTGCCCTAATTGGTGTGACCTAGGCCAATCAGGATCTTTTGTTCTGGGAAGGGGACAAGGTCAGGTGGGGATTTCTTAAGTATATAGTAGGGTACGTTTCTCAAGTACATGGTACACAGATAAATGTGATGATTTGCGACATCAGCCAACTGTTTTTTCTGCGTATGCCCTACAAAGGTACATCTACTTTCCCACAAATAACCCAAGTTTATATTCCTGGTGTTCACAGGAAGGAGTGAGTCTTTAAAACTGACCTAGCAATTGAATCAGGGATGGCCTCTGGTGGACAGGGAATTTTTGTCCATAGATGGATTTGAGGCACTGTCCTGTCCCCCAAATACGAGGATGGGATGTCAAAACCACAGACTAAATGAGATTATAATTAATTATAATGAAATTGGGGTCACTTCCAGCTGTTTAGAATATTCTACAGGGTCTGCAAGCATAGCTTAGCGGTAGAAGTATGTGCTGTTTATGGTTTCTCGAGAGCTTATCTTGAGCCTTGTAGAACGCTGTAGTGTGCCCAGGCTTATCTTTATTTGCTGGGCTTTGACTGCTAGAACAAGGTGCTCTTTATGGTTTCCTGA
>NW_004524623.1:13486969-13488153 GCF_000260255.1 Octodon degus
TGTGTGTGTGTGTGGCCAGCTCAGCCCACCAGGGGGCGGGGCTGGCTGGCATGTGGTGCTGGGGGATTGAACCGCGGTCCCTTTGCTTTTGCTAAGCTTATTCTAAGTAGGTGCTTTAGACCACTGAGCCATCTCAACAGCCCTCATGTTTCTAATTTAATTGACACATGCATAGTAAACCTTGCTTGAGAGCCAATAATTGTGCTCAGTGGGTGCTGAGAACTTGGACACACACTTACATTAGCCAAGTCAAAGGACTGTAGGGACTCTTGGTGATCCCTGACAGAAAATGGGGATTTAGAAAATAAAGACAAGACCTGAGCTGGGGCAGGTGGAGGCCTCTTGTCTTTATTTTCTAAATCCTCTCACCATTTTCTCCTGTAGACCATTGAGAGACCAACAAATCCCTACATTTGGTGCCTGCAACAGGGACCCCTGGTAAGGAGATATTGATAGGTAAGAGGATGTGCCTCAGAATTTTGCTGGCAACAGGGTGAGGGAATCGATTGGTGGGTCAGTAATTAACACTGGAGTGTTATATTGATAATTATCAGGTGCAAAACATGAGGCACGGAGGTCTACTGATCTTAAAATATATATTTAATTCTTGAACAGATGATTGGCTACAACCTGAAATCATTGTGAAAATTATAACAAAAAACTTGGAGAGAAATACCATAAGAAAAAGGGTATTGTTAAGCAGTCACATATTGCATCTATTGTAAAAGTATTCCTTCTACACAACAGGAAGTTATTGACAAATACATAGCCATTGTAAAGATGATTGATTCTGGAGACAAGTTAAAATTTGACCAGACTCATTTAGAGACAGTAATTCCAGCACCAGGAAAAAGAATTATAATTTTCAATGGAGGTTGCAGAGGAAATGAAGGACCTCTAGAATCCATCAATGAAAAGACTTTTTTAGCAACTATAGTCATTGAAACTGGCCCTTTGAAAGGAAAGCAGAGGTGAAGGAATTCAATATGAAGACATTCCCAGACTTGCCTGAGTTGGAAAATTGGTTAACAACACATTAAAATCCTGAAGCATCACGTTGGTGTTTGCCAAAGTATTATGAGACTCTACTGTGTTAGGGCATTTCTTTGTATAAAACAAATAGCCTTATTTAAATATTGTTTTATAGGTGTTTAGCTAAATTTATTTATTTTTTTATTTATTTT
>NW_004524623.1:13489942-13493808 GCF_000260255.1 Octodon degus
GAGTACTATTTTAAAATCAAGTCCCAAATGGGACAAGGAGGGTAGAGCAAAGGTACTCCAGATACTGGAGTTTAAACACTCTAGCTTTGCTCAATTCGATGAAAAAGGGAAAAGTTCTTTTAAATTGGCTCCAAGTGGTGCAGTGGCACTGCCAGGGGAGGGGCACAAATTGGGTTCTGGCAGGCTCCTGTGCTTGGGTCCTAGGCAGTCCCAGCTGGGATTTCCCAGCGCCCTGTGAATCTGTTTGCCCTGTCCAGCCACAATAGTTGGTGTGTGCCACCAGCTACAGTCCCATGTGTCTAGGGCTAAGTAGGAAGGTCATGATTATGGCACAGTGGCCTTGGCGTTGGCTATGTGCGTTGCTGGCATCAAAAATTCATTAGGGGCTGGCACGATAGCTCAGCAAACTAAAGTGCCTGTTTAGGCCAGTTTTAGGTTCAGTCTCTGGTACCACATGCTGCACCAGACCTGCTCCCAGGGTGGGCTGAGCTGGCCACAGAGTCTGGGCATAGTGGTGAACACCTGTAATCCCAGTGCTGGGGAAGCTAAACACATGAGGATCACTATGAGTCCGAGCTGTATAGTGAGACCCTGTAATAACCAAATACAATAATTTTTTTACCATAATTTTATTGATAAACAAATAGCAATGATTTGTTCAATACAATAATTTTTTTAAAAAAATCATTTAAAAAATTCATTAGGCTCAAGGCAGTATCTATATCTAATATCAAAAACAAAACTTATCCCTTTGTCAGAGCCAGAGCAAGAGCTGGGGCGCACAGCGGTTGCACCCAGCAGCCATGGTTACAGAGCTGTAGCCCCTGTGAAGCTTGGGATGGGGAATGTGGGCAAGGCAGCCTACTCTGGGCACTAAGATGATAAGGCTGCTGCTAGCAGCTCACCCAGCCTGAGGCCATAGAGTAAGAGCTGCAACCAGAAGGAGAGTCTCAGTACACAGAGGTTTTGCTTGATGCCATCCATGCTTATTATACAGGGAAAGCAAAGTTATAATTCAATCTCCAAGCCATTGTTTAAACCACATGAGACTTTTGTATTGCTCAATTGGTCATTCTTTGATAAAAATTTAAAAAATATTTTTATGAAAGTTATATTAGATTTAAAAAATAAAAAATTGGTTAAAGGAAAAACATTTTAAAGGGCTTTCAAATACAAGTGTGGATGGCCTTCAGGTAGGGCAACTACAAAGGTGCTGGATTTCTGACCTGGAAGGATACAAAGGGCCATTTCTTCAGGAATAGAGCCTCTCAGAAAAGCTGGAAATAGAGGGGTGCTCTCTCTCCATTACAACTGACACTAAAAGAGAAGCTTTGACATTTGCCCCTTAAGGTTTTTAATTTAAAAGGCTGTTTCCATCCTCAAGATAAAAAATTTTCCTGTATGTAAAAAAAAAAAAATCATATTTCCTAAGACTTACAATAATGTAGATACTTTAAAAGATTACTTAAAATTCTCATGTTTCCTAATAAGGTTGATTGCCTGTTTTACAGTCCTAAATTAAAATTGGTATAAGAAAGGTTTGAGGGGGGGAAGAAAAAAAAAGGTTTGATATTTTACCAACAGATATAAAGGTTTGGAGTACAATCTAAATGCAGTGGGGTTGAGTCACTTGATGTCCCATTTAAATAGTGGCAGGCCTAGTGCTATGATAGCTTCTTCATATTTGGACCAACTTAACCAACAAAAATACATTGTGCCACAAACTGTTCAAATCAACCTTTCATGATTTGCAAACTTTATTTGTAGTATCAATTGGCTTCATCCAGCTGGTCTAAGTGATCAAAATTGGTTTACTCACAGGTCATCAAAAAATTTAAGCTTGGGGCTGGAGAGATGGCTCAGTGGTCTAAAGCACCTACTTGGAACGGGCTTGGCAAAGCACAGGGGACCACGGTTCAATCCCCCAGCACCACATGCCAGCCAGCCCTGCCCCCTGGTGGGCTGAGCTGGCCATACACACACACAATAAATGAATGTAATAAATAAACAGCGGAATATATAAAAAAAATAAATCTTTAAAAAAAAATAAAAAATTTAAGCTAATTAAACAAAATTCATTAGAGTGGGGAGATACTGTTGGACAGTACTCCATGTTTTGTTTTGTTTTTGTTTTTTTGCAGAACTGGGGATTGAACTCAGATCCTTGCATTTGCCAGTCAAGCGCTTATCCTACTGAGCCATCTCCCCAGCCCCAAGTACTCCTGTTGAACAGAAGGGTGGCCAACCTTTGTTCATTAATAAAGAGTCTCCAATAATCTCTATAGTCTCTTGGGAAACACCTCCAAAAATTTGGTCATAGGTTAAAAGATAAAAATTTTCAGAAAAAGATACAATAAAGTTTTCTCATAAGAGATGCTGTTGGTACTAAGTTAAGAAACAGAGATTTTCACATATACATATATAGTAATTATTACTGCTAATCTCATGTGTATTAAATGTATTCATGATTCCAGATGTACAGGTCTTCCAAAGTGTAAAATAAAGATTGCTTATTGTGTTAAGATTTTATTTTTTTTTTTTATTTATTTTTTTTGCGGAACCGGGGATTGAACTCAGATCCTTGCATTTTCCAGTCAAGCGCTTATCCTACTGAGCCATCTCCCCGGCCCTGTTAAGATTTTCAGACCTCTTCCTTTAATAAGAACAACAAACACTCTTGTGATATGTATCTCATTAAAGCACAACAAATTAAATAAAGATTTCTTATGTAATAGAGATGATTGGTTAAAAGGATCATATTATGTCAAAATTAAAACTTAATTATGTCACAAAATGTCATCAAGATTGTCATGATAAAAAAAAAAAGATTGTCATGATAGGGCCAGCAAAATAGCTCAGCAGATTAAAGTGCCTGCAAGGCCAGGGAGATGGCTCAGTAGAATAAGTGCTTCCCTGGCAAGTGCAAGGGCCTGAGTTCAATCCCCAGTTCCGCTAAATAAATAAAATAAATAAATAAATAAATAAATAAATAAATGAATGAATAAATGAATAAATAAAATAAAGTGCCTGCAAGCAGGTGCAGGGGCTGAGGGTTCGATCCCCGGGCCTGCCGTGCTGGCCCCATCCCCAGAACGTGCTGAGAAGGCAATTGAGACTGGGTGTGGTGGCACATGCCTGCAATCTCAGCTCTTGGGAGGCTGTAAGCAGGTGGATCACTACGAGTCTGATCTAGTAGTGAGACCCTGAATACCCTATAGACCTGTCCCTAAAATACAAAACAAAACAAAAACAAAAACAAAAACAAAAATCATGGTATTATTTCTACATTTCTGTGTCAAAATACATAACTTTTGTCTGTTAACATTCTAGAAGGATTTAAATATTAGCATATCCATGTTTGTTAGAAAATAAATAATCCTTTCATTTTATGTTCTAAAGTGCTTGATATTCAGATAAGATAATGTTAAGATTCTTTTCTGGATATTAAACAACTAAGACTTGGAGACCAAAGCCTAGAGAGATAGTGTGGGCTGAGAGGATAGTACTTTGGCCCTAGCCCTCCAAGATCAATGAGGACTCAGGACATAAAAGAACCCCTGTAACATCCTACAACTCAGTTGCATCCCTGATGTTTTGATCAAGGAGATTATGGGACCACAGAGGAAAGTGATCGATGATGTACAGTGTGCCTAAGGAGGGTCACCTAGAGAGAAAATATCTCTTAAGTTTTCACAGAAAGCTTAAGAAGTGCTTTACATGTTTCTAAGGTAAATCCTGAGGAGATTCAACTGACCCTGTTAGACAGCAAAAAGTTAACATAGTGATACATTAGCTGTAAAAGGTTGAAATCACTAACAACTTCTGACAATTGCCAGCTGTATTTTGTGTGTGTGTGTGTGTGTGTG
>NW_004524623.1:13495043-13496094 GCF_000260255.1 Octodon degus
GAAGAAGAAGCAGTTCTTCTTGGTGCCTATGTTCTTCTATGCCATCCAAATCTCAAGAACGTCTACATCTGAGTCCTGAGAAGCAGTGCTGGGATCCCACTTATCAGGTTGACATTAGATCTAGGCCATTCTATTGGAAACCTGCTTCTCACAGCTACAAACTCAGATCAGAAATCTTCAGCAGATAGATAAACATAGGAGGTATAGAAATGGATAAGCTCACCTAATAGGTCCTGTATGTAAAGTGAGAAGAGCAGCAAGACTTTGGAAAGATTCTTGGAGGGCTGACTGCTCGGAAATTGACCCTGAGAAATATACAAAGAGGTAGGGAAAAAAACATGCTAGAAAAATACGTGATCAGAATTGTCATGGGCCACAGAAAGGGTAAGGAGGAATGATCATAAAGTGACTTAACAACAGGAAGGTCACAAGGGTATCTGAGGGGGTAGCAGAGAATGAAAATTAATTTTAATGGCATGAGTGAGGTCTGGAGATGTAGCCCAGTGGTAGAACACTTGTTTAGCATGTGCGTTCACTGCCCAGCACAGGAAAGGAAAAAAAGGGGAGTGCACACATGAGTAGCTGACCTCTGTCAAGAAATCCTTCCTGGGAAGAACTGCTGGTCAGGCTCAAACTGAAGAGAGCAGTACTGTCACGGCATAGCTATACATCCAAGAAGGTAAACAGGAGCTGCCCACAACTATTATTTATGAAGAGCCTGAAGTGTCGGCATGGGAAATACTTATAGAAGCCTATGTATCATCAAATAAGTCTTAGCTGTCATGCCTTTTATAAATGAAGGTGAAGAGGCCTGTCAGAGTCCCAGACTATGTTCTTTCTGCTCTGGTTTTTTTTTTTTTTTTTCTGCTCTGTTTGAGAGCCTAAGAGAGATGTTTAAGGCACATCCAGGGCCTGCAACGTAACTTAGGGCTCCCACCTTTACAAAATTATTGAAAATTTCATGATAGTGATAATAGACCAGGGGGCCGGGGAGATAGCTCAGTAGAATAAGTGCTTCCCTGGCAAGCACAAGGGCTTGAGTTCAATCCCC
>NW_004524623.1:13496829-13497848 GCF_000260255.1 Octodon degus
GAATTTAACGTTCAGATGAAGCAGTTAACTATTTATTGGATAAGAACAAGATGTTCCTGTCTTTTGATAAAGAAAACAGGATATTTCTATTTTTGTGGTTTATCTCCGTAGGCAAATCTTTTTTATATTTTCTGTCACTGATGGCTTCTCTTGGAACGCAAAGTTATTAGGAATGGAAGTATTTTAAAGACTGGTAAGTGGTTAGAATGGTCACAGCTAGGTGCTAAGCGACTTCTCCTTTGTTCTTTCTCCCCTCCTTGTTTGCTGAACCTATTTGCCTAGTTCCTTCAAGCTCTGATCCTCTTCAATCAGAGGAGGATTGATGTCATGTGCTACAGTTGATGCCCTGTGGGAAAAAAACTTTATTATAGTTTGTTCTGAGTAGGTTATATAAGAATAATAAGCAAAATTTCTTAAAGAATGGCCATTAATTTATAGTGTAATATATGATATATAGACACAAAAATACATAATCATAATAAATGTAAATATATACAAAATGATTAAGAATATGTCTTGCATACGTTTCTATGCATTTACACAAAGAGGGTAGAGATAAGCCAGATGGAGTCCCTACTGATACGGAAAAATACCATTCCCGATCTGTTAGATGTCAAATGTGCCGAGTTTGTGGTCTCAGAACACCAAGGAATGAATCCGAGAACCAAACAAACAAGCTAGGAGATTTTATTGTAAATAAGGAGAACAGCTCCTAATTTCTTGGCGGGGGGATGGGTTGTCCCCATTGAAGGGCCACTGAGGCCCTTTACCAAGGGTAGTTTATTCAGCAAAGTCACTGTGTGGCTACAATATGGGTCAGACTCCAATCAACCTGTAGAATTACAAGTACGGCTGCTTAGCTAATATTGATCAACAGGGAACCCAGTTACACAGCAAGGGAGCATGGAAGGAACACAGGCATTCTGGAGAAGGGAGGGGAGTTAGGGTCCAGATACCCAGCACCCACCAACCTGGCTGATGCCTCGCTGAGCCCACTAAGCAGGTGGTGCTGATGACAG
>NW_004524623.1:13498323-13499267 GCF_000260255.1 Octodon degus
CCAGGTCCTTGCACTTGCCAGGCAGGCAGCTAGGCCACCGAGCCCTCCGGCCACAATTCTGATGTCTTTATTTTTTTGTACCTGCTTCCCTCAGGAACTTCTCCCTCGCTGTATCTCAATTTCTACCTTTGCTGTCTATAGTAATACTTTGTTGTCAGGCCACATGTAAACTATCACCAAGTGAAGCAACCTGTTCTCATCCCTGTGAGAAAATAAGACAGACTATTATCATTATTACTATTACTATTATTATTATTATTGGCAGAACTGGGGATTGAACTCAGGCCCTTGTGCTTGCCAGTCAAGCGCTTATTCTACTGAGCCATCTCCCCAGCCCTTATTATTTTTAACATATAAAATCGATTTAGGATATAGGGGTTGGCAAAGCTGGCTGAGGAAATGAGTGGGATCTGCCAATCGCAAGACTGCACCAGAAAATAACTCTCAGGACCCCGTATGTGGAAGCACTCATGAGCTCCCAAACAATGCAAACAGCATAAGAGAGGAGACACCACAAGGAGCTGCTGTAGTGACTCCTCACAATAGCCCACTCTGATGATGTAGAATTCCCTTGTATCTTTGGTTTTATCCTTTCCTGTCTTTGTTCAGCCCAAGTTCATTCTACAAGACTAGTTTTTCCCTTACCCCATCACCCTATAATTTTCAAATAAACATTTGGCACTCTCCTCTCCTTGGCTTATCTCATCCAATTCTTTGTTGAAGGCAAGAAGGACCTAGCATACATTTAATTGACAAGGCATGTCTAGAGGAGCTACCTGACAGCAATGTGATGTCCAATTCCCAATTGGAAACTATAGTTCCCATACTTATGGATTCACAGGCATTTTAAAAATCTTCCATTGCCTAGAAATGCTTGATTCAGTGTATTTCTAGGTTGTAGACTTGATGCCATGTATGACTCAGGAACCGACAGGAAACAGATG
>NW_004524623.1:13503527-13505423 GCF_000260255.1 Octodon degus
AATATTCAAATGACAGAAATAAACAAAAAAGGGGATCCAGATGAATGTCCATTTTGTATCTGTGTATTCAAAATGGTTAGGATAGATACATAGTTATATTCTCTTAATGAATAGAGGGATTTGTTCTAATAGTGTTTGTAAATAGGCTATCGTGTCCTCATCTTGTACAGCAAATAACCATTAGGAAGAGAGTATGCAATTATTATTGAAACTGTCCTACCAATTTGATTTGAAACTGTCTCATTGCTATTTGTCTCTCAATAAAATTATGGGGAAAAAAAAAGGAATGGACAAAGTGGTTCAATACCCAAGGCTAGGAAAAGCAGGAAGCCTTTACCACCTCTGGTCCTGAGAAGGTACTATGGTTTTAATATGAAGTGTCCCCCAAAGAGTCCTGTAGGGAGGGTCCTGACTTCATCCATGGACTAGTCCATTATTTTAATTTCATAATAGTGAGAGACACTTTCAGTTTTTCACCAAGAACCTGAGACTTTAATTCTTTCTTTCTTTCTTTCTTTCTTTCTTTCTTTCTTTCTTTCTTTCTTTCTTTCTTTCTTTCTTCTTTCTTTCTTTCTCTTTTGGTGCCAGGGATTAAAGGTGAGATCTTGCTCTTGCCAGGCAGGCAAAGGCTGAGACTATAAATGATTGTCTTTGTCTGCTTAGAGCCACTTGTTAATTTTATTTTTTAACATAATATGTACCTCATAAAATTATTGGTGTTTGGCAATGGACAAAATATCAGTATTTCTAAAATCCTATGTATTACATTCATTCAATCAAACAAATATTCCATTTCTACTTTGTGTCCAGCTGGATCTAGCAGTGAATGAGTACTGTGTGTCATCCTAAAGCTTACATTCTAGCACAACAAAGAGAAAAACAAAACCCAACAGTGTGTGGAGATAGGACCAGCAAGAACACAGAATATTTTACTGGGTGGTTAAGAAAGCCATCTCTGGGGCTCTGACATTTTCTCTGAGATCAGAGGGGCTAGTGATTTGGGACTGAAGTTCCCTTTTGAGCAGTTGCTTTCTCTTTCACAATATCTCTTGTACCTTTTGGATCTTATTTACACTTTCAGTTTCCTACACTAGGGACACAATATGATGTTTATACATGTGAGTCTGATTTATTTTACTTATGAGTATGGCCTCTAGTTGCATCCATTTACCTATAAAGCCTCAGGTTTATCTTTCTTTACAGTTGAGTAGTACTCTATTGTATAAAGATACCACATCATTTTATCCATTCCTCAGTTGGTGGGCATTTGGGTTGTTTCCAAGATTTAGCTATTACAAATTATGCTGCTAAAAACAGGGATACAGCTAATATAATTGTACTACTAATTTCTACTAGTTCATTCAAAGCAATAGATAACAATATGTAATATAGCCAGGCATGGTGGCACATGTCTGTAATCCCAAAACTTGTGTGGCTGAGGCAAGAGGATCATTGTGAGTTTGAGATCAGCCTGGGCTACAAAGTGTACTCAAGGCCAGCCTGAACTGCATAGCAAGATGCCATCTCTAAAAGATAAAAAATAATAATAATAATAACCACTGTTAACTTCCTATCATCTTGTTTTGAGATTCTGTATCATTTTTATTTTCTTTTATCTTTAAAAAAAACAATGGGATTTAAGATTTGAATATAATTATATAAGATTAGCATTATTCAGGGGGCAATCATCCAAAAACAGTGAGCAGAATACGAAAGTAGAGACAAATCTCCAAATTAAAGAATAAATGGAATGGGGCCTGTGAGGTAGCTCAGCAAACTAAGCACCTGCTTAGGCAAGTGCAGGGACCGTGGTTCATTCCCCAGCATCATATGCCATACCAGCCCTGCCCCCAGGGTGGGCTGAGCTCGCCATAGAGTTCAGGCATAGTGGCATAC
>NW_004524623.1:13506333-13507678 GCF_000260255.1 Octodon degus
GAAGAATGTATGCAATGTGTTAATTATTGAAACTGTCCTACCAATTTGATTTGAAACTGTCTCATTGCTATTTGTTTCTCAATAAAATTATGGGGAAAAAAACCAAAAGAAGCCAGTGCAAAAGGGGCCCAAGTCCTTCTCTACACCCAGGTGACCACGCAGGTTAGTAGGGGTCACTTGCTTCCTCTTGTCCTTAGCATATATGGTCTTGCCCTCCTAAGAGCACTGTGCTTAAGAATTTCCCCACAGAGCCAGAAAACACATGACTTTCTGATAAAGCAAATCAACACAGGCCTCAGGACTAGGGACTTTGGTCATCCTCTTAACTCTTATTCAGCCCAGTCCCTGACAGTTTCCCTTTTCTGTTTCTGCAGTTGTATAAGCTCAAACAGCATAACTTGGGGTTGTAGAGTGTCTAGACGTTATTGACAGACTAGGAGCAAAAATAAGAGACACACACATATCAGTACAGCTGATACAATATAAAATCCAAAATGGGCCTTGAGATAATTCCATGGATTAAGTTGATTAAGGGTATCAGCAAATTCTTCCCAACCCTGGCTTTGTTCATCAAAATTTTGTCTCTTGAGACATATATAATACTTCATTTTGTGAGGCTTTCATATCCAGGATTGTATTATTATGTATAGCACCTTGAATGTGTTTTTAATATGTTCCTAAGTGTGGGCAGATTGATTATAAAGGAAGAAAAGTTCCACAATATTGATAATATTCAAAGGGCTTTGGACAGCCTATTGTAACTGTACACTTTCCATTTGGTCTACCATCCATATAACATTTGTGATTGTGATAGGCAAGAGAGACTCCATTTTCTTTCTGTAACTCCATTTTAAAAAGTCACTTAAATTCACTTAAACTGTAGATGAAATCACTCCCTCACCCCATCCCATGTAGTTAACCATAAAACCCACTGAGAAAAACAAGCCTATAAAAATAGCAACAAATAGAAAAATTTAGGAAGTAGGGTAAACCTCAGAGCACAATGTCCCATGACAGGAAGATGTTCAACAGTGTCTGGGAAATGTAAACCTTGTGACAATTGTGTGGAAATCTTGTAAAATTCCTATGAATGTGGTAATGTGGTTGGTATGGAAACCTGAAAAGTACTTAACCTGAAAGGAGAGTCCAAACCAGGGCTGACATTCTGTGGTCCTGACTAAATGTCAGGTTGTTGATTGCCAGCTTCCAATAAAAGCTTTTTTGTTCCTGTACTTTTGATCTCTCTTGAGTGACAATTATAATTTGACATGGAGGGAATATTTTATATTCTAAATTTTGTCTACAGTTTTGTCCAGTTGGCTATAAAATGAGTAGTCTGTGTAGA
>NW_004524623.1:13512380-13514570 GCF_000260255.1 Octodon degus
TATCATTCTCCTTGTTCTATGCATAAGATGATCAATGAGAGAAAGCAGTAAGTAAACAGCAGGAATGTTGTCCCATGGCCCTGTAAGATTTACTGACAGCTGAAGTCCAGGCATGCACCCCAAGACTAGTAAGGTCTCATTTATTAGGATCCCAGTTGATACACAATGACTCAACGTACATTCTTTGCATGTAACAGAAGTGAAATTACATTCACCAGTTCCCTAGAGGAAGGCATAAGGGTTATATGTGCATACAGAAAACTGTGTAGTGTTGATTTTTTCAATATGAATGCTAGAAGCATTTTTAGTGGGCAAGGTTAAACATCCTTTCCATTTTTGTACAACATAATAAGGAAGAGCCAGTTTCTAAAATGCCTTTTGTCAGGCCCAGGCTTGCTATTAATAATAGCCTGGGGCAAGAGAGGGTGGGGGCTGAAGCTGGCCCCATGCCATGCCAAATGTCCCTCAGGCAAAGTACACTCAGAAGAGATATTTTTCCCATAATAATTGGTATACCAGTACCAGGATGTTTCATGCCAATCTGAACAGTTATTATATCTTCCACCTAATCTCTGCTGAGGGCCCCAATCAGTGAATTCAAATTAATTTAGATACAGCTCTCATCCTTTTTCTACTTGAAAATGTTCCAAGGTCTGGAGGGGCATGGTCATCCGTGTCATTCTCAGATGCTTTTGTTGTACCAAGAGGAACACTGGGTGAAGAATTAATTTTTCCCGGAAATGTTAATAGATTTTATTCCTCTAAGTATTGGTTTTTATAGTTATAATGCACCATCCAAAATCAAGGGTAATCAGGCAGGCAATAATTAGATTTTTAAAAATTAGAGGGGCCGGTGAGATGGCTCAGCAGACTAAAACACCTGCTTAGGCAAATTTAGGCAAGTTCAGGGACCACAGTTTGATCCCTGGCACCACATGCTACACCATCCTTCCTCCCAAAGTGTGCTGAACTGGTCAGAGTCCAGGCATAGTGGCACATGCCTGTAATCCGAGCCCTGGGGAGGCTGAAAACAAGAGGATCACCACAAGTCAAAGCTGTGTAGTGAGACCCTGTAATGAACAAATACATTAAAAAAAAATTAGATAGCAAGGAGTTATATTCAACATATAAATGTGGAAAGGGCTGACCAAATAGCTCAGAGGATTAAAAAGCCTGCAAGCAGGTGCAGGGACAAGGGGTTAGATCCACTTGTCTACCATGCTGGCCCCACCCCTGGGGTTTGCTGAACCGTTGATGGAGACTGGGCGTGGTGGTATGTGCCTGTAATCCCAGCACTTGGGAGGCTGTAAATAGGAGAATCACTATGAGTCTGATCTAGTAGTGTACCCTGAATACCCTGATGACCCTTCCCTAAAATACAGAAGAAAAAAAACCCATAAATGCGGGTATAGAAAATGGGATTTATAGTTTATGGTGATTTTGGAATTTATGAACTTGGGGGCCATAAAACGTTCCAAGACCCAATCTAATTGATCATGGTAGATTTTGGGGAAGAAAATCAGCCAATGTAAGGTGTTGTAGCAAAGGAAGGTTAGGCACATCTGCCCAATACTCCCCCACTGACACAGAGCTTATGCCTATGGTAAAGGTGATGATGACCATCATTATGACAAACATTTGTCTGGAGTTCATGGAAGACCCTAACTCACCATTACTCTCTCAGTCTCCTAAGTTATCTTTTTTATTTGTCCACACATCATAGGTTTTGCCTACTCTGTGGTTGTTATTAGACCAGCCAACAATTGGATCATCATTGGTGGGGTGGTCTCCTTAACAGTCATCCATGAGGAGGTTTGCACCAGTGGGCCCAGTGGGATCAAGCTTACCATGCCGCTAGGATGCTCTTCTCTCTATGGACATACATCCTGGGAGGGCACCCACAACAATACGTTCCTCTGTGTCAGTGCACAAGTATATCCTTGTCTCTGTTATTAACTGCATTGGGTCATCCCGTTTACCTGTTCAAAGATCTTCCCATAAAATTTGTGCTCTGGGTATGACTTTTGATTTGTCCTCTTGCCAGTAAAGATCAGCTGGAATATGGTTACTTTCTGTGTGTAGATTCAAAAAATTTAAAGTAAAGGTGGCAGGTCTCCGCGCCTCCCGCGGGCCGGCAGTGCCTGCGGCGCGGGCGCCGGCCGGGGACTCGGAGCGCTCTGTCGGCGGCGA
>NW_004524623.1:13516000-13517673 GCF_000260255.1 Octodon degus
ATAAAAATGAAAAATAAATAAAAATACTTCATAGAACAGTATCACTAAAGACCTTTTAAATAACCAAAGAATTTCATAAAACAAAAGTTGCTGGGGAGATAGCTCAGTGGAATAAGTGCTTGCCTGGCAAGTACAAGGTCCTGAGTTTGATCCCTGGGACCACCAAAAATAAATAAATTTAAAAAAAAATAAATAAGTAAATGAAACAAACAAACAAACAAAAAATAAAGTAAAGGTGGCAGAGTCTCATTTTGCTTAAGGAGGGAATACCTGTGATGTCTGTAATATGCCAAAGCTGATAAATGGAAGATAAAGTCCTACTAAGATAAGAAGGTGTGTTATTGTTCATAATTGTGTTGGGGACTCCCGAAGCAGCAAAAGCAGATAGACAGTGCTGTCAAACATGTCTCACCTTCTTATCACCGTAGCAAGTGTCATGGATGATATGAGAGTACAGATCTATAGACACATGAACAGACAGTAACTGTCAAAGTGACTGGACGTGGGTAACATCCACTTGTCAAATTTTGTTTTATTGAAGACCTCATGGATTGCATCCCTCAGCAGGAACAGATCAAGGGATACACTGACAAATAGGGCAAGACAAAATAATTTTTTTAGCTTGTAACTTAGACAATTGAAATTCTTTTTTACTATTTTGATGATAGTATGCATGGGATTGTCCAGCTAGATCAAAGGTAGAAGTATAAGCCACTAAAGAATCCGCTTGATCATTGCCATAAGCCAAGGATCCCAGAAGGTTAGAGTGGGACCCAAAATATCTGGTATTGAAGGGGAAAGAACAATTTTGAATTGCCCACCATAATCTAAAGAATATATTAACAAAGAAAAAATCTAAAATAGTTCTTAAGGGAGGACTCTGTAATAACTGAGTAAGGAACACCACATAAGCTGAATCACTAATGATATTTATAGGAGTAAGTTTTGTAAGTTTCATAATATATATGATGGGAGACTCTTCTATTCCCTGAGCCAATAATAGTCCATGGATCAGAATAACATGTTCAAAATCCTTACTCCAGATATCTGCCTTTTCTTTGGCAGAACCATGTATAAAATAAGTTTCTGCATCAGAAATGCGGCCTAATTGTGTAACTTGGGGAATAACACAGGGATGTTTAAGAAAAGTACTGAAAAATAAGATCATTAGGGAAATGGTTACCAATTTTTCCTATGAAATCAGCAAAAGCAACTTGCCAATAAATAGCTTGCTGCCATAAATTTGAATGTTGAGATATATCTTAGAAGTAAAATGATCTGAGGATGGTCATTGTGAAATAACTGAGTACAAAAATGAGTTCTCCCAAGTGTCATAAATTTTGCTATTTGTTCAGTATATGACAGTAAAGTTGTTTATATGATTAGGAAGATATAATCATTCAAAGGGAATAACTGAGAGTTATAAAACTGTCGTAAGGACCTAGAGGGAAATGGGAAGTGTCTAAAACGTGTAAAAGAAGGGGCTGACGATCATTTATGCTGTATACTTGTCATCCTGTAACATTTTATTTTACCAGCTGTAATTCTTTCTGTGCCTCAGGAGTCATTTCTTCAGGGGAGTTAATGTGAGGATCACCTTGTAGAGTGTTATATAACTGTTATAAGTGATATGTAGCAATACCTAATTTTTGTAGAATCCAGTTTACATCTCA
>NW_004524623.1:13525892-13526597 GCF_000260255.1 Octodon degus
GGACTGGTCCCGCCAGCGCAGGGTAGCAGGAAGCTTTCCACACACTCACCGGACCTGGGCTAATACTGGGTCTGGGGGTTCCTGGAAGTCCGATACTTCTTTTGGGAAGCTCACAAGGCTTTATTTGCAAAATACTGAGACAAAGTAGGACTATTCATCTTTCCTTGAGGCAAACTGTCCCCTGATGTCTACTCATATGGTCTTTGAAGTTGAAGCCCGGTACAAAGAAGGCAACATACTGGCAATCAGGGGAATGTAAAGGAATTATGTGAAAACAATCCTTACAGTCAATGATGATTAATATCCATTATTGAGGAACAGCCACAGAGGCCAGGAGGCCAGGCTGCAAGGCCCCCACTGGCTATAAGCAGGGACTTGCAGCCCTAAAATCGTGTAACAACCTCCACTTTCTAGATTTCTTTGGGATTACAAACATAGGCCTGTTCCAGGGGCTGGTAGTCTGTTCTAAGTGCCCTCACTGAATTTGTTCTTGCATTAGAAAATGTGTCTTAGCTTCTCTTTATTCAGGATCCACGGATCTACTCAGACTTGGGTGTCTGTCTTCCTCTGGAGTGGCAAGGGTGTCCTACGGGAAGAAGTATCAGTGGCCTCCATCAGAAAGGCTGATAACCTATCCCTGTACAATTTAATTTATTTTTTAAAATTTTTTAAAAATTTATTTATTTATTTATGTGTGTGTGTGTG
>NW_004524623.1:13527434-13528774 GCF_000260255.1 Octodon degus
TGCCAGGGACCAAACCCAGGGCTTCCAGCTTGCTAAACAAGCATTCTACTGCTGAGCCAAATCCTTAGCCCTTAACATACATCATTTGGATTCCACCAACCAAAGCTGTTCTTCCCAACAGAAACCTCCTGGTAGTGACATCCTAGGCATGGTGGAGTCATAGCACAAGGCATGGTGTGTGGGTTCATGATGTGGCTGGTGTGAACAAGCCTATTTTATTACTTCATTTTATTTTGAGTGAGGGTCTTGCACAGTAGTCTAGGCCAGCCATTAAATTTGCCAGGTAGCCCATGTTGGCCTCCAACTTGTGATCGTTTTGCCTCAGTCTCTTAAGTGTTAGAATTTATAACCCTACTTTTAATTGTCATTTAATTAATTGACTTATTTACTTATTGCATTTCAACATTTGTATTGAAAGGTATATCTTAGTACCAAATATAATGGTAGTTGGTTAGGTCACCTCTTTCAACTCAAAATTAATTCTGATGTTTTCAAAATATTGAAATATATCAGCCTTGGCTGGGGACATAGCTCAGTGGCCTAAGAGCTTGCCTGGCAAGTGCAAGGTCCCAAGTTTGATCCCTGGTACTGAAAAAAGAAAAAAAGAAATGGAGAGAGAGAGAGAGAGAGAGAGAGAGGAGGGAAGAAGGAAGAGGGAAGAAACATACCAGCCTTTTGGTAAAATTGAACTGATCTACAAATCTTGATATACAAAAACTTAAAGGTAGATGGGCCAGGAATATAGTTCAGTGGCATAAGTGCCTGCCTGGCAAGCACAAGGTCCAAGGTAGAATATACTGTGGTTCTTTATTTCATTTTTCAATGCTTATTTATTTATAACATGAGGCCAAAATTGGTTACATCCATTCTGGATAGACTCAGAATTCAGGCTGCACTGAGGGACTGTTTACACCTCTAACAACATATGTACATCTCCATCTCACATTCCTCACATGGAGCATTCCAGATACTACCTCAGCAATCTCGTACTTACAGAAGTGCCTGGGGCTGGGGAGGTAGCTTAGTAGAATAAACACTTACCTGGCAAGATCAGGGTCCTGAGTTCAATCCCTGGTACCACAAAAAAAAAAAAAAAAAAAGAAAAAAGAAAAAAAAAAGTGCCTACTTACTTTTCTTAAAACATACTATATGATTTTGTGAAAGTATGTTGTATTCCTTAAAAAAAAAAAAAAAGAAAAAAGAAAGAAAGAAAGAAAACTAGCAGCAATGCCAGTTTTATAGAAATACTCCATAGTGAAAACTTCCGGAGTGCTTTATCTTGCCAGAACTTAGGATAAAGCAAATTTTCAGAGTGATAATAGACTTAGAGTTACTCTACA
>NW_004524623.1:13529669-13531286 GCF_000260255.1 Octodon degus
GGGCTGAGCTGGCCACACACACACACACACACACACACACACACACACAAATAAATAAATAAAAATTAAAAAAATAAAAATAAAAATGGAATGCTTCATGAATTTGTGTGTCACCCTTGTACAGAGGATGCTAATCTTCTCTGTATCATTCCAATTTTAGTATACATGCTGCCTAAGTGAACACTAAATATATTGATCCTGTGTAAACAATTGTATAAATCTTAGAAATGAAGATCTATGGTTTACCCTTTCAGGCTTGTATTGTAAAAGAAAATGCCCCTCAGCTAGTCTCTTAGTGGCCCAGGTACTAGTTCCTGTCACAGGTCCTATTATACTGTCTCCCAGAAATGGTGGCACACTGTGATGCATAGCTGGTCACGATGATGCATAAGAACCAATGAAAGGCAGCCAAGTACCGTGCTTTTTGCTTGCAGCCCCATACAGACCTCCCTCCCTGGGCCTTTAGGGCCTGCCATTTTTATAAGGATTGATTCCTTGTCAGTGCCCACCCAAAACTGCCTCCACATCCTGGGAATCCTTTCTGTGTTTCTGCTTGCTATTGTAGTATTAAGTAGGTCACATTTCTGCCTTTAGTTTTACAGATTAATTCAAATCTGAACAATCCTTCTAGAGTGTTATATTAACCAGGCACTTTCTACAGGTTGGACAACATCAGACTAACCTAGTTGTGATGTTTTCAGGTTTCACAACTTAAATCCACTATCACATTATGGAATTCATAGTTCAGGGTTATGGACAAAGGTTTTGAAAAAGTGTTTCTGCTACTGCTGTAATACTATTTATGTAAAAAACAAAAAATTCCAACTTGTCAAAAGCTTATCTAAAAGCTGCTGGCTACTAAAAATAAATTTTCCTTACCTAAGTTTCATAATCATAGTTATATATGTTAAATATTGACATTTAGTTTTAAGTAGGAAAAGATAAATCATTACTGTAAGTTGATCAATTCAGAAGGTAAGAACATATATAATATGTACAATGATGGAATTTACATTTTTATGAATATAAGTACTTTCTAATATCCCAGTTGCAATAGCAGTGTGTTGAGACATGCTGGCAATTTTCAGAACCCCAACACAGAGATCACCGGTCTGTATTACTTTCTCTCTTGCTGTAATACACAAGTTCATGGTGATTCTGCTTATGACTTTAAATTCTGTTATGACTTTAAATGAGCTAGATCATAGAATGACATATAGTGAAAAGTGCAACTAAAAAAAACAAAACAAAAAAACCCCTACACTACTTCAGAGCTACTTTAAAAATTCAGGCTGTTAAAAAGGATTTTTTTTTTTTAACCAGAGATTGAACTCAGGCCCTTGCACAAGTGCTCATTCTACTGAGCTATCTCCCTGGCCCTTAAGAGGATGTTTTCCAAGCTACTTTTTTTTTTTTTTTTTAATGTATTTGGTTGTTGCAGGGTCTCACTATGCAGCTCAGACTCATGGTGATCCTCTTGTTTTCAGCCTACCCAGAGCTGGGATTACAGGCGTGTGCCACTACACCTGGACTCTGGCCAGTTCAGCCCAACCTGGGGGCAGGGCTGGCGTGACATGTGGTGCCAGGAATTGAACTGCAGTCCCTGCACTTGCCTAA
>NW_004524623.1:13531699-13533348 GCF_000260255.1 Octodon degus
CAGTTGTCTCCATTTTGGCTGACCTGACCCTATATCCATGTATTAATGGGTACAGAGCTGGTTAGGACTTTTCCTTATCCCTTCAACTGACCTTAAGCAGTATAGATTGGTCTAGCCGAGGTGCTGTGGGTAGTCTTTGAAGATGACACACATGTTTCCCTGATAATCCATACCTGCTGCTCTTTAATAACAGGTTGAAGAGCCAATGCTCCATGCTGTCAACTGGGCTTGAGTCTTGAGATAGAGGCTATAATTTTGTGGGGCTTGGAAGATTGCATATCAGAGCTAAAGCACCAGACCCCAAAACATTAGATATTATCTCAATAGTATAATGCAAATTATTTTTTCTGCATATCCTTCTCTCTGCATATCGCAGAGGTTAAATGCAAGCCATCTACCTAGCCCAACTCACAGTACTCACTTCCTTCCTTCAGTTCTCAGTCATTTATTCTTAAGCCACTCCTCCTTCATGACTGAATAAAACCTGGGTTCATAGGGGCCAGGGAGATAGATCAGTAGAATAAGCGCTTGTCTGGCAAGTGCAAGGGCCTGAGTTCAATCCTCAGTTCTGCCAAAATAAATAAATAAAAATAAAATAAAACCCTAGCTCAAGGCCATCACCGAGCTGGACTGAGGACCCCTTGGCTCCCCATAACCATAAATATGCCTTAGTGTCTTTATTCTTGCTGTGGGTTGCACTAGAAGTGGTAGATTAGAATTAACTTGATGGGATTCCAATAATTTATCCATGGGATTACAAATATGAGCTTCCTGGACTGATACAAGGACCAAAAAAGGCTCCCTACAGAAAATTATACAGCTTAATCTCCTGGGAGAATAACAACCAAATTTACCAATTAAGGAACTGTTTCAGGAATTATCGGAAGGTGAGTTATTCTATAGTAACTACACCTTACTCACCATGCAGGATGCCTAGAAATAACCCATTTAAGCTTTTCAACATCTAGTCAGATCATTACCATTTATCTCAGAATATTCCTGAAGACATTCTACTCCTGTTAACTTTACACACTGGTGCTTGGATCTCCAATGCAATGACAGATAAGGCCAACGTACAAGGCTTTGCTTTTGAAAATATGACCCTGCAGTGACATGCCTTAAGCTGAGCTCCTAGTCTTTCAAATTTTGTGTTATTATTCCTTTCAAATGGCAAGTTCTCTTGAAGGAGTGAATAACAGAGTTGCAGAAATTGACATGCAGTGACAGCTTTGACTTTCCAATGCACCTCCAACACAATCTTTTCCATTCTCATCAAGTTTGAAACTGTGATCCTATCTGACTTATTTGGATCAAATCAGTTGCCAAGGCAATATTTTTTTCCTCTTCTGTTGATTTTACAACAAAAGAAAAGCAGCTCAGTCCAACACACCCAAGATGACTGGGCTGAACCTTCAATTCAGACAGGAATCTGTCCAGTACATTCATAGCTAGGGAAAATGTATCCATATCAAAGTCAAAGAACTGTGTTAGACTAAAAAGATCTTTTACTTCCAAGACCATTAGTCTTGCAGTCATCCTGAAGCCATTATCACATGCAGATTTAATTAGTCTCAAGCTCCAGTTGAGACTTGGCTGACATCTCCCCTCTTGTTCCCACAGGTGTTCAGCTGGTGTAGCCATGTCCAGGC
>NW_004524623.1:13534478-13535035 GCF_000260255.1 Octodon degus
TAAGACAATATGTTGCACTTGAGCCTTTTACAGCTCAGCCTTATACAGCTCAGCATATTAATATGGCTTTACTTTCTATACCTTGTGGTTATACTTTTCTGCTGGATGGTTAAGACCAAGATAAAGCAAGACCTATATAAGTAAAAATGTAGCTTTTGTATCTGGTGAGGTCAGTCAAATCGCCCCAGGATTTACTCTGAGACTATGTGCAGCACCTTGTAGATCTTTTGTCAGTGTCAGCCGTCTGGATGAGTCACAGCCACTGCTTGACCAATTTGCTGTCTGTGAAAGCCTGAGAGGATTTTTTCTCTCTAGGTGACTCTCCTTAGGCACACTGTACATCATTGATCACTTTACTCTGTGGCCCCATAATCTCCTTGGTCAGAAAATTTGGGACACCACTGAGTTACAAGATGTCACAGCACAGATTCTCTTATGTCCCGAGTCCTCCCTGACCTTGAAGGGCTAGTGGCCAAAATATTGGCCATCCTTGTAGCCCCTCTTTTTCTCTAATTTTTGGTTTGCAAACTTTAGTTGTTGAACACCTAGAAGAGAAG
>NW_004524623.1:13535785-13546052 GCF_000260255.1 Octodon degus
GCTAGTGTCTCCTACATTTGTTCTGGGAGGGCTTGGAGCCTGAGACTGCATTTTGCTCTGTTTCTGGCATTTTATATAGTACTGTCCTCTGACCTTTGGTATAGAACATTGGTGCAGTTATTACCTTAGCACCTACTGAAATTCTTATCCAAGAGAGATTATGTGGTTAAGGTAGTTACAGTTTTGTATTTACAGAACTATAATTAGGAACACTAATAATGTGTAGTGATATTTAGCAGTTGACAAACTTTTGTAACTAATGGGTTTGTATTTTAGACCATAAGAACAAACATTATGTCTGTGTAGCTAGGCAGATATTAAATAGGGAATTTTATTTAGATTAGTTCCCCTAAATTTTGTCTGATCAACTCCCCTTGATGTACTTGGGGTCTTTTGTCAGATTGGTTCATCTTGGTTACCTGTTGTCCCCTCCCTCAGTCAAGAGAGAAAGAGGGAAGATGCTCTCATAGATCTGGGTCTAGCAAAGTGTCTCAGTTTACCGGTTCTGGAGCTACCACATTTGATCTTGTCCAGAAGTGCCTGGCTTTGGTTTGGCTGCTGTGCTCAGCTTCTTCTTGTTGCAGCTTAGAGGTGAACCTGCTGTGCCACTCTGGCAAGATGTTCAGCTCCCGGATTAGCTGGGCAGGTCTGGCCCCTATCTTCTCTGCAGGGAGTTCTGCTGCAGGGTTCCACAGGAGCCCTGGCCTGTCTGATGGAGGAGGTTCCTGGGAGTGTGCGGATGCTCTCTCACACACACGCTGGGCCTGGGCTCTGACTGCAAAGTTGTCTGGGGAGCGGTGAGCAGGTGGAAGGTCCCACACCCAGGCCAGGCCTTGGGTCTGGCTGGAGAGGGGTCTTGGGCACTATAAATAGAATTTTGTTTTCCAATCTAGATGCCTTTAGTTTCCAGCAACACACACACACACACACACACACACGCACGCACGCACGCACGCACGCACACATACATGCACAGACACATAAAAATGAGGTGGAGACTCAAGCTAGCAGCCTACTATGTGTCACTGTGTGATGTCATGCATCAAGAAGCCCTTACTGGATGTTAACCCCAAGGTCTTGAGTTCAGTCTCCAGTACAAACACACAGACACACAGACACAGACACAGACACACACACACACACACACACACACACCCCCCTTCCGCTCCGGATGAATTATGGAAACAAACTCGAAAGGGCTGGCATGAAGCAGCACAAATTCCACAAGTCTGTGATGCACCATGGGTATTTTTTGGTTTGTTTGGGCCACCTGTGTCTGCAAATCCCCTCCACAGCATTTACAAAAGCTTGACGTTCTCTTCAGGCCACCTGCCAGCCTCCACCCGCTCCCAGCAGCCTCAGCAGATTTCAGGAGGGTGTCAGGGACAAAGATCCGGGATGGCACGGTCTGAGAAGGCTTCCCAGAGCCTGTGATTCTTGCAGTGTCATGCTGCCTCAGAGGCAACTCCTAGGAGAGCACAAGGAGGGCTGAGACCAGTCCTATATCGGTTCCCACATTCTGTAACAAGGGAGATCCTCAGCTCGACTCAGCAGGGTGAGCAGGCTGAGTCTGTACTGCTGCTGCAAGTTTTCCTCATAATTTGATAAGGTTAGACTCGAAGGCCATGCCTGGCAGCTTATGTTCAGACTGCGGGCTCCTGGTCTGTTGTAAGAGCTCTATCCTATCCTTTGAACAACTGTTGGGATCCAAATATTCCCAGTTTTTCCAGATGCCAGGAAAATGGTAAAATTCTTGTGCCTTTTCAGTTGGACACTCAAATCTTAATATTACATCCAGCCGCAAGAGGTGGTGGTACCAGATCCCAGCTCCAGGAGGCAGAGGCAGGAGGATCACAAATTTGAGCTTGGCCTACACATCTTAAAAAGACTCTGGCTCTAAATGAAAAATAAAAAAGGCCTAGAGATGTAGCTCAGTGCCAAGGCCCTGGGTTCAACCCCCAGTGTAGCAGGTAGTTAAATTAGATGGAAATATTATAGGCAGACAGGGCCAGGCCCTCAAGGAGACTGCAAATAAGACAAGATATGTTGAAACTGTAGGAGAGATGGATGCTCCTCCTGTGGGCTGGACCTAATGACCAAAGATCAAATAAAGGCTTATCTCCCTAAAGATAAGCATCCAGGATTGATCATCACCTTGGGGAAGCCAGAAAGAGTCACTAAGCCACCATTTACTGGCTGGCTACTGGATAAACTCCTGTTCTGTATTTGTGCCCACTTACTCATTTCCCCATTCAGTTCTGGATTTAATCAATTTTACCTAAGCAATGATGCTTGTAATCTCATTGGCTGGCCACAGTTTTGTCCCACCTCATGCCCACGTGAGTTCCCATGTTCTCCACCTTAGACCCACCTCATTGCATGGTTTTACTCTATAAAAGTCCCTGGAAGAGACAGCTTCCTCACAGCAACAAGCTTGGGTCCCCCTTCTGTCCCTCTCAGACAGAAGTTTTCTTTCCCAATAAATATTCTGCTCTTAACCTGCATTTGTTCCTAAAATTCATTCTTAGGTTTTAGAGAACATGAACTCATCCAAGTACTTTTCAGATTGAGAGTTTCATTTCCCCTATATCACCAGTACTAGGAAAAAAAAAATCATCTGTATTGAAAACAGTCTATCATGCTTATGAAAATATAAGTACAAACATATGACTGTAAAACACCACCACCCTCAAACTGAATGAACAATAGCTCTATGAAACAGGAATATCCACCATCTTGAAAATACTATCTGAAGGTATCCAGAATCAAGACTTGTACATTTTTCATTGATCTCTGGTTATGGCGACATTATGTATTTTTATTTATATATTATATATTCTTCTTACTCCCCTTCCTTTCCTTTTCCTGTCCCTTCCATTCCCCTCCCTTTCTTTCCGTCCGCTCTCCTTCCTGCTTTGCTCCTTCTCTGCCTTTGCCAAGCTCCAAGACTAGACTGGAGGGTGAGGCCCAGCCTTTTCTCAGAACAAGTGCTTATATTTTTCAGTTTCCTCTTCCGGCACTGCAGACTATGTCCATCCTTTGTTTTTCTTGGAAAGAACTGTGAGTATCTCCTTCAGTGGTTCAGTTGTGGGACAGCGCAACACCCTGACATTCCTGGGCATCCTCCTCCTGCCCTGGGTGGGGGAAACAAAGACAGCGTCACCAGCCTGGAAAGGCAGCCTGGAAGGACATAGCTATGGGGACAGGGGCTGAGTGCTCAGTCTCAAACTTGAAAATTCATTGGAGAAAATAAGGATCTTGGCTCAAAGGAGCAGGGCCTCCACCCATCCAGGGCTGTGCTCTGCACCTGAGGAAGGGCACACACTGACCTGGAAGTGCATCCCGACCCGGAAGCGCACCCTGACCCGGAAGTACACATTCCCAGCTCACAAGGTCATGTGAACGAACAGGAGGCCAATGCATAGGGGTGGTGCTTGGGCACCTGATGCTACTGAGTGTGCGGATTCTACCTTGAGACAACCTCATGTTACAGAAACATGGAGAAGGCAGGAACAGCTGCAGTGTGAACAGCCATAGGACATGGGCTCAGGCTCCAGGCTTTCCAGCTGGTCCCTGGGGGATCTGACTCTTGGGATATATTTTCCTGACTGTGGTCCAGCGCAGTTATGTTTTGAACTCTTGAGCATTACCTGAGGAGTGGTTTTAGTTGATCAATTTATGTAGGAAAATGGGTGTAACAAGCTTCTGAGGCTTGTTACAGCCACCAGACATCCCCTGAAGGAGGGGCATGTTATGGGTCACTCAGAATAGGAACCAGATCAGCCAGATTGGAATTTGGAAAGCTGTTTATTACTGAGCTCAGGGCCCTGTTCTGCTCTCACGCAGGAGAGAACTTGAAAGGCAGCTAACCCAGGAAGCAGGGGGCTTTTAAAACATGAAACCACATTCTGTTTGGTAAACAAATTCATTGACACAAAACAGTGCTTTCAGGGTCATTGTGACCACTACCCAAACTAAATTTCCTGGGGCTTTTAGTTTCTGGTTATCTTGCACCTGAGTAAGTACCTGCAGGCAACCTTGCATAGCCCAAGGTTACAAGAAGTTAAATGCCATTTAGTTTCCTTATGAAGCCATCTCTGTAATCTAACTTTGTTTACAGGGATTGGTTAGGTAGGAATTTTATCTAGCAAACAGCAAGTAACAGCCACTATTTACTAAACAACTTAGAACAGTGGTGAGTATACATTTTTACATAATAGAAAACACAAGATTTACATTTATAATCTAACATGTCAGTTGATCTATTACAGGGCAGGCAGACAGAAACTGGTTAGAGTCTAGGCTCAGCTCTCACTTTCACATTTTTTGCATAAACTGGTCTTGAGTGTGGGCCTTTTGTCTTTCTGGAGTTGGGAGGTTTTTTGGTACTTGGGATTGAACTCAGGGCCTGGCCACCATGCCTGGCCCTTCTGCTCTTCAGCCTGAGCTGGAACTATCAATAGTGGACTGGTGGATATATTGGGCATATCTGAAAATTGGTGAATTAAGGTCTCCAGGGAACAGAATCAGTCACACACACACACACACACACACACACACACAATTATACAAAGGGCATTTATCAGGAAGGCTTACAGGGTCAGCAGCAATATAGCACACATTAGCTGCCTTGGGATTAGAGTCAGAAGAATCTGCACTGGCTGCTTGCACGCTGGAGAGGACCCGTTAGTGCTCAGCCAAGAAGATGGAAACTGAAGAACAAGAGGGACCAAGAAAGCAGCCCCAGTCCAAACCCAAGGCCTGGACACTCACTGTAGAATCACTGGTGAAGTCTGTGTTGGAAAGCCAAAGAAACTGGAGACTGGTATCCAATGGCAGCGGTAAACACAGCTCTTCCAAAGGGAGCTCACTTCCTTCTTTCCTTGTTTGTTCCATCGTGACTAAAAGCCTATTGGTTGATGACAGTTACTTCTGGGGTTGGTCCTCTCTCTTTGGCTTGCTGCCTTGCATGTCAATCATCCACAGACACACCCCCAACTGTGCTTTGTTTATGTTTTGGTAAGGGGAATTGCACTCAGGACCTCATGCTCGCCAGGGAGGTGCTGCACCGCTGAGTTATGCCCTTGGTTCTCATACTGTGCCTTGTTCATTTGATGGGTGGTTGTTACTTAAGTGGTCACATCACAATGAGCACTAATGGTTGTGAAACCTTTTATTGTGGCAATATTTCATCTTGCCTCTTGCCCTAAAAATTGTAGTAGTTATAACTCTCTCCTTCTCTCTTTCTCTCTGAGCCTGAGGTGCTCGTTAGGGGGATGGCCAAATAGCTCAATGGATTAAAGCACCTGCAAGCAGGCACAGGGGCGGGGAGTTCCATACCTGGGCCTGCCATGCCAGCCCCGCCCCCAGGGCCCACTGAGATGGTAACTGAGACTGGGCGTGGTGGCACATGCCTGTAATCCCAGCTCTTGGGAGGCTATAAACAGGTGGATCACTATGAGTACGATCTAGTAATGAGACCCTGAATGCCCTGTAGACCCTTCCCTAAAATACAAAAAAAAAAAAAAAAAGTGTTCTTTAGAACACTTTTATTAAAGAAGGTTTCCCCTGTCAATCAGAAGTTTTCAGAAGTAACTGATCTCCTCAAACTGAAGCACTGTGTCTGTCCATGCAAAAGCTCAAGGGACTTTCACACTGTTACCCAAGGATTGGTTATAACTGTGGCACTCCAAGAGCTCACCTAAGAATTAGGTACTCATCAGCGTGCAAATGGCAGGTAGCTAATGGTACTGGCTGGAGGTTGTTCTTATGACCAGGAAGATAGCTCAGTGGCTTATGCCCCTGCCTGGCAAGTGCAAGGTCCTGAGTTGAATCCCCAGTGCCCCTCCAGAAAATGTTGTTCTTGCACAATTCATGACACTAGAGAGACCTCAAGAGAAACAAGGGGATTTATTCTAGGTGTACACTGACTCAGTAGATTTGTGTCCAAAGGCCTGAGCCCCAAATAAAGGAAAAGCTACCACTTTACACATTTTGTCAAAGGGAGTTAGCATGAAACTGTAAGGGTGTATAAGCACAGTTACAGAAGTGGGACAAACGCAGTCATTTACTCAGTGATAGTTTTACAACTTAGCCTCAAAAGAAGACAGATTCCCGGATGTCACAGGAATAAAGTTGTCAACATTTATCAGGATCAGAGCAGAGGTCAGTGGTTATAGGGAGGAGGAATTCAAGGAGGAGCTTTGCAAAACTAGGAAGAAAAAACCCAGATCTTCCTCTAAATTGTGCTTTATTTTTACAAGGGGAAAGTATTTATAGTGAGGAAAAAGAGGTAAGGATTACACACCAGAAAATACCAGTATTAATGAAGAACTAATGGGAGGTCAGTAGTGGATAATAGAAAACAGAAAAGAAAGTGAAGAAAAGCAAATACTTGTTAAAGTAAAAGCTGAAAAGTACACTGGACTCTTCAGTCAAAAAGCCCTTGCACTGTCCCTGAAGCCTGGCAACCACAATTTCAATGCTGAGGGCAGAATGCACACCAGATTGCTGTGGACCGAGGAAGATTTGCGGATGGAGAAAGTGCAGGGGTGGGAGGATTTCTATTTCCAAAGACATCCTTGGAGCTAGAGCAGGAATGGGACATTCCCTGCAGTGCAGTGTATTTGTTTGTTTTCCCAGGAGACTATAGACTCATGCTTCAGAGTATCCAGAACTAAGATAGGAGAAGAGCTGGGCAAGAGGAAGCAGTCAAATCTGCAAGAGCAAGGGAAGGATTGATGGAAAAAGGTTCCTGAGGAGGGAAAAGATCCTGAAGGATGTGAGGGCCTCCTGGTTGAAATCATTGTGAAATACTACAAGCCAGCACTGCTCAGCTAAGCTGCTCCTAGGTCCCTTGTCATCTGAAGCTATGTGTGGTGTGTAAGATGCTAAGTAATTTGCCAAGAGGAATTGTGGAGGACCACCTGAGCAGCTCTCCTTGAAAGAAGAGTGATTGTCTCCGTTTTGACTGAGCCTGACCCTATTTCCTTGTATTGTTATGTACAGAGCTGGCTAGGACTTCTGTTTATCCTTCAATTGGCCTTCAGCAATGTATATTGGTCCAGCTGAGGTGCTGGGGATAGTCTCTGAAGGTGACGTGCATGTTTCCCTGGTAACCTATACCTGCTGCTCTTTAATGTGAGCCGGGTTGAGACAGGATGGTAGAGCTAATGCTCCATGCCGCCAGCTGGAATCGAGCCTCCAGACAGAGGCCATGACTTCCTGGGACTTGAAAGGCTACACCAAAGCTGAAGCACCAGACTGACCAAAACATTAGATACTATATAATGCAGATTTTACTCTCTCTGCATATCCTCTCTGCATATCGCAGAGGTAAATTTAGGCTACCCACCTAGCTCAGCTCATAGTAGTCTCTTTCCCACAATTCTCAGTCAATCCTCAAGCCACTTCCTCATTGAATAAACCTGGGTGAGGCCCTGGGTCGCTCTCTGGGTTCCAGAAAGCCATCTTCATGGCTGGACTTAGAGCCCCTTGACTCCCCGATGATTGAAGATATAATCTAGTGTCTATTTTCGCCATGGGTTGCATTGTAAGTGGTAGATTGGAATCAATTTGATGGGATTCCAATAACGTAACTTTGGGATTACAAATACTGGCTTCTTGGATGAGACAAGGACCTGGAAGTGTCTACTACAAGGAATGATTATTTTTTTTGGCTGGCTCAGGCTGCCTTAAGAAGGAGGGGGGTCTGGTAATGCAGGTGCAGGTGGGGATCGAACCACAGTATCCTACACCTGATAGCACTTGCATGAGCAGGCACTTAAACAACTGTGCTAACCGGCAGACCCCCAAAGTTGTGAATAATTTTTTTTTTTTAATTTGCTAAGAGGAATCAGAAAAACAGTACCACACAGACTGGCTGTGAACCAGAGGACAGACACTGCTGCTCTTAAGAAGCCAGCATAGAGGACTGTATCGCCAAGAGCTTGCTCTTCAAGGCCACTCTGCATTGCTTTGGCTTGGTATCTCTGGGTACTTTGAATTCAAAATCATAATTGGAGCCTCATGGGGTGTCACTGTAACCCCAGTCCTCTGGGTGGCTGGGAAGGGATCACATGCTCAAGCCAGCTGGGGCATCTTAGTGACTGAGTAAGCCCTCATCTGAAAATTAAAAAATAAAGAAGGGAAGCCAGACGTGGGACACACCTATCATTCCAGCACTCAGGAGGCTGGGCCAGAGGATCATTGCAATTTCAAGACCAGCCTGGGCTACAAAGTGAGCTCAAGACCAGCCTGAACTGCATAGTGAGACCTGGTCTCAAAAAAAGTAAAAAAATAAAGAAGGAACCTGGGAATGTAGTTCAGCATGAAGGCTCTCTGGGTTCAATCCCTGGTGCCACAGGTTAATTAATTACAATTGGACCTGAATCATCTTTATTGCTTATCAAAAGATATTTTAAAAATTAGCATCTCAGGCTGGTGAGATGGCTCAGTGGTCTAAAGCACCTACGTACAACAAGCTAAGCTAAGCAAAGCACAGGGACAGCGGTTCAATCCCCCAGCACCACATGCCAGCCAGCCCGCCCCCTGGTGGGCTGAGCTGGCCACACACACACAAAATAAATAAATAAATAAATAAATAAATAAATAAATAAATAAATAAATAAAATTAGCATCTCCCTTTTTTGGTAACATCCCATGCAAAGTTGGCTGTATCTATTAGCTGCAACTTATTTAATTGTTCATTAGGTAGACATTTACTGAAGGTGACATTAGCATAAGCATAGAGAAATCAATACTGATTAAAAATGCTTGATAAAATGATAAATGAGCTATGTGCTGGTACATCCAAATTATCCAGCCTAAAGGGCTTACTGAACAAGGGGGTGCAGAGGTCCCCCTACAGGCATGGGCTGATGGTGGGTGGCAGAGGTTAGTAATCCCGGCAGGTGAACGAAAGGACACAGAGGGGCCCACCGATGCACAGAGAAGTAGCGTGAGAAGTGTCAGTCAGAACTATACTCAAAGTACAAGTTGAGCTTGAGTGGCAGGCTGCAAAGCGGGAGGACAGTGAGCACCCTGCTCACAGGACAATGAGAGGTTGGCCCTCCTGCAGCAGAGGATGGGACTGCCAGATGGGATAGTGTGAAATGCGTGGGAAGGGAAAGCTGATTTGGGGTTGGGTTTTTGGAGTTTTGTTTTGTTTTTTTGGTGGAACCGGGGACTGAACTCAGGCCCTTGTATTTGCCAAGGAAGCGCTTATTCCACTGAGCCATCTCCCCAGCCCCAAGGAGTTGGGTTTTTGTAGGTGTGTGTTTTGTTTTGTTTTTGAGATCATCTCGCTATGCAGTTTAGGCTGAACTTGAACTCACTATGCCACCCAGGCTGACCTCAAAGTCATGGTGATCCCCCTGCCTCAGCCTCCAGAGTGCTGGGATTCCATATGTGAGCCAGCTTTTCTAGCCAAGAAAGCTGATTTTGAGGGCTTAACAAACTGGAGCTAAAGTCTGATTCTTGAAGTTTTGCTTCAGCTTATCCTAAAACGTTGTGCTGTCCTAATCAAGCACTTGTGATATGTGTAAGATTCATGTCTTAGAAAAATTATTCTTCTAGTAGATGTGGATTTATTGCAACAAACATAAAATTTTCCATCATTTCATTTATCTCAGACTTTTGTGCTCTTTTAAGAAGAATTTCTGTGCAAACCATTGCACAATGTTTTATTTTTATTTTTATGTTTTTGGTGGAACTGGAGATTGAACTCAGGCCCTTGTGCTTTCCAGGGAAGTGCTTATTCCACTGAGCCATCTCCCTGGCCTCTACACAATATTTTAAATGATACAGCTTGCTCATTCCCAGAGGGCTCCAGGAGACTGAGGCAGGAGGATTTCAAGTTTAAACTCACCTGGTACAACTCAATGACTTAGCAAGAACTTGTCTCAGAAGAAAAAAAAAATCTTTAAAAAGCTGGGAATGTAATTCTTATCAAAGGTCCTAGGTTTAAACCCCAATAATGCAAAAATAAATAAAATTGAACTAAGTAAATAAAATACATAAAGAAGACAACAAATTATAAAGAAAAAAATTAATTGACTCTCCTAATCATGCTACTCATAAGTAACTGCCATGAACACTTTTGTAGTTTTCCCAATTTTTTTACTCCCTCATTTCTGCTTTTATTCTTTTTCTTTGTGGGGTGCAAAGCAGGCTCTGTTCACACTAAGCAAGCACTCACCCACTAACGGAGAGCCCCAGCACCCACATATTTTTATTATGAGCTGTGCTATAGCTTTTTTTTTTTTTT
>NW_004524623.1:13547432-13548603 GCF_000260255.1 Octodon degus
GCTTTATTTTAGCTGGTACCCAGCGGCAACACCCGGCACAAAGTGCCTAAGTGCACACCGAGCATTGACAAGGGTCAGTATTTAAGCTTGAAAACCATAAAGACAGGGAAGGGGTGGAGAGGAAGAAATGGCAGGGTCATTAGTTCATGGGGAACAGATATGATAGACTTGAGTCACAGGGGTGAGGAATTGGGAGGGGTCGGCGCATACAGAACAGGAACTCGGCCAGGTTAGAAGGGCAACAACATGGAGTCAGTTTTGACAGGGTACAACACTGTAGCAAGGTCTCACACCAGAGTGCAGAGTTGGGCTATAGCCCCAAACTTGTTACAACGCCACAGGATTCTGAATATTAGATTTGTACTAGTTAAACTCCTCCAGGTCGGCCATAGTTTCACTGGTGTGTGTTGTCTGCCTGGGCTTAGATTTCCGTATGTGGTGAAGTGGACTTGGCATTTTATAATTCCAGAGGCCACTGAAGAGATGGAATCCCCGAGATTTGTGCCGTACCCAACCTATGCGGCATCTATGACTAGACCCCGGGGCTCGCTCTGCGGTAGCCTATGGAGGTCTGGGATAAGCATGTGACGTGTTCAAGGCTAAATTGTATTATGGTGATTACTATTACTTTTGTTATTATTTTTGGTTTTTTTTGAGACAGGGTCTTGCTAATGCAGTTCAGGGTGAGTTTCCACTCATTACATAGCTCAGGCCGACTTGAGCTCCCAGTGACCCTTCTGCCTCAGCCTCCTGAGTAATGGGATTACAGGGGTGCAACAGCATGCCTGGCATTGTTGAGGTCGGGCACTCCGGCCCGCATGAATGAGACAGGAAAGTGGTCGCTTCCATGATGAATGTAACCATTATGTACTAATAATGGTGCTACCAATATGTACTAATATATAAAATAGGAACTAGTAAGAAAAGAAAAAAGACAACTTGGGTCACGCTGTGCCCCACAGGGATGGGTCAAGCCCATCCCATGCCATGGTCTAGAGGGGGCCAACACCCCCAGCAGCTGTGTGGCTAAGTGGAAAACAAGAATATTTGAAAAGCCTTGAGTTCCATGGTAAGCCATGAAGTTATTTTTTGTTGCAAAATACAGAAAATTTTCTCACTTTTCCTTTTATCAACATGAACCGAAAAATGATCTAATTATCTTGTCAGGATT
>NW_004524623.1:13549613-13560756 GCF_000260255.1 Octodon degus
AGAGGAGAGGAGAGGGGAGACGAGACGAGATGAGGAGAATGAAATGTTGAATAACTGGTAGTAGAACAGTAAACATGGAAATGTGACTTTAATACTTGTAAAGTCTTGGGTTGGGAAGAACCATCTATTTGGATACAAAAAGGTGCACGTGGGCAGGGGAGATAGCTCAGAATAAGCGCTTGCCTGGCAAACACAGGGTCCTGAGTTCAATCCCCAGTACTGAAAAAAAAGGTGCACACCTGTAAGTCCAGCACTGTGGGAGGGTGAGACAGGACAATCTCAAGTTTGAGGCAAACCTGGACAATTTAGTGACTAAAGTATGCGTCAAATTAAAAAATAAAAGAGATCTCGGGATATGATTCAGTGTTAAGGCCCTGGATTCAGTTCCTGGAACAAACAACTCCATTTACATCTATCATTACATTTCTATATCTATGCAAAAACACACAAAGTGTCTGTGCTATCAGATGAATGGTGAGCTTTCAGAAATACTCCAGGGAGTTTTAGAAGAAAATGGCCAGTCTCTCCTGGCCTGGGTTATTAGGCACACAAAATGGCCAAACACACACACACACACACACACACACACACACACACACACGTCCTTCTGTTCCAATGACTATAAAAACAAGTAAGATATTGATATGACAGTTATTGTCACTCATTCCAGAGCCTTTGTTTCTGACACATTTTGACCAGTTCGCAGCAAGAAAACAATGGAAATTCTGTGAATGTTGGGAATGTCTACGGTACGGTAGCCGGATACTGACCCCTATTCTTTTCATTTTAGGGCAAAAAAAAAAAAAAGCTGTTGAAGTGGAAATGATAGAGGGGAAATGAAACTCCCGACCTGAAAGGTATCTGGACAAGTTTGTGTTCTCTAAAACCAAAGAATCAGAGCTGGGGAGATGGCTCAGTGGAATAAGTGCTTCCCTGGCAAGCACAAGGACCTGAGTTCAATCCCTGGTTCCACCAATAAAAATAAATAGAAGAATGAATTTTAGGAACAAATGGAGATTAAGAATTATTATTAGGAAAGAAAGCTTCTATCTAAGAAGGATGGAAGGGGGACCCAAGCGGGTTGCCCAAGAAGCTGTTTCTTCCATGTTATCTTTATAGGACAAAACCATATGGGACTGGGCCAGGGAGATAGCTCAGTTGAGTAAGTGTTTGCCTGGCAAATGCAAGGTCCTGAGTTTGATCGCTGGTTCAAAAAAAAAAAAACAAAAACAAAAAACAAAACAAAACAAAAAAACCCATATGGGTCTAAGGTGGAGAAATATGAGCACTCGCTTAGGTGGACATGAGGTGGAACAAAACTAGGGTTAACCCATGGGATTATAAGCACCGTTGCTCAGGTAAAGTTGAGTAAGTCCAGGATCAAATGGGGAAGGGAGTCACATAGTAAGTGGGCACAAATATAGAACAGGAGTTTATCCTGTAGCCAGCTGTAGCTGGTAGATTAGTGACTCTTCCTGGCTTCCCCAAGGTGATGATCAATCCTGGATGCTTATCTTTAGGGAGATAAGCCTTTATTTGATCTTTGGTCTTTAGGTCTGGCCCAGGGCGGGAGCATCCATCTCTTCCACAGTTGCAGCATATCTTGTCTTCTGTGTTATCTCCTTCGAGGGTCTGGCCTTGTCTGACTGCTTATATTTCTTACTCAGCTGCTTGCAACAGTCATTATACTTTGGACAGCTGAAGAAATCTGCTTTATTTTCAAAAAGACCAAATGGGGAAAAAAATTGAAGTTCACAGAACAAAGGGGTACACTATCAGGTTGGTTTTTCTACAAATTTCCTCATTATTAGATTTCCTCCATTTTTGGATAGGAAAATACATGAGAGATACTATCTACTTACTAGAAACTCGCTGTTAGTTAAGTCACTGATTTTGGTTTTGTTTTTACTAGAGATTGAACTCATGTTGTAGGCAGCTAAATTAGATAAAAATGTTATAGGGACTGGTGAGATGGCTTAGTGGTCTAAAGCACCTATTTAGAACAAACTAAGCTAAGCAAAGCACAGGGACCGCGGTTCAATCCCCCAGCACCACATGCCAGCCAGCCCCGCCCCCTGGTGGGCTGAGCTGGCCACACACACAAAATAAATGAAAAAAAAAAAAATGTTATAGGCAGTCACACAGGGTAAGCCCTCAAGGAGACCTATAGAAGGCAAACTGACTTTGCAACTTCTGAACAGACAGACACTCCTGTTGTGGGAGAGACCTCAAGACACAAGAGTAAACAAATGTAGCCATGTACCTCCCTCGGGGTGAGCATCAGGGATTGATATTCTCAATAGGTATCAAATACCTTGAAAGAGCCAAAAGGAGTCACTAGTCCATCCCCCAACAGAAAGAGACCCTGTCCCATATTCGTGCCTGCTTGCTACATGACTCCCTTCCTCCTTTGGTCCTGGATGTAATGAAATTTACCTGAGCACTGGTGCTTGTAATCTCATTGGTTGACCATAGTTTTGTCCCACCTCATGCCCACCTGAGCGAGTTCCCATGTCTCCACCTTAGACCTGCCTTACTGCATGGTTTTACTCTATAAAAATCCCTAGAGGAGACCGCTTCTGGGGCAAGCCACTCAGGTCCCCCTTCTGCCCCTCTCGAACAGAAGCTTTCTTTCCCCCAATAAATATTCTGCTCTTAACCTCTGTTGTTTCTTTTTTTTTAAATGTATTTTTAGGTACAGGGCATACAGGGTCTCACTACAGAGATCTGACTCGTAGTGATCCTCGTTTTCAGCCTCCCAAGCACTGGGATTATAGGCACACACCAGCATGCGCAGTCTCAGTTGCTTGACTTTTTTGCTCTTGGGATCTCTAGCACTTCTGTTTTGGAGGTTATCCCCTTTCTCCAAATAGTTTCTGCTACAAGATTACCTTCTCACTAGAGCTCCTTTTTTTTTTTTTTTCCCGGTACTGGGGGTTGAACTTTGCGCTTGCCAAGCAGGTACTTACACAGCTGAGATACCTACCTGGCCCAGTCTCCTACATTTTAAATCCTTCCCCTTAAGGTAGCTAGTCTGAGCTAGTTGTTAGCAGGAAAGCAAGCTGCAAACTTGGCCTTGCATGAGTCACATACCTCTAATACTGAAGGAGATTGTCTCCCAGAGTGACAATATCTACTGCATTGCATCATGCAAATGAAATGAGGTAGAGCTCATCTAACTGGTGGACTGGTAAAATGGGAAATAGGATGAAAGAAAAGAAGGTTGAAAGGAGACTAAAAAGATTAGAAATCTTAAATTATACTTTTAAGAAAAACTGCAGCTTTAAGATTCAAGAGTTACTCAAACCGTTTTCCCTTCTAGGAAATTCAAACAAGAATCCCTAAGGGTCTTAAGGGCACCACATACCCATACCCTGGGCCCTGGGTCTGTGGCTGTGCACAAGCTGTGTATCCTTCCACTCAGGCCCCTCTTCTTCCCCTCTTGAACAGAAACTTTCTTTCTTTTCTTTTTCTTTTTTCTTTCTTTTTTTTTTTTGGTGGAACCGGGGATTGAACTCAGGCCCTTACGCTTGCCAGGGAAACGCTTATTCCAATGAGCCATCTCCCCGGCCCCAAGAGAAGCTTTCTTTCCCCCAATAAATATTCTGCTCTTAACTTCTGTTCTTTTTTTTTTTTTTTTAAATGTATTTTTAGGTACAGGGTATATAGGGTCTCACTATGGAGATCTGACTTGTAGTGATCCTCCTGTTTTCAGCCTCCCAAGCACTGGGATTACGGGGTTAGGAAGCAGCAGAGTGAGTGGGTAGCAGCCCTCAACTTTGTTATTATTGTTATTATTATTATTATTATCTCAACTTTGTTATTATTGTTATTATTATTATTATTTATTTTTGTATTTAGTACAAGGTCTCACTACACAGATCGGACTTATAGTGATTCTCCTGTTTTCAGCTTCCCAAATGCTGGGATTACAGGCACTCATCACCACGCCCAGTCTCAATCCCTGCCTCATTGCGCCTCAGGGACAGGACCAGCACGGCAGGCTGGTGATTGAACCTCTGATCCCTGTGTCTGCCTAAGCAGGCATTTTAATCCACGGAGCTATCTGGCCAGCCTTATTATTATTATTTTTGTTATGTATTTAGTACAGGGTCTATAGATTCTCATTACACAGATCAGACTCATAATGATCCTCCTGTTTTCAGCCTCCTGAGCACTGGGATTACAGGCACGAGCAGCACGCACCACCATGCCTACTCTCAGTTGGCATCTCAGCGTGCCTGGGGGGGTGGGGCCACATGGCATGCCAGAGATCAGATCCCAGTCTCTGTGTCTGCCTAAGTAGGTACCTTAATCTGCTGAGCTATCTGGCCAGCCCTCACCTTCAAACTCACCAGGTCAGAAGTGCCTTCCGAGCGCCCCATAGTCCCTCCTTCTGTGTGTGCTCTTATACTCCTGCCTAGACCAGTGGGAGGAGCTGGCACATCCAAGGAACCCACCGGGAGGAGGCAGCAGCAGGAGATGGTCATCTTTCTGGATGCAGCAAGGTAGAGTTTGGAGAGGTGGACCTCACACGTCTGAAGAACAGAGGCAACAGATATGCAGAAAGAGCCCTCGGGAAAGAAGCCTCCCCGCTCCCCCAAAGAGGCCTGCTCTGGGAGTGGGAGGTGATAACGACTCGCTTGTAGCAACCCCTCCTGGTGCTCAGCACACGCCTGCCTACCTAAGGCATCATGGCGACAAACTGCACAGGCACCCCATGTAGCTTTGCTTGCACGGGAGTGGGGTCCTGGGAGATGGGGATGCAAGAGGACCACACGATGGCCTTGAACCCAATCACAGCTGTGGTGGGGTTTTTGTTTCTTCCTATTTTCAGATTGCCTGGCAGTTGCCTCATAGAGGTGTGCTTTTACTAACAGATATACAGAGCCAGGCGTGGTGGTGCACCCCTGTAATCCCAACAGTGGGGAGGCTGAGGCAGGAGGGTCACTAGAGTCCAAGCTGCACAGCAAGGCCCTGTACCAAATAAATAAATTAATATAATAATAAAAAAGAAGGTAACTTAAAAACAAAATAACTGATATACATAAGTGGGGGCACCATTGATATAGGGATGTGAAATTCCCAACCTGGCCTGAATGAGTTCGTGTTCTCTAAAACCGAAGAATGAATTTTAGGAACAAACGGAGGCTGAAGGTAAAACTTTATTGGAAAGGAAAGCTTCTGTCGGGGAGGGACAGAAGGGGGTCCCGAGCGGGTTGCCCAGGAAGCTGTCTCCTTCAGGTTATTTTATAGGACAAAACCATGCGGGGCTAAGGTAGAGACAAAGGGGTCCCGCTTAGGCAGATACAGGGTGGGACAAAACTATGGTCAACCAATGGGATTATAAGCACCATTGCCCAGGTAAAATTTATTAGGCCTAGGACCAAATGGGGTAGCGAGTCACGTAGCAAGTGGGTGACCTTATCTGGTGGCCTTCAGTCAATGATTCTTCCTGACTAATGAGCAATCCTGGATGCCAACTTCAGGGAGGTCAGCATTTGTTTGATCTTTAGATGTGGCTCACACCAGGAGCATCTCCTCAGTAAGGTGTCTGGTCTTTGTCATCCCCTTCGAGGGCCTGTCCCTATCTAACTGCCTACAATATTTCTATCTAACTCAGGCTGCCTGCAACACCATCAGGGAGAAAATGCTGGACCTGCCCCATGTTGTAGCAGGCTACGGTATTGTGAAAACACACTTCTTTGTGCGCTTCCTGAATGCACCTTTGATGTTATCTGCCGGGCTAGTAGCATGCGAATGCCAAGAAAAAGCCATGCTGATTGAAAAAGATCATTACAGATTTTGCTGCAGGACCACAAATGTCCCTCTTCTTCCAGGGCTTTAAAATCACACCTGCTGAAAAAGTTGGTCTGTCTGTCTGTCTGTCTGTCTGTCTGTCTGTCTACTGATCAGATCGATCGATCCATCTATCCGGGAAACTCTTAACTCCACTGAGTCCTCTAAAACTACACATTTCCAAAACTTGCTGGGTAGTATGAGCTGATTGCCACCACGTTAAAGAAGAGAAAGTAATTGCTGCTTGGCACAGTGTGCGCTGCAAGGGGAAAGCTTAACTAAACGCGCAAGCGTGCTTGCGCGCACGTATTTTAAGAGGTGCATAACTTAGATGGTGAATTTACGGGAAAACTGTCAGGTCAGCATCTGAAGGCCGTTTCAGCTGTAGCACTTTATATGCATATAAATGCACGTATGTTTTTAAAATGCAACTCCTCTAAGAGCTTACTCTGTTTTGTGAAGGGATTTTCTTTTTCTTAAAAGAAAGGGAGATATCAGATACATTTTAGGAAACCTTGATGAGGCATATGAAAAGATACCACATTGCTATATAATTTAAAATTTGTTTCCTGCTACTTTTCGTCGTTGCTCCACTTTGCTTACATTTTTTTTTTTTCAGTTTTGGACTTTTCAGAATAATACAGATACATACTCTTTGTTTGTTTTTTACATATTGGGTACAGGGTCGCCCTTCGCAGCCCGGACTCTTCCGTCGGGGGCAGGGACCCTCTCGGCCTGCGGTGCCAGGAATCAGCCTGCTGAGCTGCCTTTCCAGCCCTCAGATACACATTCTTGCACCGTAAATAAGCAGAGTGAGAGCCCACAGCAGCGAGGCTGAAGGAAAGGCTGTCTAGAAAGTAGCTCTGAATGTACTTGACCAGCAAATCTCTCCTCCCACTGCTGAGGGCAGTGATGAACACTGAATGGAACGTATCGGAACGTAATGTATCCACCTCAGAAGCCAGAGGCTAACTTTTCTGCATCCCTACGGTTTTTAGAATTTGGAATTGCCAAACGTGGGAACAGGCTTGACTAGAATAGCCGCTTGGAGGGTTGGCTTGGATTATCAGACTATTCCAAGTGTCCTGATGCTACACCTCTCGTGATGATTGTAAGAAGGAGATTTAGGAGAAGTGGAGAGGGTGAATTAAAGCCCCCTGCCCCTCCGGCTTCCTGCCTCGCTAGGTTGCCCTGCTTTCAGTGCTAAAGCGGAGACCCTTGAGACTTGCAGTCCAGGACTACAGCCAGCAGAGCGCGATAGAGTTCTTCTCGACTAGAGCAGATGCCTGACCCACGATGCTCTCACTCTTTTTTTTTTTTCTTTTTATTTATTTATTTTGCCATAATTTTATTGCTAAACAACCACGATGCTCTCTTGCAGGAAAGCTTTGGTCGTATTGTGGATGTTCCTGGTTAAACAAGATCTAGGTCAAATCTCCTTTGAAAAATCCCAAGAAATATCCAGAAATGTTATTGACAGGAAAACTGTCGGGAAAAAGTCGCGTTTTAACCCACACAAGACCACTCTCAAGTTAGCTGGCACGAAAGGAGCGATTTATTGACGGCACTAGCATGAGCCGGGCTGCTCAGCGGACCTGAACAGCAGCGAAGGCAGGGGAGGCAGGGACTTATAGAGCAGGCGGGAACGGGGAAGGGGAGTCATCAAGGGTCCCGGGCTGGGCCAGGGTGTTCTGGGCACAAAGTATAGAGTCCTTGAAGCAAGCCGAAACAGAGCTACACACGTAAGCAGCCTGACGCAGACAGTCAAGGTTAAATCTTGGCAGCACAGTTGTGCCTGGTGCCTCTGAGAACATCGGAAGGGGTGCGGGGGAGGGGGCCCATGGCTGGGTGCAGTGAGAGTTAGTTTTCCTCCTCTAACAGCATATTATGTCTGGGTATGTGAGTCTTCTGATAAGACATAGAATTTCTTTTTAAAAAGTGTTGTGTTGTAATTACCCACCTTGCCAAGGACCAATTTGGTAAGACTGAGGCTTTGCAAGGGTTGGGGCCGTAGAATCAGTACCGTCCTTGTTGACAGAGGGAGCGTCCCAGATATGTCTTAGTAACTTATGTATTAAACACAATTTACCTAGCATGATTATATTAAACATACTAGAAGGTGGCACTAAAGCACTACAATTGTTATATATCTTTTTTTTTTTTTTTTTTTGGTGGAACCAGGGATTGAACTCAGGCCCTTGCGCTTGCCAGGCAAGTGCTTATTCCACTGAGCCATCTCCCTGGCCCCCATATCATTTTCTTATCACAATTTTTTCTTTGGTTTTGGATCAGCAAAGTAATACAAGAGAACAGCCTTCAGTACTTCCTGTACTTGTGCTGGGGAAATAGAGCCACAGCAGTGGCGTTTACCAGGCAGCCAAGCCCGGCAGGGTCCTGAAGCATGGCCCTCCACGCCTATGTGGGATGCAGAAAATATTGTACCCTTGCTTGTATTCTTCTAACTGCTGAATTCCAAGCATGAAATAATGATTTTCCTTTTCTCTTTCACTAGCTGCCTTCATTTACATTTTGAGAATCCCACTCTTTAAAATTTAGGAAAGAAGTAGATTTAGCTAGATGTGGTGGTACATGACTGTAATCCCAGCATTTGGGAGGCTGAGATTCGACAGTCAGCATGAGTTCAAGGCTAGTTTGGACTACAGAATGAGACCTTATCTCAAAGAAAATAAAAACGGATTTGTATGCATAGACATAACATCAAGGGTATATCAAGGCAAAATTTCAATTTCCTATAGTAAGCTTTTGGGGACAAAGGACACATGACACTAAAAATCAAATTATGTCATTTAAAAATTAGATACATAAAGAATCATCCAGTTTGGTGTATGCAGATGGAAAGAAAATTAGTTGGGAAACTACTTGTTTTTTCAAAGTCTGATAATTTACTAAAATCAAAGAGAAGAAAAAGAAGGTATTTTGCTCCTAGCCTAGAATATATATAATTTATTTATTTGGTTGCCAATTTTTATGCAAGAATTCATAAAGTCACACAGATTATTCTTCTTCAATTTTTTTTTTTTTTCCAGAACCAGGGATTGAACTCAGGCCCTTGCGCTTGCCAGGCAAGTGCTTACTCTACTGACCCATCTCCCTGGCCCCTCTTCAAATATTTTTTGGTGAGATATTTCAAATACCTTTTGGAAAAAGGCACTTTGGAAGTCACAGCGATCTTGCTCTTGCGCCTTTCGGTGGTGACCACCCCTCCACGGAGATTCCCGGCTTTGCCGTTCATCTTGATTCTTTCCTGGAGAAACTGCTCGAAATGGCAGCATTCATGATTCCATCTTCTTCTACAGGATACATATGATCAGGGGTGAACTCCAGGACCTGCTTCTTTTTTTTTTGCCCCCCTTCGCTGCAAACTTTTTCACAGATGCCATGGCCGCCGAGGAATCAGGAAGGGGTATATTTTAGATGTGCTTTTAATTTTTAATTTTTTTTTTTTTGAACCGGGGATTGAACTCAGGATCCTGCATTTGCCAGGCAAGCGCTTATTCTAATGAGCTATCTCCCCGGCCCCTTTAGATGTGCTTTTGTTTCATAGATTTATTTCAACACTCATACATAGACATTTTTATATTATATGATTTAACATTGAACTAAACTTATTTTTGTTTTTAACTATTAAACGGTACCAAAGGTATTCCTCTTTTGATTGTTTCATTATGTTTTACTTTACTGTGAGGTCTTGCTTTTTCTAGAAATGCTTTTTGCTTGACAGCTTCTCTTAAATATCAGAATCAACTTAAGCTTGCATAATTATTAATTTTACATCTCAGTTATAGGTTTTTGTCTCTGAAAGCATTGGTGAAATCCTAGATTTTATGGTCAGCATTAAAGGGGAATAAATTTCAGAAAACACACATTCTGAAAATGGAGTTTCTGTTCCCTGCTATTTCTCAGACCATCCCAATTCTAGTTCTTAGTTCAGCTGAATTCTTCATTTACTTGGGAAGCTGAGTGTTTGCTCCTCCCAGAATCCCATGCATGAAACCTGTAGATTCCTTTGTAAAAACACAGGTGGATTATGGGAGCATGGTGTGCTATGGGCATCTGCCCAGTGTCCAGGCTGAGGGTGCAGTGACCCAGCAGGCACAAGGGTGGCTCAGATGTCAGCATGCAGCCATGTCTGGTGGGTGTATGTTCCTTTGTTGTTTGAGAAACAAGGTCAGGGTAGCTAGGAGTGCTTTGATAACTTCCTTCGGAGGAAGCCACTACCTGTGGAAACAGAAGAAAACATTTTTCAAGGGAGTGTTGAGGCTGATCTCATCACTGTACTTTTCAAACCTTGAACCTTAGAGAGAGGGAGGGTAGAGGAAAGGTTCAAAGGGAACAAACTGTATATTTGCAGAAATGTGTCAAATCATGAATTCAGATAGGCAAAGTGCTCGCTGCTTGCTTGTGACCAGCTTTCCAGAATTTTCTCAGGTCTGGAAGGGCCTGTCAGGCCACTGTAGTCACTCTTACTGTCCACATGCATTGAGCCCTTAGGATGTGGTAGGTACTGGTGGATCAGGACAGCGGTCTCCACTATCAGAGACGAGGAACGGGGCACAAAAGCAGCATTCATAGCCGGGGGTCCGTGATGATGATACAGGGAAGTGACTCTCGACCTGACTTGGATAAGTTCATGTTCTCTAAAAATGAAGAATGAATTTTAGGAACAAACGGAGGTTGAGGGTAAAACTTTATTGGAAAGGAATGCTTCTGTTGAAGAGGGACAGAAGGGGGGCCCGAATGGGTTGCCCAGGAAGCTGTCTCTTTCACATTATTTTTACAGGGCAAAACCATGCAAGGCTAAGGTAGAGAAGAAGGGGTCTTGCTTAGGAGGATGCGGGGTAGGACAAAACTATGGTCAACCAATGGGATCACAAGCACCATTGCTCAGGAAAAATTGATTAGGCCCAGGACCAAGTGGGGTAGCGAGTCATGTAGCAAGCGGGCATGAATGTAAACTAGGACCTTATCTGGTGGCCTTCAGACAATGATTCTTCCTGAGTAATCAATCCTGGATGCCAGTCTTTAGGGAGGTTAGCATTTGTTTGCCCTTTAGGTCTGGCTCACAGCAGGAACATCCGTCCCCCCCACAGTTGTAAGGCACCTGGCTGTTGTTGTTTCCTTTGAGGGCCTGACCCTGTCTGACTGTGTATAATATTTCTATCTAACTCAGGCTGCCTGCAGCAGTAAGAGTTAGTGCTCCAGGCCTCAGCACATCATCTCAACAATGCCTGTAATCTTTGTGTAGTTGCTGATGTTATGTAAGCCATCACAGGTTTTAACATTTTGTATATTTACCAATGCATTCACGTGTAATATATATATA
>NW_004524623.1:13560856-13561737 GCF_000260255.1 Octodon degus
ATATATATATGCTAAAATATAAAGAGTAATAACAACAAACCATCCCCAAGTGTGCCCATTGCCTGCTCCATGCCTTTCCTTTGAGGCACTCTGTGCTTGCCCTGACCCTGACCCCCTGCTGGTCTGGTCTAGAGGTCCTATGCTGTATTTGTGCTCACTGTAGCCTTCCTTCCTTTAGTGTCTTGCTTCTGTATCTATGTACTGCTGTGACCTGCACAGCTCTCAATAGTCCTGGGGAAAAACGGTGAGAGCATGAAAGAAATATAGCAGGAGAAAAGAGCTAAGGAGAGGGGGCCTGGCCCTAGCTCAGTCCTTTAAGTGGCTGCTTCCACAAAGCTGTCAGCCTCAGGTTGCTGAAGTTTGAACCTCACAACTCTCCCGCTGGCCAAAAGTGCCCTGAAGGCATTCGAGGAACAAAAAAAAAAAAAAAAAAGAGCTAAGGAGAGGTGGGAAACCCTCTCTCCTGATGAGGGAAGAGGAGCTAAACAATGCAGTAAGGACATTTATTTATACTTTTGACAAAGTACCACACACACAAGGTTGCCTAGCAACTAATGGTGGACACTGCCTAGGCAGGATGTTTTTCTCAGGACTGAAGTAGCCTCTGCCTTAGGCACTGTGGTCTTGTCGTACCCTCACACATGACTAATTTCAACTTCAGCCGCTTTCTACCATGTAGTTAAAGAATAATAAATGTGCTCAAGGAAAGTCAACATTTTGGCCCTAGCCTTCCAAGGTCAATTAAGACTCAGGACATATGAGAACTTGTACTATAACGACAGGTAACTCAGCAGTGTCCCAAATTTTCTGATCAAGGAGATTATGGGGCCAATGAGGAAAGTGATCCATGATGTAGAGTGTGCCTAAGGAGAGTCACATGG
>NW_004524623.1:13562560-13566574 GCF_000260255.1 Octodon degus
AAAAAAAAAAAAAAAAAAAAAAAATGCAATTAAATCTGAAAAAATAATAAATTTCTGCCAAATGCATCCTGCTATGCCTCTTATGCATCCTGAAAATTCTTTTTCTGAGACAGGAGTCAGAGACTGCGACTTCATTCTACGGTAGGGTGGGTCTAGGTGCCTCTTCAGCCCTCTGGAAATCTCCTAGAGCCTGATTCAACCACAAAAAAGGCTGAAATTCTATCATTGATGACAGCAGTGATGGTGGTAGAGATTACTGTGTTCAGTGAAGTGAGGCACAGAAAGACAAGGGATCGCCTGAACTCTAGATCTTGTAGGAACTGCCAGAAGAAAGGTGGCCACCACAGCTGGGGAGGAGAGAGCAGGGGGCTCTGAGGAGGGTTTGGCTGCTGGTACTAAAAGGCCTTTACATAGGAGCCAGAAGTGCCCAGGTGCTTGGCACAGTAGACAATTACACTGAAGAGTAATGGTAAGTGTATTCAATATTTTGAAAACGATAGAACAATGGATTTTTGAGTGTTTTTTTTTCTTACCATAAATGATAAATATTTAAGGAAATGGGTATTTATAACCTGATTTGAACATTACACAATGCACCCATGTATGAGACATCACACGGTACCCCATAAAGGATAATTTTATGTCAGTTAAAATTCATTCATTTGGGGCTGGAGAGATGGCTCAGTGGAATAAGGGCGTCCCTGGCAAGTGAAAGGGCCTGAGTTGAATCCCTGGTTACGCCAAAAGAAAAAGAAATCATTAATTTATTCACTTATTTCTGTGGTATTGGGGATTAAACCTAAGGCCTGCATACCCCTGGCCCTTTTTTAACTTTAATTTTAAGACAGAGTGCCACTAAATTGCTACATTACCCGGGTTGAATTTTAACTTATAGTCCTCCTGCCTCAGTCTCCTAGAGTGCTGGGATTGCAGGAATACAAAATGATTTTTTTAATTTAAAATAAAAAAAATTTAAATGAAGTAGGGGGCATCTTGAAAGCACATTTGTAATTTGTAGAATGCCACTTACATGAATGTAACTATGCGTGCTAATTATTACTGACGCTACTGGCCTGTCCACAGAAAGACCCAGTTCTGTGTTCCGACACACGATGGATGCGGTCTTTCTCCAGGTCAGCGCATGTGCTTCTTTCTTGCCTCTGTTTCCAGTGTACAGGATGGCTGCTGTGCCGAGAGACATTCCCAGCACTTCAGAACTTGGGATCAGACCAGAGCGACGGCACAGCACCAAGGAACTTGGGGAGCCACATGGCTTTATTATACCAGCGGGCTGGGGGACACTGAGGTCCAACCACCAGCCCTGTCTTGGAGTAAAATGATGATTTATGTAGGTTGTTAGGAGGAAGTGCAAAAAGCAGACAGCAGGATAGTCTTCAGTTGGTTATACATGTCTTGTCAGCACTAGGAAGAAGTCACTCTATGTAAGTTAATTCAGGTGACTATTGTATAACAAGGAGGCCCAGGTTAGGGAGGACAGGCAGAATAAGTCACTGCTATGACTCAGCTGAGCTGTCTGTTGTTGAGTTGATAAGTCTTAGAAAAACTTGAAAGCAAGCAAAACATAACAGAATGCGCCCTGGTCAAGCTGCACCAACCTTGCAGCTGGCATCGGAATGCGAAGGTTTATTCAGTTTTGCAGTTTTCTAACTGTGGGAACAGGCTACGCTTCCCAATCCTATCCTGGTATAGTGTTAGAATATAAGCTTTAAGATTTTCTTTACATTTGAAATTGCCTCCACACCAGCTGAAAGGAAGACATAAGGTACAGTGCTCAGATGGCACAAAAAGCACTGTCTTTTTTATTTAAAAGAAGACATTGTTCCCAGGGGCTGTTTCACGTGATCTCAAAGAACTGTCACACGAGCCATCCAGGAGCAGAGGCCAGGACAGTGAGGAGTTTGATGAGGCATGTGGCCACCAGAAAAAAACTAAGCTGCTATGAAGAATGAGGGGCTAGGTATTGTTTCAGTAGAGCAACTGGTAGGGTTGGCCTGCCTAGCAGTTTTCTTTTTAAGAAATTTTATTTTATTTTTTTTCTTGCAGAACTGGGATAGAACTCAGGCCCTTGCACTTGCCAGGGAAGTGCTTATTCCACTGAGCCATCTCCCCAGCCTGAGTTTTCTTTCCAGGACCTTTCTACAGTGACCACACTGTGGCATTAAGAACTACTTCCTCACTGGTAGTGCCTCACTGAGATTGCATCCAGCCCTCTGAAGCTGTGAGTACTGTTGCCCATTCTCCCCTGCAGCTCAAAGCCTCACTCTTGATGGTTAGGGCTGCCGGGACCTGGGATCCACAGGGGTCTGTGTGGCTCCCAGTCGGGGCAATAGTGCTACTGGGTCAGGGGTCATGTAAAGACCTTTTGAAAGTCGGACACACTCCAGAGGAAGGAATCAGGGCAGTGAGAAGAGCCCATGGCCAGGAGGAAGCTTGTGTTGTAGGGTTGAGACCTTAGTCAGGGGGTCCTCCACAGGTTTGGGACAGGATTAAAAGATTGCTCTGAGGTTTTACTCTTGCCAGTGGGTGGCTTGACTTTGCCCCTCCCCTTCTGTGGAGCCGTGGAGTCTCTGACCTTCTATGGCCCTTGTTGGAACTCTGGCACTCCGGGCACAAGGATGGAAGGGGTGTGGGATGCAAATGCCATATCAGAACAGCATTATTAAGGACTTAGGGCCCTGTCAGCCCCAGACTTCTAGAGACCCCAGGGCACCTGCCAGGAGACACTGTCTGAGCTGGGTTACCTGGTTACCTTCTCTTTGGATCTAGACCTGGATGTCCTGACCCCAGGTTACAGTTTAACTCAGATGGTAGATCTGGTCCAGACTGTGGGCTCGCTTTTATTTTTCTAGCCATCACTACCTACCTCATGCCTCAATAGTACAATGAAAACATTTTTCACTGTGGACAGGAGGACAATGAGAACATTTGTCAGGTTTCAGGCCCCAGGTGTGTGCCTGACAGTCAATACTTCATGAGGCCCAAAACGCAAGCTTTCCCAGGTCACAGGCACTCTGTGTTCTGCTGGCCTACACAGCCAAGGATGCAGCTGCCAGTGGCCAACCTCAGTCGCCTGCCCTGTCACCTGTCATGCAAAACACCTCTTCAGGCTTCATGCAAGATCCCTTTCAGCTATGCATATTTCAACACATTTATTCTACTCTTGGTAAGTTATTCCATTACCAGTGTCATTAGCCCACCATACTGCCGGGCATGATGCCAGCCTTGCTTCCGGTCCTGGCTCAGCCACAGTCTACGACTGTCTCTCTCTGCGTGGGAACAAGAGTCCTCATTCCCTGCCTGGGAGCAGACAGATTCTGCTTGTAGTTCCTGCTTCCAAGCCACATGGAGGAAGTTTCCTGTGCCCTCTTCCCTCACCCTCTCATGTTTCATCTTAGAAGTTCTCCTCAAAGACCGCTTGCCCAGGCATCTCCTTATTTCTAGGAAACAGACCTAAGACCTGAGCATGTATGAAACTGTCTATTCGTTTATTATCCATAGTAGGCCTTTGTTGTTCCACAGTTCATTTAGCTAGTGGCACTGGGATTGGGCCTAGGGCCTGCACTCTGCACTATACCTCCAAAGCTTTTTCTTTTTGACATAAGGTCTTGCTAAGTCCATGAACTGACCAGGCTGGGCTCAAGCTTGCTGTCTTCCTGGCTCAGCCTTCAAAGTGCTGGGATTACAAGTGTGTCCCATCACACGCAGCTGCAGCTTACAGTCTCTAACATCCTTCTCTTTGCATGTGCTTGCCAGTTTTTCTGTTCAAGTCTCAAATCTGGTGACATACAGCAGCTACAAGTTAAAGGAAATGAGAAAATGGTGTCAAATACATAAAAAGAGAAAAGAAAAGAAAATGGTGTCAGATGGAAACCTGAATGGTACTTCCACTGTGGAAGAAGTTACATGAACTTTTTGAAAAAAATTTTGTGTGTGTTTTGAGAGAGGGTCTTGCTATATATAGCTCAGGCTGGCCATGAACTTATGGCAATCCTC
>NW_004524623.1:13577124-13578902 GCF_000260255.1 Octodon degus
AGCCCTATCCCTAGGAGGTTTGTGGGTGCATTTGTTTACTCCTTTGTCCTGAGATCTGGCCCCCAGCTGAGGTCCCTGTCTGTCCCACAGTTGCAAGGCATCTCATCTGCCAAGCTGGCTCCCTAAAAGGCCCAGCCCTGTCTGACTATCTATAATATTTTTATCTAGCTCAGTTCCATTCAGCACTTTAAGATTATAAGGTTAAGTGCAACAAATCAAGAGCAAATGGTCTGTCTTATGTGAGAAACCCGAAATATAAATAAATTAAAGAGCAAAATAAAAGACAGATAATAGGAAACAAGGAGATAGATCTTTTGTAAGTGGGAGAGGGATCAAGAGAGGGAGCGAGAGCAGGAGGGGAGAAGGGGATGAAAAGGAATGAAGACACGTGAGGTGCAACACCCACTGCCCACGACACGTAAGCATCATGCATTAAAAACAGGTAGTACATCACTTGTTTTCTTAGGGAGTAGAGTGGCGATTAGGAACTTGGGTATTAATATTAGAGTGGGTTTTTCCTTTCAAGTTGGGAGAAGGTATCAAGCCCACTGTGTCTTCTAGAGCAGGAAATTTAACTTCATCCTGAGCATGGCCAGAAATAGAAATGAGCGCAGTACCAGACAAGGGGAAGCAGAGATCGCAGGTATTAGAAGGTCAAGAATGGGCCAGACAGGTTCTCTCTGGTCCTTCTAAGAAGTGCAACACCTCAGAGTAGAATTATAATGTAGATGGAGAAAAACGCTTCATAGAGGGAAAGGGCAGAGTAGAAAGGGAATTGGGGCCTGCAAAGATTGCTGTCTGCTATTATTCCTTCCTTCCCCCACCTTATAGAATATCTTTAATGCATCATGATCCACACGTAATCACCAAGAGCATCTTATATATTTTGTGCACCTGTCATCTCTGAGGAAATCACACGTTTTTTGGATGTTTTCCCAATCTGTGTAAAATCCTTATCAGATCTGACACCAAAGGTTTTTCTAGAGGAAAGGCCATTCCTAGGGATGCATGATCCATTTACGACACACTGGGAAGCCTTGTCTTTGAAGAAACCTGGGTGTTCATTGTGCACGCTGGCCAACAGCAGGACAGTGGGATTTGAACGTGCTATTCGGAATCTAAATCTCCTCTGGCCAATCCCAGGGTCAGTTTTGTTACTAAGGGTTTTCAACTAGCCTAACTGCTTAGATTACTTGACTGGATTATGGCACTGGAAGGACATGAAACCCTACTGGAAACTTCTGGTTCACTTCCTCTGAGTCAGGGTCCCTCACACACAGCCAGGTGGTCCAGTCTTGTGGTGAAGCCTCATACTCTGAGAATGAGCTGGGACCCAGAGGATCCTGGATTCAAAGCTGGTTTCAGCTACTAGGTTTTAGGGTGATGTGTTGCAACACAATAGAGAAACAGCTAATTAGAGCATGAGCAGTCACCTGGTGTCTGGATGAAAAAAGGCTGAAGAGTCCCCTTATTTTGTGTTTTTGTGCCCCTCATCCCTGCATCCCATTTAGCATGAAAGTTTGAAAGTGAGTGAGAGGTGTCTTATTTTGTGTTTGGGAAAAAGCGATTAGAATACTAACAGATCACAGACACATTCCCGGGTGGTGAATTTCACAAGTGAAAGCAGGTGCTGTCTTAGAAATCCATCCTTTACAGTGATCCAGGCTACTGCGCGTGGAAGGCTGGGGATGAGGCTCAGTGGTGGAGTTCTTGCCTTGCATGCACAGGGCCCTGAGTTTGATCCCCAGCACCACTAGAGACAGAGAGAGAGAGGGTGG
>NW_004524623.1:13579530-13580168 GCF_000260255.1 Octodon degus
GAGGAAGAAGAAGTGGTGGAGGAGGAGGAAGAGGAAGAAGAAGTGGTGGAGGAGGAGGAAGAGGAAGAGAAAAAGGAGGAGGAAGAGGAAGAGGGGGAGAAAAAGAGGAAGAGAAAGAAGAGGAGGAAGAGGAGGAGAAAAAGAGGAAGACAAAGAGGAGGAAGAGGAAGAAGAAGACAAAGACAAAGAAGAAGTAGAAGAAGAAGTGGTGGAGGAGGAAGAGGAAGAGAAAGAGGAGGAGGAAGAGGAGGAAGAAGAAGCAGCAGTGGAGGAAGAGGAAGAGAAAGAGGAGGGAGAAAGAGGAGAAAGAAGGAGGAGAAGAAGAACAAGAACAAGAAGAACAAGAACAAGAAGAAGAAGAACAGGCCAGAGATGTAGCTTACAGCAAAGGCCCTGGATTCAATCCCTGTATTGAATAAAAAAGAATGGGGTAGTCCTGTAGGAGACACTTCCTGGACCTCGTCTTGGTCCAAGAAGCCAATATTTATATTTCCAAAGTTATGTTATTGGAATCCCATCAAGTTGATTCCAATCTACCACTTACAATGCTACCCACGGCGAAAATAAAGACCCTAAATTATATTTTCAATGATCGGGGAGTCAAGGGGCTCTAAGTCCAGTCACAAAGACGGCTTTCC
>NW_004524623.1:13580746-13581684 GCF_000260255.1 Octodon degus
GGGACAACTAGACACAAACCATAACAGTGGCCTAAATTTACCTAAGGCCAACTGATAAACAGAAGTCCTATCCTGCTCTGTCCATAGGAAATAGGGTCAGGCTCAGTCAAAATGGAGACAGTTGCTCTTCTTTCAAGGAGGGCTGCTCAGGTGGTCCTCCACACAGTCCCAGTGGGTGGACTGCTGCTGTGTTCAGCCTGGCATGTTGAATCATCATGCATGAAGCAGTGCTTGGCTTCAGTCTCCCAGGACAGAAGACATCTGTGCACGGGCTCCACCTTCTGCCTGGTGCCCCACTTCTCTGAGAGACAGGCATAGCTTGTTTCAGATAATTTCTCTCTCATCCTCTTTCCCAGGACAATCTCCCTTTTCCTTTGTTCCTCTCACACCTTTCTTCTCTTTTTCTTGTGATATTTCTTCTGATAACATCTTTTTTTTTTTCCTTCTGTATTTTAGAGAAGGGTCTACAGGGTGTTCAGGGTCTCACTACTAGATCAGACTCAGTGATTCCCCTGTTTACAGCCTCCCAAGAGCTGGGATTACAGGTGCTCACCACCACGCCCAGTCTCAGCTGCCTCCCAGTGCACCCTGGGAGCGGGGCTGGTGCAGCAGGCCCAGGCATAGAACCCGGTCCCTGAACTTGCTTGCAGGTGCATTAATCCACTGAGCTATTTAGCTGGCCTATCTTCTGATAACATCTTGCCCTTCAGGTATTTAGTACAACTTTGCAAACACCCAGACACCTTTGAAGATAAAGCACAGGGCCAGGGAGATGGCTCAGTAGAATAAGTATTTCCCTGGCAAGCACAAGTGCCTGAGTTCAATCCCTGGTTCTGCAAAAAGAAAAAAAAAAAAAAAAAAAAAAAATGAAGACGAGGCTCTATAATGGTCATCTCATGTGCAAGTGCCCTTTGAAAAATCTCAACAGCTGGCTTAAC
>NW_004524623.1:13581981-13586265 GCF_000260255.1 Octodon degus
GAAGGTGTTTTTTTTTTTTTTTTTTTTTTTTTTTTCAGAACTGGGGATTGAACTCAGGCCCTTGCATTTGCCAGAGAAGCGCTGATTCCACTGAGCCATCTCCCCAGCCCTTGAAGGTCTTTTTCTTGGCTGATATGGTTTTCCACCTATGCATCTCTAACAAGATGCTGAAAGTGACTTTCCCTGTTTAAACAGAATCTGGAACTAATGACAAAACCTGACACAAAGCAGAAGAAAGACAAGAAAGTTTTAAAGAGAAGTAGCCGTGGGGGGTGGGGTTGGCGATGCTCCCCTGGGAAGCTGGCAGATAGAATGGGCAATGTCGAATCAGCAGTCCTCCCAACTCTGGTCCATATAAAAAGGGTCTTATGGCCGGGGATATAGCTCAGTGGCATTAGCGTCTGCCGCGCAAGCACAAGGTACTGAGCTCTGATGTAGGGGAAATGAAACTCCCATCCTGAAAGGTACCCGGGATGAGTTCGTGTTCTCTAAAACATAAGAATGAACTTTAGGAACAAATGGAGGTTAAGAGCAGAATATTTATTGGGGAAAGAAAGTTTCTGTCTGAGAGGGACAGAAGGGGGACCTGAGCAGATTGTCCCCAGGAAGCTGTTTCTTCCAGAGATTTTTATAGAGTAAAACCATGCGGTGAGGTGGGTCTAAGGTGGAGAACATGGAAACTTGCTTAGGTGGGACAAAACTATGGCCAGCCAATGAGATTACAAGCACCATTGCTCAGGTAAAGTTGATTAAATCCAGGACCAAATGGGGAAGCGAGTCACGTAGGAAGTGGGCACGAATATAGAACAGGATTTTATTCAGTAGCCAGCCAGTAGCAGTTAGATTAGTGACTTTTCCTGGCTTCCTCAGGGTGATGATCAATCCTGGATGGTTATCCTTAGGGAGGTCAGCATTTGTTTGAACTTTGGTCTTTAGGTCTGGCCCACAGCAGGGGCATCTGTCTCTCTCATGGTTGCGATGTATCTTGTCTTCCGTGCTGTCTCCTTGCTTTCTGACTGCCTATATTTCTATCTAAGTTAACTGCCTACAACAGTTGGATCCCCAGTACAATACACACACAAATGATAATAATAATGGGGCCTCTGGGGAGAAGAGAGAGTGGATCAGAGCCGACTTTGGCTGTGTGACCTTTTTTCTCCCAAGTGAAGGGGGAAGACTTCAGTAGGAAAATAACAGGGCAGTGAGCCAGGGCTGAGAGATAGTAAGGGGAAAACCCACTACACTGTAGTAGTGATAGTACCTTAGCTGGAGGCCAGGCCTCAAGATAACAACAAAAGAATGAATTTTAGGAACAAATGGAGATTATCAGCAGAATACATTTATTGGGGGAAAGAAAGCTTCTGTCCAAGAGAGAGACAGAAGGGGGGGGGCCCAAGTGGGTTATCCCCAGGAAACTGTCTCTTCCAGGGACTTCTATAGAGTAAAACCATGTGGCAGCTGAATTAGATAGAAATATTATAGGCAGACAGACAGGGCCAGGCCCTCAAGGAGAAAAGATGGAAGACATGGTGACTTGGCAACTTGAAAGAGACAGATACTCCCATATGGGCCACACCTCAAGACAAAAGAGGAAACACAGCTACATACTTCCCTAGGGATGAGCATCAGGGATTGATATTCTAAATAGGTATCAATCACCTTGAAAGAGCCCAAATGAGTCACTAGCCCAACCCCCAACAGGAAAAGACCCTGTCTTGTATTTATGCCTGCTGGCTAAGTGAATTGCCTCCCTATTTGGTCCTGGACTCAATCAATTTTCCCTGAGCAATGGTGCTTGTAATCTCATTGGTTGACTGTAGCTTTGTCCCACCTCCTGCCCACCTAAGCAAGTTTCCAGGTCTGTTCCACCACCCTAGACCTGCCTCACCATGTGGTTTTCCTCTATAAAAGTCCCTGGAAGAGACATCTTCCCAGGGACCATACGCTCAGGCCCCCCTCCTGTCCCTCTTTCTCATGCAGTTCCTCTGGGTATAAAATGGCCCCAGAGCTCCTTTGTTTTTTGGGGTTTTGTTTTGTTTTTTCCTGTACTGGGGATTGAACTCAGGACCTTGAGCTTGCCAAGCAAGCACTTATTCTACTGAGCTACCTCCCCGGTCTTCCTGTTCCTCTCTTATACAAGAGCTTTCTTTCCCCCAATAAACATATTCTGCTCATAACTGTAAGGCCCAGATGATTTTTAAATTCAAACTCTGGTTAGAAGAAGACCACCCACAGGTTTATGGCTATAGGACTTGAGTAACCCATGTTCCAGAAACTCCAGATGGAGTTATAAAACCTTAGGCCACACTTGAAGGAACAATGCCTCCAGGCTTAGGACATTCTTGTGAGATAGGTTACAATGTTCAGTTAAACCCACCCATTCTCGAAATACCACCGGAACCAGAGTTAGCTCATAGTTACCCATTACCTACCCCATCTTGTTTTCCTTAAAAAGTCATATATTCAAACCCACCAATTATTTTAAAGGTCATCCTGAAACTAACCAATGCAATCTGCTTCCATACACCACTTGCTCCCTCCCCCTTTTTTGTGGTTTTTGCCTTTAAAAACTATACCCATCATGCTTAAGGGGCGCTCTGTTCCTGCATGTTCAGACCGCCCTACGTGCATGTAGATAATAAAGCTTGCCCTTTGTGACTTACATGAGAGATCGACTCTTGGGGCCTTCCTTTGCGGCAACTCGACCCTTACAATAACCTTTGTTTGTTCCTAAAATTCATACTTCAGTTTTAGAGAACACGAACTTGTCCCAGGTACCTTTTAGGTTGAGAGATCAGTTTTTCTCCCTGTGTCATTTGGAGGTTTCCCTGTATCATGGTGAGGCAGGGAACTCACTTAGGTGGGCATGAAGTGGGACAAAGCTATGGTCAACCAATGAGATTACAAGTACCATTGCTCAGGTAAAATTGATTAAATCCAATACCAGATGGGGAAGCGAGTCACATAGCAAGGGGGCATGAATACAGGACCAGGATCTCTTCCTGTTGGGTGTTGGGCTAGTGACTCCTTCGGGTTCTTTCAAGGTGATTGATACCTATTCAGAATATCAATCCCTGATGCTCATCCCTAGGGAAGTATGTAGCTGTGTTTCCTCTTTTGTCTTGAGGTGTGGCCCATATGGGAGTGTCTGTCTCTTCCAAAGTTGCAAAGTCACCTTGTCTTCCATCTTGTCTCCCTGAGGGCCTGGTCCTGTCTGACTACCTATATTTCTATCTAATTCAGCTGCCTATAACAATTTTACTTAGTAGATCATCCTATTTATCAGTAAAGGCAGACCTGTCCTCCACCTGTCCGATCAGGTCAGATGTTTTATTTAAGGTGGCGGGTTTCACCATGTAAGGTGGTGAAGCATGAGCATTGGCTTTAGTAGCCTGTGAGTGAGTGTCCTCAGCAGATGTGAGAGGAGTAGGTGAGGGCACTGGAATGGCCCCTGGTCAGCTTCAGAGGCCTGAAACATCCTCTCCTTGGTCTTTTCTACTTTCTTTTTAGTAACTGTTGATTCGTCTGCCTGTTAGTTGATTACTGCCAGGACCTTCGCCCGCCCTAAGTGCAAACCAGACCTGCTTGGACGGAGCTTCAGTGCCCTCTGACTCTCTGATGCCGCCTACCTTCCACCACCGCAAGCCTGTGGTGAGGTGCCAGCTCGTAGACAGCTTCACACCTTCATTTTTCCACTCACTGGAGGGCTGATCTTAACGTTCTATGTTTCCTGGATCTGTCTGCTTCCTTCCAAGTGTACTGATGCCCATGCTACCTGACTTCAGGGTCCTATGCTGCCAAGGCTCCTCCTGGGTGTCGGCATGTCTCATATCTCTTTCATCCTCTGCACCACTGTTGTATGCAGCTAAATTAGATAGAAGTATGACAGGCGGCGGTGAGTAGGGCCTGGTCCTCAAGGGGCCAGCAGGGAAGGAAGTTACCCGGCAACTGTGGGAAGGACAGGCACTCTCCAGCTGCAGGCTGGATCTTGGGACAAAACAAAAAACAAATGATGCCAGTACCATGCTGATTTCACCAAAGTAGCCTTGTAGTATAATTTCAAGTCAGGAATTGTAATGCCTCCTGCCTTGTCTTTATCACCCAGGATTGCCCTTGCTATTCTAGGTCTTTTCTGATTCCAAATAAATTTTAGGAATGATTCCTCTAGCTCTGTGAGATATGTTGGTGGTAGTTTGATAGGGATTGCATTAAATCTCTACAGCAATTTAGGGAGTATGGTCATCTTCACAATGTTGGTTCTTCCTATCCAGGAGCATGGAATAT
>NW_004524623.1:13588205-13592459 GCF_000260255.1 Octodon degus
AGATGCCTGTTTTCTTAGCCCCAAGGCGCCTGTAACCAGCTCCTGAACTTAAAACCAGGCCTGTTGTTCCCACTACAGCCACAAAATCCGCAACTGACTCTCCAAGCCCTGATGCCCTTTGCCCTGCTTGGTGACTTTGACACAGGGGAAAAATGAAACTCCTGACCTAAAAGGTACTTGGACCAGTTTGTGTTCTTCAAAACTGAAGAATGAATTTTAGGAACAAAACAGAGGCTAAGAATAGAATGCTTATTGGGAAAGAAAGCTCTGTCCAGGAGGGGGACAGAAGGGGACCTTAGTGGGTTACCCAGGAAATAGTCTTTTTCAGGGATTTTATAGATCAAAACCATGTGATGAGGCGGGTCTAAGGTGAAAACTATGGGAACTTGCTTAGGTGGGCATGAGGTGGGACAATACTATGGTCAACCAATGAGACTACAAGCACCAGTGCTCAGGTAAAATTAACTCGGAATTGAATAAGGAAATAAGCCACATAGCAAGCGGGCATGAATAGGGAACAAGGTCTCTTCCCATTGGGATTGGCCTAATGACTCTTTTGGGACTCTTTAAGGGTGATTGATACATATTTAGAATATCAATCCCTGATGCCCATCCCTAGGGAAGTATGTAGCTGTGTTTCTTTTGTCTTGGTCTTGAGGTCTGCTGCACAGCTGGGAGTGTCCATCTCTTCCAAAGTTGCAAAGTCACCTTGTCTTCCATATTGTCCTGGAGGGCCTGGCCCTGACTACCTATAATATTTCTATTTAATTTAGCTGCCTACAGCAATTTTTTTTAGGGCCAGGGAGATGGCTCAGTAGAATAAGTGCTTCCCTGGCAAGCCCAAGGGCCTGAGTTCAATCCCCGGTTCCACCAAAAGGAAAAAAAAAATTGTTTTGCTTTTTCACCTGAACCTCTCTGTACTGAATTAGTAAATGCCATTATAAAAGGTATAACTCAGGGTTCTCCAAAATGCCTTACTAAAAATTTATTTCTCTCCTATAAGTTTTACTTTATTTTTGCTTTCTACAGTATAAATTTATTCCCATACAATATATTTTCCCCATCTCGCTTATTTTTAAGCATAATATAAATTGAGGCCAGGATTACTTTTTTTTTTTTTTTTTGCGGAACCGGGGATTGAACTCAGGTCCTTATGCTTGCCAGGGAAGCTCTTATTCCACTGAGCCATCTCCCCGGCCCCAAGCATAATATAAATTGAATCCGTGATGGCCTAAGCCCAGACTTTTAGCATAGGTATTGCCATGGTAAACTTTAGTTGACCGTGTTGCAGGCAGCCGAGTTAGATAGAAATATAGGCAGTCAGACAGGGCCAGGCCCTCCAAGGAGATAAAATAGAAGACAAGATACCTTACAACTGTGGAAGGGATGGAGGCTCCTGCCGTGGGCCAGACCTAAAGACCAAAGATCCAACAAATGCTGACCTCCCTAAAGATTGACATCCGAGATTGATCATCACCCTGAGGGAGCCAGAAGAATCATTAATCCAACTACTACTGGATGGCTACCTGATAAAGTTCTGTTCTATATTCATGCAAGCTTGCTGTGTGACTCACTTCCCCATTTGATCCTGGACATAGTCAATTTTACCTGAGCAATGGTGCTTGTAATCCCATTGGTTGGCCATAGTTTTGTCCCACCCCACATCCACCTAAGTGAGCTCCCATGTTCTCCACTACCTTAGACCCACCTCACTGCATGGTTTTACTCTACAAAAGTCCCTGGAAGAGACAGATTCCTGGTGACTACCCACTGGGGCCCCCCTCCTGTCCCTCTCTCAGATAGGAGCTTTCTTTCCCTCAATAAATGCATTCTGCTCATAACCTCCATTTGTTCCTAAAATTCATTCTTCAATTTTAGAGAGCACAAACTCGTGTAGGTCAGGTCAGGAGATGATTTTTCCCTATGTCATTTGGAGGTTCCCTGTATTATTTGGAGGTCACCTGCCCAAGGTCTGTTTTTTTCTCTGTATCAACCCCAGAGTTGTAAAAACAGGCCTATCATATGGAGGAAATATACCCTGAGAAAGTGCTGACAATGATAGGAAAAAAGTAGCCAGATGTATAGCAAGAAAAACTGTTTGACAGGCAGGATGGGTGCTAATCTTGTTATGGATCTCTCAGAATAGGAACCAGATCAGCCAGATTGGAATTTGGAAGGTTATTTATTACTGAGCTCAGGGCCCCTGGTCAGCTCTCACACAGGAGAGGACTGACAGGCAGCTTGCCCAGGAAGCAGCGGGTTTAAAACCTGGAACCACATTCAGTTTGGTAACAAATTCATTGTCTGACACACAATCAGGCTTTCAGGGTCGTTGTGACCACTACTCAAACTAAATTTCCTGGGGCTTTGTTTTAGTTTCTGGTTATCTTGCACATGAGTACCTGCAGGCAGCCTTGCATAGCCCAGAGGTTTCAAGAAGTTAAAGCCCATCTAGTTTTCTTTTGAAGTCATCTCTGTAAGCTAACTTTGTTTACAGGAATTGATGAGGGTTACAGGAATTGGTGAGGGTTACAGGAATTTTATCTTAGCAAACAGCAAGAAACAGCCACTAGTTACTAAACAACTTAGAACAGTGGTGAGTATACATTTTTACACAACAGAAAACACAAGATTTACATTTATAGCTTAAAATGTGAGTTGACCCGTTACAAATCTGTTTGACAAGCAAGATAGATTGCATAGTCCCTTTATATACATGCCACGTCTTCTGGTCAGGATCACTTCACTTAGACTCTGAAACAGGCATCTATGCTGACAGTTGCTGAGCTCAGCTAATAAAAATCTTCAAATTTTAATTGGTTACTTGGATTCCTATATTTATGAACCCACAACAGAATCATACCGTATAGGGGCTGGTGAGATGGCTCAGTGGTCTAAAGCACCTACTTAAAACAAGCTTAGCAAAGCACAGGGACCGCGGTTCAATCCCCCAGCACCACATGCCAGCCAGCCCCGCCCCCTGGTGGGCTGAGCTGGACACACACACACACACACACACACACACACACACACACACATAAATGAATCATACCGTATATATTCTTCTGAGACATTTCTTTCAGGCAGTGATATTCTGAGATTTATTTGATATATACGTAATTTATTCAGATTGCTTTGCCCCATTGATAAATACAGCACAATTTACTGAGTCAATTAATTCAGCTTGTTGCAGGCAGCTAAATTAGAAATATTTTAAGCAGCCAGACAGGGCCAGGTCCCCAAGGAGACAAGATGGAAGACAAGGCGACTTGGCAACTTTGAAAGAGACAGACACTCCCTATGGGCCATGCCTCAAGACAAAAGAGGAAACAAATACAGGTACGTACCTCCCTAGGGATGGGCATCAGTGATGGATATTCAAAATAGGTATTAGTCCTTTAAAAGAGCTCAAATGAGTCACTAACCCAACCCCCAACAGGAAGATGTTATAACCTATATAACCGTCTCCATTTTGTAACTAGAACAGCTATTTTGTCATACAATTCTGTATGTTTCTGTTATAACCTGTGTAATTGACTCCAATTTTGTAACTCTGTTCGTTTCCACTGTGACTTTATTAATGAGGACTGTTTGGTATAAGCTGATGACTTAGGCTCCATTTGGGTGACTCAGGTCATCCTACGGACCTCTGAACACGGTTTGTTAATGTTCGAACCATCCCTTTGTTCTAAACCACAGCCTGTTAAAGGTTAAAACTACATCTTTGCCTTAGAGCACTCCACACAATGTGTCCAGTGATCAACATCATGCCATAAAAATTTAATTGTTTGTTCCTGAAAATTGTGACCACATGATAAAAAAAAATTGCCTGTTTCCCGTATGTGGATCCTGACCCCTGGCCTGCATTCCCTCGCGCTCAAGTCACAAGACCTCCCCCTTTTGCGGTTTTGAGCTTTAAAAACTCTTGTCTCACCCCACCTGGGCACGCACATACTTGGAGACGAGAGCACGTGCCACCGCTGAGCTCAGCTAAAAGAAGCGCTTTCAAGTTGAGTCCGGTTTTTGATTTTTGGGTTACAACAGAAGAGACCCTGTCCTGCATTCGTGCCCCCTTGCTATGTGACTGGCTTCCTCATTTGATTGCAATTTTTTTTTAAATTTATTTATGTGTGTGTGTGTGCGCGCACACGGCCAGCTCAGCCCACCAGGGGGCAGGGCTGGCTGGCGTGTGGTGCTGGGGGATTGAACCGCGGTCCCTGTGCTTTGCTAAACTTGCTCTAAGTAGGTGCTCCA
>NW_004524623.1:13594431-13599578 GCF_000260255.1 Octodon degus
ACACACACAATAATAATAATAATAAATAAATGTTTAAAAAAAAGTTTCCAGTTTATCCTTCTTTACAGTTGAATAATATTCCATTATAGAAAAAGACCATCTTTTTTTAAAAAATCCATTCCTTGGTTGATGGGCATTTAGGTTGTTTCCAAGATTTAGCCATTACAAATTGTGTTGCTATAAACATGGGTGCACCTATATCAGATGTTTTTAATTCTTTTTTTTTTTTTTTTTTTTTTGGAACCGGGGATTGAACTCAGGACCTTGTGCTTGCCAGGCAAGGACTTACTCTACTGAGCTATCTCTTCGGCCCCCAGATGTTTTTAATTCTTCTAGGAAGACACCCAGAAGGGGAATAGCTGGGTCCAATGGGACCTCCACTCCTAGTTTTCTGAGGACTCTTCACACTGATTTGCACAGTGGTTGCACCAGTCTGCACTTCCAGAAACAGTGGAGAAAGGTTCCTTCTCCCCGACAGCCCCTCCAGCACTTATTATTGGTTGATTTCGTGATAATAGCTGTGGAGGACCACCTGAGCAGCTCTCCTTGGAAGAAGAGCGATTGTCTCCATTTTGACTGAGCCTGACCCTATTTCCTTGTATTGTTATGTACAGAGCTGACTAGGACTTCTGTTTATCCTTCAGTTGGCCTTAAGCAATGTCTATTGGTCTAGCTGAGGTACTGGGGATAGTCTCTGAAGGTGGCATGTGTGTTTCCCTGGTAACCTATACCTGCTGCTCTTTAATGTGAGCTGGGTTGAGACAGGATGGTAGAGCTAATGCTCCGTGCCACTAGCTGGGATGGAGCCTCAAGACAGAGGCCGTGACTTCCTGGGGCTTGAAAGGCTACACCAAAGCTGAAACACCAGACTTACCAAAACATTAGATACTATATAATGCAGATTACTCTCTCTGCATATCCTCTCTGCATATCGCAGAGGTAAATTTAGGCCACACACCTAGCTCAGCTCATAGTAGTCTCTTTCCCACAATTCTCAGTCAATCCTCAAGCCACTTCCTCATTGAATAAAAGTGGGTGAGGCCCTGGGTCGCTCTCTTGGTTCCGGAAAGCCATCTTCATGGTTGGACTTAGAGCCCCTTGACTCCCTGATCATTGAAGATATAATTTAATGTCTTTATTTTCACCATGGGTTGCATTGTAAGTGGTAGATTGGAATCAATTTGATGGGATTCCAATAACATAACTTTGGAATTACAAATATTGGCTTCTGGGACTGAGATGAGGACCTGGAAGTGTCTCCTACAAATATCCATTCTTTCTGGGGTGAGATGGAATCTCAGTGTTGTTTTAGTTTGCAGCTCTGGTATAACCAGTGACGTTGAACATTTTTGCATATATTTATTTGCTGTTTGTATTTCTTTATATGAAAAGTACGTGTTCATCTCAGATGCCCCTTTTTTTGGATTAGGTCTTTAAATTTGGGAGGTCTGATTTTTCTGAGTTCTTTGTTTGTTTATTTAATTTATTTATTTATTTATTTATTTATTTATTTATTTATTTGGTACAGGGTCTCACTACACAGCTCAGACTCATAGTGATCCTGCTATCTCAGCCTCCCAGTGCTGGGATCACAGGTGTGCACCACCACACTCTGTTTCAGTGCCCTGCACAGTGGGCCTGGGGCTCCAGGGTCAGCACAGTAAGTGGCACCAGGGAGTGAACAGAGGTGCCCTTGCTTGCTGGGCAGGTGCTTAGACTGCCGAGCTATCCCCCCCCCACACACACACCACCCTCTTTGAGTTCTTTATACATTCTCAGCAGTAAACCGGTGTCAGAAAAACAGCCAGCAAACATTTTTTCCCACACTGTGGGTTGTCCCTTCACTCTGTTGGTTTCTCTTGCTGTGCAAAAGCTTTTTAATTAGATGAGATCCCAGTTGTTGCTTCTTTGTGATAGTTCCTAGTTTGGGATTGGAGTTTATTCCTGAAGTCTTTACCTACTCCAATGTCTTCAAGAGTTTTAACTATTCTATCTTCCAGCAGATGTAATATTTCTGTTTTGATATTTAAATCTTTGATTTTTTTTTTTTTTTTAATTTTAGTCCAGGGTCTACAGGGTCTCACTACATAGACAGACTCATAGTGATCCACCTGTGTTCAGCCTCCAAGTGCTGGGATTACAGGTGCACACTACCATGCACAGTCTCAATCGCCATCTCAGCACAGCCCAGAGGCGGGGCCGGCTTGGCACACCAGGGATCAAATCCCACCCTCACCCCCCCACCCCACTGTCTAAGTAGGTGCTTTAATCTGCTGAACTATTTGGCCAGCCCTCTTTGATCCATTTTGAATCACCATGTTTAGTGCATGGTGAAAGATATGGGTCCAATTTTAATCTTCGAAATGTTCAGAGCCAGTGTTTCTAGCACTATTTATGAAAGAGGATATCTTTCTTTCAGTTAATGTATTTGACACTTTTCTCAAAGATAAGGTGGCTGAGTATGTCTGGAGTTGTTTCTGTATCCGGGGATTGAACTCAGGCCCTTGCGCTTGCCAGGGAAGCACTTATTCTACTGAGCCATCTCCCCGGCCCCTGGGTCTTTTTTGTTGTTTGTTTGTTTCTTTGTTTGTTTTGCCATTACCAGACTGTTTATCACCATAGCTTTCTATTATAATTTCAAGTCAGAGATTGTGATGCCCCCGCTTCACCTTGATTGTCCAGAATTGCCTTTGCTATTCTAGGTCTCTTCAGGTACCAAATGAATTTTAGGGTTATTTTCTCTAATTCTGTAAGATATGCTTTTGGAATTTTGATTAGAACTGAATTAAATCTATATAGCAGACTTGGAAGCAAGGCCATTTTCACTTTATTGCTTTTTTCCTACCTAAAAGCAAGGCATATCTTTCCATCTTCTGATGTCTGCTTCAATTTCCTTTTTCAGAGTACTGTAGTTTCAACATAGAGAACTTTACATCCTTTTTTAGGTTAATTTCCAGGTATTTCATTTGTTTGGATGCTATTGTGAAAGATGTTGTTTCCCTAATTTCTCAGTGAGTTTGTTATTTATGCATAGGAAGGCTATTGAGTTTTTTAGAGTCGACTTTGTGTCTAGCTACTGAGTTTGCTTATTAAATCTCATGGTCTTTTAGTGGAGTTTTTGAGGTCTTCTATAAAGAGTCTCATGTCATCTGCAAACAGTGCTAATTTAACTTTCTCCTTTCCTATTGTTATTCCTTTTTTTTCTTTCTTGCTCTGGCTAAAGTTTCCAGAACTATGTTGAATAAGAGAGGAGACAGTAGACATCCTTGTCTTATTCCTGATTTTAGAGTAAAAGCTTGAGTTTTTGTCCATTTACTGGCTGGACTATACATTCTAGTTATAAGATACAGTCTTTTTATTTTGTGTTTTCACTTATGTAACAGCCAGCAGAAACATCAAAATGACTCCCAGTGTTTGGAAGAAGATGTATTTACATAGATGGGCACTGAATGGGGTCACTCCCAAAGTAGTATCAGCTCTGATCTCTTCTGGTCTCGGGCTTCTATTGGCTAAACAAGCGGAAAGAGCAGAGGCAGAATGACTTGTCCCCCGGGGACTGGCTTATACAATGTGTATCACAGTGACTTCACATCTTATATCAAAGGGGATATAAAACACATAAAAATCATATTAAATCAAGGTACACTCCTAGGCACAATGGCCATGCTGTATTATTATAATATTGTCTCTCTTTTTTCTTATTGCCTGACTTTTATTTTGCCTTTATTTTTATGTTGTGGTCCTCATATAAGAGAAAACTTGTTATAGTTAAGATTGTATATCTTATCTGCTTCACTCAACATAATGGTCTCAAGGTGTTTCTGTTTTCTTTTTAAAAAAATTTATGGGGCTAGGGAGATGGCTCAGCAGAATAAGTGCTTGCCTGGCAAGCACAAGGGCCTGAGTTTAATGCCTGGTTCTAAAAAAAAAAAAAACAAAACTTTATTTATTCAAAACAGGGTCTCACTACACAGTTCAGACTCACAGTGATCCTCCTGTCAGCCTCCCTAGTGCTGGGATGACAGGCATACACCACCACATCTGCTTTTGGGACCAGCACAGTGTGCCCACGGTTCCAGAACTGGCACCGCATGTGGTAGTTGGGATCAAACTTGGGTCCTTGCGCTTGCCGGGCAGATGCTTAGACTGCTGAGCTATCTCCCTAGCCTGGTATTCTGGTTTTCTTACAAGTGTTTCAACTTTATCCTTCTACTTGACAGCTAGAAGGGAAAAGGGAAAAGTTAGATCAAGAAGAATTTCTAGGGCCAGCTAGATAGCTCAATGGTCTAAAGTACCTGCTTAGGCAAGCTTAGGCAGATGCAGGGGACCACAGTTAGATCCCCTATGCCGCATTTTGTTCCAGCTCTGCCCTCAGGGTGGGCTGAGCTGGCTAAAATAGATACATAGATAGATAGATAGATACATACATACATACATGCAGAATTTCTATTTTTAGTTTTCTGAGGAATCTCTTTAATGATTTCCATAGTGGTTGTATTAGTTCACGTCCTCAGAAACAATGGAGAAGTAGTCTTTTTTCCTCTGCAGCCTTATTGCTTTTTGTTGTTATTTGATTTCTTTCTTTTTTGGCGGAACCAGGGATTGAACCCAGGCCCTTGCGCTTGCCAGGGAAGTGCTTATTCCACTGAGTCATCTCCCCGGCCCCTGTTATTTGATTTCTTAATGATGGTCATTCTTTCTAGGGGAGATGGGAGCTGTTTTTTTTTGTTTTTTTTAATTTTTAATTTTAGGGAAGGGTCTACAGGGTGTTCAGGGTCTCACAACTAAATTGGACTCATAGTGATCCCCCTGTTTACAGCCTCCCCAAGAGCTGGGATTGCAGGTGCACGCCACCATACCCAGTCTGGGAGCTCTGTTTTAATTAGTATTTCTTGAATGGTCCTCAACGTTAAACTTTTTGCATGTATTCATTGACCATTTGTATTTATCTGGAAAGTGTCTGACCTTTATCTGAGAACTGTGTTCTTTAGGAGTCTAATTTATTCAAGTTCTTTGTATATTCCAGACAGTAGTCCTCTGTCTGAAAAATTTTTTCTAATTTTGTTTGTTGTCTCTTCACTCTTTGGTATTTTCTTTTGTGTTGTAGCTCAAAAATCAGATGACAATGAGGCAAGTCCAAAAGTTAA
>NW_004524623.1:13602158-13604442 GCF_000260255.1 Octodon degus
CCACTCTCTGGTTAGTTATATCTTCTGTGGTCCTGCTGAGTACCTCTTTGACCTCTTGTCTAAACCTCCCTGTTATGCTTTCACTTCAGGTGTGTGGCCTGTACTGTTCTCCCCCCAACTCTACTGCACTGGCTTTGGGGGAGCTGCGTGTCTCAGGAGGCTTTACTGCCTTGTCTTCTCATGTTTCTTTTTTGTTTTGTTCTGTGCTGAGATTTGTAGATGCTTATAGTCTAAATACTTTGTGGATCGTAAAAGATCTCATGGTTATCTATAGTCCTTTTCATTAGCCCCAAGACTGGGCCACCTTGGTTAATTTGGGCGAGGAGAGGATGCAGTACAACTCCGCCCACCCCAAGTTCTCTGGGATGAACTCCAGTATTGTGAATGTCACAGGGGCCGTCTGAGTGCTGGCTTACAGAGACCATCCATGAATTGCAACAGATCTGTGACCCTGGTAAAATCAAGCAAATCAGCTACCACAGCATCATCCAAGACAAATGTGATATTAACATGCCATAAGAGGGCCTGGGAGATAGCTTGGCGGTCTAAGCGCCTGCCTGGCAAGCTCAAGGACCTGGGTTTGATCCCTGGTACCACTTGCCATCCGGCTCCATGCCATGCTGGCCACTGAAACTGGGTCTGTAATCCCAGTGCTGGGGAGGCTGAGACAGGAGGATCACTGTGAGTCTGAGTTGCATAGTGAGACCCTGTACCAAATAAATAAATCTTTTAAAGAAATAAATAACATAAGAAACTAACATGGACTGGAAGTGGTAGTGTACTCCTATAACCCCAGCACCCAGGAGGCTGAGACCTGAGATACATGGAGAGTTCAAGGCCAGCCTGAATTACAGAGCAAGACTCTGGTTAAAAACACTGAAACAAAGTCTACACTACACTTAATGCTAGAGTGGCAATCCACAACACGGTGCAAACATTAAGACAAACGAGGTATTGACTTACAACAAATATACTTTAAATGCAATAATGTTGTAGTTCAGGGTTTTTCAGGGGAAACAATACAATATAGGACACATATTTTATACTGTTATTTTGTAATAGTCACCCAAAGAATCATATACAAAGACAGTACAGGAAATCTGTCCACACACTAAAGACCAAAGAATCCAGCTGGAGGCCTGGATTCCACCATAACATCCTGTATGAGTCCGGCTGAAGACCTAGAGCCCATAACAGTGCCTCCACAAGTCCAACTGGAGGCCTAGAGCCCACACAATGTCTCACACTTGCCTGTTTCGCAGATCTGTGCTGGGAAGGCTCAAAGGTCAGTGGTGGAAGCTGGAAAGTCTGTGCCAGCAGGAGGAAGGCTCTGTGCTAGCAGGGTGAGGGGTCTGCACTGGAGCCAGGAAGCAGTGCTCCAGGTAAGCACCACAGCTCTCCCAAAGTGAACTGCAGCCAACCTCAGTGACAGCTAGGTCCCAAGATCCTTTGACAGTGAGAGCAGGTGAGTTCATCAGGAAAGCCAGCATGAGAGAGAACCAGTGGCTCCCTAACAGCTTCCAGCAGCTCCCTACAGCATCCCTCCTTCTCCAGTTCTGCCTCTTATGCTGTCAGCAACAACCTTCAGGTGGACCTCCCACACCCCGCACCACACTAATTCAGTTCAGCTGGGTGTGACAAGTTGCCCACCAGCTGGCAATCCACCACAAATAACTATTGTGGAGGATCACCTGAGCAGCTCTCTTTAAAAGAAGAGTGATTAACTTCATTTTGACTGAGCCTGATCCTATTTGCTTGTATTGACATATACAGAGCTAGCTAGGCCTTCTCTTTATCCTTTCAATTGGCCTTAAGCAATGTATATTGATCTAGCCAATATGCTGGTGGTAATTTTTGAAGACAGCCTGTGTATTTCCCTGATAACTCACACCTGCTGCTCTCTTGAGCCGGGTGAAGACAGAACAAAGAACCAATGCTCTTCTTTGAGATAGAGGCTATGCCTTCCTGGGGCTTGAAAGACTATACATCAGAGCTGAAGCACCAAACCCTTGAAACATTAGATATTATCTCAACGGCATAATGCAGGGAGCCTTCCTCTTAGCTCCATTCTTTAAGTGGCTGCTTCAACAAAGCAGTCAGGCTCAGGTTGCGGTGGTTTGATCCCCACAACTCAAGCCGGCCAAACCTGCCCTGAAAGCATTCAGAAAAAAAAAAAAAAACCAACAGCATAACGCAAATTACTTTCTCCACATACCTTTCTCTTTGCCTGTGACAGAGATAAATACAGCCCACCTACTGAGCCCAGCTCATAGTACTCACCTAC
>NW_004524623.1:13605037-13606899 GCF_000260255.1 Octodon degus
CTGATGAGAAATAAAAGATAAAAGACAAAGGAGGAGAAAAAAGAAATTATAAGGGGTAAAAATAAGACAGGAAAAATTATATGGAGAAAATCTAAAAGAAGAAAAAAAAATTTAAAAAGAACAGGGGCTGGGGAGATAGCTCAGTGGTCTAAAAGCCTGCCTGGCAAATGCAAGGACCCAGGTTTGATCCCTGGTACCATGTGCTGTGCTGGCCGTGAAACCCCAGGTGCACAGTGCCAGCCACCAAAACTGGGAGTGGTGGTACACAGCTGTAATCCCAGCACTGGGGAGAGCTGAGATGGGAGGATCACTATGAGTCCAAGTTATGTAGCAAGACCTTGTACCAAATAAAGAAATAAAAGATTTTTTTTAAAAAAGTGGGCCAGCCAGATAGCTCAGTGAACTAAAGTGCCTGCTTAGGCAGTGCCCAGCAGCCGGAGTTTGATCCCTGGCATGCCATGCTGGCCCCACCCTCAGGGCATACTGAGACGATGAATGAGACTGGGCGTGGTGGCACAGGCCTGTAATCCCAGTGCTTGGGAGGCTGAAAACAGGAGGATCACTATGAGTCCAATCTGTGTAGTGAGACCCTGAAGACCCTGTACTAACTACATAAGTAAGTAAATAAATAAAGTAACATAAAGAGATGAGAAGAAAGGAAAAAGGACAATGGAAAATTCCTGAAATCCCAATAAACTGGTTGAGAAACCTGGAAGAAGAAAAAAAATGCATACACTCACAGGGGAAAAAAGAAAATAAAATTCTTCATGATTTTGCATGTCTGGTTTTCTTCTAGGATCTCCGCTGGTGGTAGTGTTCAAGCCAAGACGTGTGCCCTCTCTCACTGGTGGGGAAGGGCTCTCATTGTCCAGATCTGTGCTGGATGCAGGCACAGCTGGGGGTATGATTACAGCACCAATTCCGTGACTTTCAAAGCTAGAACAACTCAGGCTGAGCCTGGCTCTGGCCACGGGTAAGGCTCGTGTTCTGCAGCTCAACCCCCTCAGGGATCTCTTTCCAGGAGCCTGGCCAAGGATTCCTGACTGGGGTTGCCTCCTGAGGCTGTCTTCTCTGTGTCACTGTGGGAAGATAAAACTGGGAGCCCTGAAGTGAAGCTGTCCCACAGCTTCTCTGCGCCTGGGTTCAGTCAGCTCTTCCTTAGAACGGTGTCTGACCCTGCACCCTCCAGAGATGTGGGAGGAGCTTGGGCTCAAGTCACCCACCAGCCATGACCTGTCTCAAGGACTCATGTGGGAGCAGAAGCTTGTGCTCTTGCCGTGCATCATGGCACCCACCACTCTGCTCCTCCCTGTATTTCTCCTTGAAGCCCTCCAAAGCCCCAGGCTTTTGTTATATCTCAGTTCATTTGACATAACTTTTCTGCAAGCCAGGAGCCAAGAGCCAGGAGTCATGGAGAAAATGCAGACCCTCTTTTCTTTTCTCCACATTGTTTTGTTTTGTTTTGTTTAATGTATTTGATTGTTACAAGGTCTCACTGCCCAGATCAGACTGGTAGTGATCCTCCTGTTTTCAGCCTCCCCAGTGCTGGGATTACAGGTGTGCACCACCATTCCTGGACTCAGTGGCTGGCTCAGTGTGCCTGGGGGTGGGGCCAGTGCAGCATGTTGTGCTGGGGATTGAACTGTGGTCCCTGCATTTACCTAAGCATTTAGCCCACTGAGCTATGTCGCCAGTCCTTCCACATTGCGTTCTATCTCTTCAGTTTCTCAGTAGGTTCTAATTTTCCTACAGATCCTTCTGGCTTCCGGCAATCTGCTTCTCATTTTTCTCTCCTCTAAGTTGTTATTTTCCAGTGTCTGGGTTCCAAATCTTGGAGAGGCTGAGTTGGTATTACTGACCAC
>NW_004524623.1:13608505-13609780 GCF_000260255.1 Octodon degus
AGGCATAGTTTTTAAAGGCAAGAACCACAAAATGGGGAGGGAGCAAGCAAGTTACAGAAGCAAATCGCATTGGTTAGTGTAGGTTGCCCTTTACAATAATTGGTGGATTACGATACCGGATGACCAAACGGAGTAAGTCCAGGGGTAGCTGAGGGGTCTAACCTTGTGGTTGTCATGTTCCGGAGACATTTTTAAGAAATCGGGGCACTGTGACCTGGGACATCCTGTTGTTATGGCCTTCGATAGTGAGGCCTTGGGTTCGGGAATGTATGTCCCTTGCAAGAATTTAAACAAGGGGAGGTCCAAGGACAACTTTTTGGCTAACTCAGTAGTTTCAGTTGTTTTCCAAGTAACGGGACCCCACCCAAGGTTTTCTTATGTTTTCTTTATCTTAAGGACATGGTTTGTCTAAGCTCTATAGCCACAAACTAGCGGGTGGGCCCCCTTACTGAAAGACATTTTCATAATTTTTAACCTCATTTATGATCTTAAAATTGTTGGGCTTTACAATTTAGGACTTTTGTTTCGCTTGCCTAAAGGCTCTGGTGGATTCTTCCAACGTAATGCTGAGTCATCACCAAAGCTGGCTGGCTTATTTTTTATTCACTTTAAATCTAGAACATTTGTCCCATCTTCTCTATTTGGTTGTTTGTTCTTCATGAATTTTGAAGACTCTATACTAACATTTGAATCATTTAAAGCAAATAATTGAAAAGAAGAGAAAATCAGTGTAAGGCAAATAAGAGATACATTAAGAGGAAAGGAAAAAATCTATAATAAGGAAAAAAATGTAATGATAAATGGAGACTGACAACATCACTTCCAAGTCATGATTTAAAAACTACATTATTCACTCACAGTACTTTACTTATTTGCTCACCTTTTTTTTTTTTTTTTATGAGCAGAATATATTTATTGAGAGAAAGAAAGCTTTTGTCCCGAGAGATGGACAGGAGAAAGGGCCCAAGTGGGTAGTTTTCCCCCTTATTTACTCACTTTCATGATGGAATTATAATTTTGGGGTCTGAGTTCAATCCCCGGTTCTGCAAATAAATAAATAAATAAATAAATAAATAAAAACTACATTATTTCTTAGCTAGGCATAGTTGTGAATGCCTTTAATATCAGCTTTTGAGAGGCTGAGGCATGTGCCTGGAAAATTGAGCAGCTTAGCAAGATCCTTTCTTGAAAAGTTGGGCTGGGGAGATGGCTCAGTAGAATAAGCGCTTCCCTGGCAAATGCAAGGGCCTGAGTTCAATCCCTGGTTCCACTAAA
>NW_004524623.1:13610775-13613805 GCF_000260255.1 Octodon degus
CCTGAGTTCAAACCCTGGTTCCACCAAAAAAATAAAATAAAATAAAACAAACACATTTAAAAAAAAAATAAAGTCTTGTTTTATGTTTACATTCATGCCCACTTGCTACGTGACTCACTTCCCCATTTGGTCCTGGACTTAATTTTACCTGAGCGATGGTGCTTGTAATCTCCTTGGTTGACCATAGTTTTGTCCCACCTCCTGCCCACCTAAGTGACTTCACATTCTCTCCACCTTAGCCCCACATGGTTTTACACTATAAAACTCCCTGGAAGAGACAGCTTCCCGGGGACAACCACCTCAGGCCCCACTCATGTCCCTCTCTCAGATGGAAGCATTCTTTCCCTCAATAAATATATTCTGTTCATAGCCTCCGTTTGTTCCAAAAATTCATTCTTCAGTTTTAGAGAACACGAACTCGCCCAGTTCAGGTCGGGAGTTTTACTTCCCGTGTCATTTGGAGGTCCTTATATCAGTTTTTCTCCCTATATCAATGACAGCATTTCCTGCTGTGACCTTGAATCTAGACTTCTTCATCTTTAGTCCTTGCTCCACTGCTAGGGAGGCGTGTTAACCCCCCACCCAGGGCCTTGGAGGAGAGTGCCCTCTCTTTTTAGAGTGTTCTTCCTTGCCTTTCATTGTCACTTCAGTGTGCAGCTCAGCTAAGACCTTCTCCAGAAAGTCTGTTAGCCCAGTCCCCCCACCCCTTGAAGAAACGCTGCTGAACACTGCACATCAGCCCTGTGCATCTGTGGCTTTTGCCCTTCAACCAACTGCATATCAAAAAATACCTGGGAAAACACTTGGTCTGTGGTGTGGGGTGAAAAGATAGAGGAAAAGTGTCCCCTCCCCCAGCTCCTTCAGAAGGATACATGCAGACCAGGGCAGTTGATTTTTGGTGTTTTGTTTACCTAGGGAATTTAAGCATCTCTGGATTTATTCATTCACCCTGTTGCTTGCTTTCTTCATTGGGCTGATTTATGGCCTGTTAGTGCTGGGTCTGGCGGGAAGCGGTGTAAATCTGCCCTCCGACTGTTGACTCTGGGACCGTCCTTATCTCAGGGCTAGGCTCCTGTTCCTTTCTTGTTTCACCAAGCCAATTTATGGCCTGGGTCTGGTAGGGTTGAAGTGTAAACCTAGCCAAGGAATGTTGGTATGGAACTGTCTTGGGGGACGTCAGCTAAGTTCTTTAAGCTGCATTCCTTTTACCAAAAGTACAAACATTACTTGAGATTCCTTGAGCCTTCCTGCCTATCTTTTTGTGTTTTGATTGCACATGACCTCCTCAGGGGTGCAAGGACTCTGCAGCCCTGTGTCACAGCTTAGTTCTCAGGGAGCTTGATTACCTTTTGCTCCCACAGGGCCTGCACTATTCCATTGAGTTGAGGACACTCTGCCAATTAGACCAAGTGAGGAGGCAGCAATTGCTCTGGACTTGCTAGTAAAACATTTGTGAGCCAGAGGATGGGAAATAAATTCAATATAAATTCAAGGTTCCTCTACCTTGGTGACATTTCTAGGAGTCCAGTGGTGTGGGCATGCATATCTCTTAAACTACAGGATGGTTTTTGCATCTGGTTCCTCCAACATCCCAAACAGAGGCACAGTGATTAATGGGGCCAATGTGGATTCTGAAATCAACATATTCCTTACCTGGGTGTGGTGCTTCAGTCCATGTATTGAGTCACTCAGAAAGCTACTAGTTTTGAGTAGGGCCCAGAACAAGAGAAGGCTGTGTGGCAGGTCCAGGCTGCTTGCTGTGAGCTGCTCTGCCACTGGGGCCAGAGGATGCAGCAGATCCGATGGTAGGTACTTAGGTGTCAGCGGCAGATAGGGGTGCTGTCTAGAATCTCTGCCCAGCCCCCGTAGGTGAACGGCACAGGAGACCTTTAGGGCTTTGGAGCAAGGATGTCAACATTTTTGTGTCCCATGTAAATGCTCACCCAATAAGGGCCGGGGAGAAAGCTCAGCAGCATAAGCACCTGCCTGGCAAGCGCAAGGTCCTGAGTTCAATCCCCAGTACTGAAAATAAAATAAAATAGATTCATGGATGCTCACCAAAACATCATCTCAGAAGAAGAGGACCTTAATCACATTGACAGGGTGTCCCATTCTGTGGATAGCAGTCAACTATCTCCTTAGCCACACTTGTCACTGCCCAAAGGGTTCATGAACAAAGTGGCCGTTGCGGCAGGGATGTAGGTGACATGTGGGCTCTGCTACACTGGTTCCCACTCACCCAGGCTGACCTCCCTACAGCTATGCTGAATGCCCAGCATGTCAACAGCAGAGACCAATGCTGAGTGCCCAGCATGCCATCATGCCCTGGGGGAATCAGCCAGCACCCTGGTGGCAGGTTGGCTGCATTGGATCACATCCATCATGGGAAGGACCACACTTCTCCCTTCTTGGCCTATATGTTTATTCTACAAATGATTTTGCCTTGCCTACACATAATATCCATGGATTATTCAAGTGAGTGTTGTTTCATTGCCATGTTTTTGTATGGTTTCTGTCGCCATTTATTGCTAGATTAATTACACTATGATCTGATATTATAGGATAATTTTAATTGTGTGTTTATTTCTTTGCTTTTCTTTAGATAAGGTCTTATACTGTAGTTGAGGCTCACCTTAAACTATGTAGTTCAGACTGGTCTCAAACTCATGGCAATCCTCGTGCTTCAGCCTCCCAAGTGCTGGGATTATGGGCATGTGCCACCATCCTAGCTGATAATTATAATTCTTCTATAATCATTTCACCATGTTTTATAGGCTAGCGTGTGATCTATTCTGGAGAAAGCCTCCTGTGCTGCTGAAAAAAATGTGTTTGATTGTTTTTGGATGAACCACTCTGAGGTTACCTATTAATATTAAGTCCTTTTCTTTGAAAGTTTGGTCCAACTCTGAAAATTCTTTCTCAATATTTTGTCTTTTCTTTCTTTCATTCTTTTTATGTATTTGGTACAGGGTCTCACTATGCAGCTCTGACTCATAGTGATCCTCCTGTTTTCAGCCTCCCCAGCGCTGG
>NW_004524623.1:13614994-13615518 GCF_000260255.1 Octodon degus
TTTTTTTTTGGCTGAACCGGGGATTGAACTCAGGCCCTTGCACTTGCCAGGGAAGCACTTATTCCACTGAGCCATCTCCCCGGCCCCCTTATTTAAATTTTTTTTCCAAATACATTTTTTCCTTTTATTTAGCTGCTCATTGTTCCAGGTATACTTATTCTTTTTGACTTATTGGCATTTTGGCTTCATGCCTACAACACCACTGGGAAATTTTTTGTAACGCTGATTTAGTTGTCAATTTCTGGGGTGATACTTGTCATGAAAATATCTTATTTCCCCATCAATTTTGAAGGCAAGTTTTACAAGGGGCATAAATTGGGGTTAGAAGTTGTTACTTTTTAACTCTTGTTACTTTATACCAAGCTCTCTCTACTCTCTACTGGTCTTTAAAACTTATGTTAAGAGATCTGCTATAATTCTAATAGATTCACATATATATACTTTTTCTTCTTTTTGGCAGAACCGGGGATTGAACTCAGGCCCTTGCACTTGCCAGGCAAGCACTTATTCTACTGAGCCATCTC
>NW_004524623.1:13636095-13637379 GCF_000260255.1 Octodon degus
TGGCCTTCAGTCAATGATTCTTCCTGACTAATGAGCAATCCTGGATGCCAACTTTAGGGAGGTCAGCGTTTGTTTGATCTTTAGGTCTGGCTCACACCAGGAGCATCTCCCCAGTAAGGTGTCTGGTCTTTGTCATCCCCTTCGAGGGCCTGTCCCTATCTAACTACCTACAATATTTCTATCTAACTCAGGCTGCCTGCAACACTTACACTTGTCACTTCTGCTGCCCATATTTTAATATAATTTTTAATCTCCTATATTTCTAACTGAAGCCTTTTCATGGGCTATAATTATTTGCTAATTTTTTTTTTTTTTTTTCGGAACTGGGGATTGAACTCAGGCCCTTGCATTTGCCAGGGAAGCACTTATTCCACTGAGCCATCTCCCTGGCCCCCCTAAATTTCTTTTCATTCATATTTTGTATAGTTTTTTTTTAACTCAGCTAGCTTTTCTTTAGTATCCTCAGAAAGCTCCTGGATCATTTTGTCTCTTCTCCATTATTTGGTTAGTTATGTATTCTGTGATTCCCCTGACCTCCTTGGTCTGTTTTCTAATCTCCTCTGGACGACATGTTCAAAGACTCACATTTGTGAGGGATGTTGGTCTCGCTGACTTGCCTCATGATACCAGGAAGTCTCTTCCACCTCCTCCTTGAATTGACCTCCAATGAATCAGATGCATCCCCTCCATGAAATGATGTTACCATGGAGACACACACACACTAGGAAGTCTTTTAATTATAATAAAGTGAGTGGGATCAGATAGGGCACACAGGAAAATCCAACTGTGTTTTGTAAACAATGAGCAGAAGCCTTTTAAAATATGCCAGTATAAAAATAAAATAAAATAAAATTCACCAGTATAGATCCATCTTCCAGTGAGGGAGAGGTACTAAGTGTTATACCCTGACAGAATTGACTCCATTTCATTGCCCTTCTAACCTCACTGTGTTTCTGTTTTGTATGCATCTACCCCTCCCAGCTCCCTCACCCCTGTGACCTAAGACCAACCTCACACCCCCACCCAATGGATCCACCCCTTCCCTGTTTTTGTGGTTATCAAGCTTAAATATTGATCCTTATTAATGCTCGGTGCACCTCTTTGCACTTCTGCATAGAGACTGCTGCAGGATACCTGCTAAAATGAAGCGCATCTTTTAACTTTTGGACTTGCCTCATTTTCATTTGAATTTTGAGTTACAACAATCACCAGGCTGCTAGCACCCCCTAAAGATTTACAGGACTTATAATTCTCAGGGAAGATGATACAGGAGATAAGGTGTGG
>NW_004524623.1:13639109-13640132 GCF_000260255.1 Octodon degus
TGAGCCACTCTCCTTGAAAGATGAGCAATTGTCTCCATTTCGGCTGTGCCTGCCCCTGTTTACATGAATTGACATGTACAGAGCTGGCAAGGATTTTTCCTTATCCCTTCAATTGGCCTTCGGTAACACATATCAATCAGCCAAGGCACTGATGGTAGTCTTTGAAGATGGCAGGTGCAGGCATGTTTCCCCAGAACCCCCACCTGCTGCTTTCTAGTGTGAGCCAGGCAGAGACGGGACCAAGAGCCAGTGCTCCAAGCTGTAGGCTGCGCTGAGCCTTGAGACAGAGGCTATGACTTCCTGGGGCTTGAAAGATGACACATCAGGGCTGAAGCAGCTACTCCAAATGTTACATACTCTCCCAGCTGTGTCACGCAGATGGCTCCCTCGGCATACCCTTCCCTCTGCATATGGCAGAGGTTGCTGCAGGCCTCCTACCTGGCCCGGCTCAGGCGCTCACCTACTTCCTGCATCTTCACAGGCCCTCATCCTCAAGCCACCCCTTTCTGCAAATAAAACCCGGGTTTGACCCTGGGTCGAGACCTTTGTTCTGGATAGCCATCATCATGGCTGGACTTGGCTCCCTATCACTACAAATACTCCTTAGTGTCTTTTTTCTTGCCATGGGTTGCACTGGAAAGGGTACATTAGAATTAACTCATTAGAATTCCAATAACTTTTTATGGAATTACAAATATAAACTTCCTGAGCTGCAAAAGGAGGGTCAGGAAGGGCTCACTGTATCTATGAAACATAGATTTTAACCCAAGTAACAGGATGATAGTGACACCTTATCCATAAGGAATATATTTCAAGAGTCCAAGTGAGCCAAGCATGATGGAGCAAGAGTATTAATCCTAGTACTCAGTAGGCTGAGGTAGGAGGGTCACCATGAATTTGAGGCCAGCCTGGGTTACATAGTGAGATCCTGTTTCAAATATGCAAAGAGAAGAATATGCAGAAAGAGTAATTTGCATTATGCAATTCAGATAGTATCTAATGTTTTCGGGGTCTGGTGCTTTA
>NW_004524623.1:13641963-13653624 GCF_000260255.1 Octodon degus
AAAAAAAAAAAAAAAGAAATCCATCCTCAACACTTTCTACTGCACACCATGTTTTACTGGAACTGACTGCTTAAGTCACTGATGGGCGCCCCTTTCCAGGGGCCTCAAGAAAATGAAACAGGACCTTTCCCTTCCTCAGGTTATCTCCTACTTCCATGTTCCAGAGCTAAATGTCACGGCACTTGCCTAGCATGCAGAACACCCTGGGTTCCAGCCCCAGCACAGCACAATGTAATTCTGCCTGGGCACACAGCCCCTGATAGCCCTGCTCTGCTACTGGGCACATCCACATCAGCTGCCCCAGATGATGCCAAAACCATTTCTAAAACCAAATCACAATCCAGGCTCCCATCAGCAGTTCTAAGACTGCTTATTGCTCCACACCCATGTCATCATGTGCCAGTACCAGGCTGACTCAGTAAATCGAATCTCTGATGCAGTACCTGATGTATTCCCAGTGGGGTGGTTACTTACACATTATAGGGTGTGTTTGGCTCATGGTTCTACAGCCTGGGAAGTCACAGATCCAGGGGCCAGCTGGTGGGGATGCTGCACAGCCCTGGGATGGCTGAGGAGCCCATGACAAGAGGGGCGCATAGAGCAGACGGCTCCTGGAGGAGACCTGCTCCTGTTCCCCACTTCACTGTGTAGAGGAGTGGGAGTTTTGGCTTCTCAGGTCCTTTCACACAACCCAGGGCCATTCCCATTCCCTGTCCTTTAGGACTTTCATGTGACTGTGCTGTCCCCACTGTGGCTTCTCTGAGCCCTCACATATCATCCTTTATACTATTCCATTAACATCAAAGAAAGTAGTGTGTTGGTAATTTTTTCCTAGGCTGCAAAGACAACACATGGATGAAGATGCTTTCCAGATCTCAGTTTCTAGGGTTTCATGGAAGTCACTGCAAACTGTCCCAGCTGTAACTTTTTTTCCTGCTACTAACATATATTTGAACTTTGTGTTGTTTGAAATCAGTGTCCTTCTGGAGACAGTACGCACAGGACCGACCAAGCAGCTTTTGGATTTAGGGTATCCTCTGCAGATTCTGACTTTCCAGGTCACTGCATTTCCATAGACATTATAATTGTAATGTTACTCACAGGTGACACAGTGAGTGTTCACTGTGCGCCATTGTGCTCAGCATCTTGAGTGCATTTAATCCTCAGGGTAATCCCACCAGAGGTGCTTTGAAAGCAGATCTAAGACAGGAGCATTTAGGGCTGGTGAGAAAGCTCTGCGGACTAAGCACTTGCCTAGGCAAGTGCAGGGACTGGGGTTCCATCCCGGGCACAACATGCCATGCTGGTCCCACCCCCGGGCACACTGAGCTGGCCAGGGAGACTAGCATGGTGGTGCACACCTGTAACCCCAGCACTGGGGAGGCTGGAAACAGGAGGATCACTACGAGTCTAACCTGGGTAGTGAGACCCTGTACCAAATACATAAAAAAAAATTAAAAATAAAACAAAAACACTAAATCTCTTGGAAGGTAGAATAGATAGAACTCTTTTTTTTAAATGTATTTTTTTAAATTTTATTTATTTATTTATTTATTTGTGTGTGTGGCCAGCTCAGCCCACCAGGGGGCAGGGCTGGCTGGCATGTGGTGCTGGGGGATTGAACCGCGGTCCCTGTGCTTTGCTATGCTTGTTCTAAGTAGGTGCTTTAGACCACCGAGCCATCTCACCAGCCCCTAGATAGAACTCTTGAAGGCCTTCAAAAAGGCAATGACTTTATGAGCAAAAGCTTGGTTGCACAAGAACTATCATCGATTATCAACAACTTGGATCTAGTCTTATCTACACCACCCTCATGGGAGTGCTTTAACCACAGTGACTGGCCAAGGAGACTACAGCATCTAGCCCGTTAGACTCCTTCCCTAACAGAGCTACTGCCATCTGTAAACAGGGCGTACTCAGCATCCAGCAGGGGTTTTATTTCTAAGTCTGCTCAGCTCAAGTGCAGTTTGTCAGTTGACACCAGGCAGTCACGTGGTACCTGGACAGTCAGGTCTTAGCCTAAGGTGAGCTGTTCCATTTTCTTGATCAGAAGGACCTTGCCTGGGAGCGCATGGAGGCAAAAAGGTGGAGGAGGCAGACCCTAGTGGCTGGACCCAGGTTTTTGCATGAGTGGTCGAGGATGGACCACTTTTTTTTTTTTTTCTTTTTTTTTGGTCTAAGACTGTGTAACATTAACACTAGAAACTTTAGACATATTGATGGGCTTTTGCCCCACTCATTGATGCCGTTGAGAAACACTTGACTGGGTCACTTTGTTTCTCTTGCTGGAGTGGCGTAATCCTCCTAGGTGGGGCGATCTTTGTGAGAGGCCATGGCAGTCCACTCCTCAGGGTTGACAGTCCCTGGAGAAATCTCTCGTTTCTGTTCAGTTGTTTTTTTTTTTTTTTTTCATTCAAAATGTGGCACTGTGCCTGTGTTGCACAGAGTCAGGAGGGCCTGAAGGGCATCTCAGTGAGCATCAGATGATCATCTGACGAGGACAGATGTGTAAGGGCAGCTGTAAAGCTCACAGCACTGGGGGGACGGGGAGGGCCTCCGTGGCCTAACACAGGCAGCGACCCGACTGGATCTGGTTCAACTGGCAGCAACTGTGGTGGCCGACAAGGTGGGAGTCCTCTGCCAAGGCAGTCTTTTTCAGGTGTGGTTCAGCCTCAGGGAGCAGCAGTTTGATTTTGTTCTAATTCCATAATCACCAGAAAAGCCCTTTTTAAAATTCTTGGGCCTGCAGTTATAGAATGGGGTTTTGACTAATTAGTTCTCAGCTTTGACCTCCCCATGTGTCTGTTGTGTTCCCTTGTGCAATGGCACAGCAGATAAGGAGTAGGTGTCCCTCAGAGGGAGAGAGGGAGAGAGACAGAGACAGAGACAGACAGAGAGCGCTCAGATGCCTGCCTGGCCACTGGCCTCTCAGCAACACTGGGACCACCCAGACTAGGGAGAAGCAGTGGTTTCTCTGTTCTTTTTTTTTTTTTTTTCCTTTGGCAGAACTGGGGATTGAACTCAGGCCCTTGCACTCGCCAGACAAGTGTTTATTCTGCTGAGCCATCTCCCCGGCCCCCAGTTTCTCTGGGCTGTTCTTCTTACAGGTGTCCATGAAACTGCAGGTATGGGCCCAATCAAGCTCTGTAGCTTGGGGAGGTATCCCTCCTCCTTCTCCTCCCTTTCCTCTTCCTCCTCCTCCTCACTGTGGAGCACAGACAAATGGTGTGGGGAAGAACGTTCTATACTTTACCTTTCAATGTCTAGCCTGTAAGGGACTTCGAGCTTGACCAAACCATTTGATCGTTTGTTCTGGAGGAGGCCTAGCAAAAGCATTAGTGTAAAAAGAAACAAAAGCAGGCCTAGTCCCCATGGAAAGCTGCGGAGACAGCATGAGATGCTGGCTGAGATGTGTCAGAAGGAGCGAGAGGACATGATAGCCAGCTAGGTCAAAGTTCAGTTCCTGGGATAATTAAGCTGCATGGCCCTCACTAATCCTGTTAGTGATTCCTCCCATTCCCCTGCTCTTGCTTTCTGTGAGATAATCCTAACAAAAGGCTAAAGAAAACTGTAATCAAGGCTTCAAGGCTTCCGTCCCAGAGGCTGCAGCCCTTGATCCTATAAAGTTGTCTCTCTTGTTTTCTTTTTCACCGGCTGCAACTTGTTGTCAGGACCTGTCACCCCACAGAAACCAACATGGTGGCCTATTGCTTTTGCCATTCAGTACAGACACTCACACAATCATTCAACAAGGATTCAGACAATAAAACATACCCTCTCGGGGCTGGGGAGATGGCTCAGTAAAATAAGCACTTGCCTGGCAAGCACAAGGGCCTGAGTTCAATCCCCAGTTACACACGCACACATAAAAAAACCCCACTCCCAAACCAAGGGGAAGGCCTACCTAAGAAGAGTTGAGCAAGCTTGCTTTCTACTCAAATGCAACAGGTGCAGACTGAAACTAGATGTCCCTGGCAGTCCTACCAGAGTCAGGCAGGCCAGCAGGCCAGCAGAATGTGTCCTCCTCTCTTTTGGATCCGGTGTGAGCCACTTGAATGGGGAGGCAGCAATCCTCCTGCGGACCTCTGAGGGGCCTCAAGAAATCTCAAGGGCTCACCTTCCCATCAGGACCTGGAGAGGTCCCTGATCTGTCCACAGGGGCCACAGCCAGGGATGGAAGAATTCAGCATGGTCACTCTTTCTGGCCAACCCACCAGGTGCTACAGCAAACAGAAACACTGAAACATCACCCAGGATTTGGAGGCAGATTTATTTATGTCAGTGGTCACTGACCTCTAAAAACTGTCAGGCCTTGAAGACTCTGGGAGAGAGGTTTGTGTGGGTTTGCAAGCAAGACACTGAGTACTTGGCTGTCTTGACAGTACTTGTTGGGTTTTTTTGTTTTGTTTTGTTTTGTTTTGTTTTGGTACAGGGTCTCACTACACAGCTCAGACTCATAGTGATCCTCTTATTTTCAACCTCCCCAGTGCTGGAATTACAGGCATGTGCACCATGCCCAGTCTCAGTGGGCAACTCAGTGTGCCCAGGGGCAGGGCTGGCATGGAATGTGGTGCTGAGGATCAAACCCTGGTCCCCGTGTTTGCCTAAGCAGGTGCTTAGTCCACTGAGCTATCTTGCTGGCCCACTTGCTTGGTTCTTACAGTATGTATCATAGTGACCAGCTATGTATCACAATGCCCTTTCCTTCCTTTCTTTCTTTCTTTCTTTCTTTCTTTCTTTCTTTCTTTCTTTCTTTCTGTCTTTCTTGTATTTTTAGGGAAGGGTCTACAGGGTGTTCAGGGTCTCACTACTAGATCAGACTCATAGTGATCCGCCTGTTTACAGCCTCCCAAGAGCTGGGATTGCAGGTGGGCGCCACCACGCCCAGTCTCCATTGCCCTCTCAGCTCATGCCAGGAAGTGTAACAGGAACTTCAGTAAGCTGGAGGTTGCCTGGGCAATGAGCAGAAACTCAAGTACACTGGCTGGGGGTTGTTTTCTGACACAGAAGGAGAATTAAAAATACAAGTTGAGCTTTTACAACAAGATCTTGTCTCAATTTTTTAAAAAGTAAAACAAAAAGCATTGGGAATGTTGTTCTAGAACATTCTTGATTCAGTCCCAAACACCAAGCACTGCTTCTCATAGATCAGGGTGCATGTCTCTAATCATAGCTGCTCAGGAGGCTGAGGCAGAAAAATTTGAAGTCTGAGAACCACCAAGGCAATTTAGCAAGACACTGACTCAACGTAAAATTTAGAAAGGTGTGGGTGACTTAGCAGCAGAGCTGGCCTAGTGTGCTCAAGGTCCTGGGCTCAATGCCTAGTAGTACAAAAAAAATAAAAGTAAGTAACAGCAAAGAACTGTTTTCCTATACCTGAGTATCAGGATTTCAGGGCATGGGGAGTGGAGGATAACGGTTGGATGCATACTGTCAACTTGAGAAGTTTAGAAGTTTAGCTAAGTGACTCGGCAGGAGGCCGGGGTCCTTGCTTTGTCGCCATCCTGTGCCTGTGAAAGAGGACAGCACAGAGATGGTGCGGGTGCTGCACCCACCCGGGGGATGGCAGCCTGCTGACCATAGGTGGCAGGAAAGGCTTGCTCTACCTCCTCTCGCTCTTGTTGCTTTTGCTGTCTTCTGCCACCTGGACGTGTTGCCCTGTGCCATGCTGTCCTGCCCTGGAGCCAGGTGAATATGGACTCAAACCTCCCCAAACTGTGGGTGAAATAAATGTTTTCTTCCTTAATTTGGGACATCAGGTATTTTGTCTCAGCAACAAAGAAAAAGTAACTAAGACAGAGGGTTTGAGACAGTCTTGCTATGTAGCACAAACTGGCCTGGAGCCCTCAGCAATCCCTCTTGCCTCAGCCCCCCAGGGCTGGGAGCACGTACTTGCATCACCATGCCTTGCCCTATTCTGAATTATGTGCACAAATACTACTTTGGCCGGCCCTCGATCTGTCTTTTTTTTTTTTTTTTGGCGGTACCAGGGATTGAACTCAGGACCTTGTGCTTGCCAGGCAAGCACTTATTCTACTGAGCCTTCTCCTTCAACCTGCCTTTTCTAAAAAACAGAAGTAAGAGGCACTGCAACAGGAACTTTAGTAAGCTGGAGGTTGCCTGGGCAATGAACAGGAAGTAAAGTACACTGGCCAAGGGGTTGTTTTCTGACACAGAAGGAGAATTAAAAATTCAAGATGTCTACATAACAATATTGCCAACATTACTACAACTCAAAGTGCTAGATCAAGGGGTATGATAGTTAGGGTACGATTTAAAAAAAAAAAAACATGGCAGGCCATGTGTGGGGGCCCATTCCTGTAATCCCAGCACTTAGGAAGCTGAGGCAGAAGGATCACCATGAGTTCAAGACCAGCCTGAACTACAGAGGGACCCCTTTACCCACATGGTCAGAAATTTACTCCTCTCCACCAGCCTCACCCTCCTGTTGCCCTGTCTTTTCAGGAGCCCGGATGAACAGGGAAGACAAGACCTACTGATGGATTTCAATGGACCAAGGCTCCCTCCTTAACACTCCAGTAAGGAGATTGAAAAAAAGAGAGAAGAGGGCCGGGGAGATAGCTCAGCAGCATAACCACCTGCATGGTAAGAACAAGGTCCTGAGTTCAATCCCTGGTATGGCAAAGTAAGAAAGAAAAAAGAGAGGCTCTTTGAGGTGGCTTCCTCAAAGCTGCTCTCTGTGCAACTGTGGGCAGATGAGGAGAGCCTGGGTCCTGAGCCCTTCTTTCAGGAAATGATGTCAGTCAGAAAGGTTTCATACCCTGCCAGAGGATGGAGCCGCAGGGCTCACGTTCCCCTCAGGTCTCATGTGTAGGAGTCAGCAGTAGCAACCCAGCACAGGAATGAGGAGACGGAGGGGCCATCGCATCTGACACCGGGCCCAGCAGGCTTCCTTTCTTCCCTCTCATGGCCTCATGGCCGTGGTCACAATGAACACTAGGTGTCGATCTGAGACAAAATAGACTACCATGAGGCCCCGCTCCTCACTCTGAAGGCTCAACCCTGAAGCCCGCTTGTCAGATGATGTTTCGATCTTTGTTCTCTCTCTCAACCGCAAGATTATAACAGCCGCTGTGCCTTACAACCTCCCCCGCTTCCTTTCTCATAGCAGGGACAGCTGCTTCCTGCTGCACTAAGCAGGCAGCCTCGCACTTCCTGTTATCTCACTCTACTGTAGCCATGCTGCCCAGAGGCATTACATTGCAAACTGCCCCACCCAAGCAATTGCCCCTGTCCTGCTATGTTCCTTAGCTTGCTTCCTCTCTCCCTCCAAGAGCCGCATATGAGGCCCCCAAGCCCCATGCTTGGGGCTCAGAATTTGGAGCGCTAACTCCTCTGCGCTTGCCAGCTTACTCAAGCTTGCTTCCCCCCGCTTCGCTCGTGTGCCACTCGTGTTTCCCACACCATCAGCAAATCCATAACTGCGCTAGCGGTGTGTTTTCCACTGGGAAGAGGGGATATGCAAGTTAACTGGTGCTTTGATTCGGGACACACCCTTTCTCACAAGACCCACTGGGCTCTCTGTAAAGCTTCAGAGAACCTAACCCAAAGTTAAGGAGCAAAAGACTCAGGTGCAAGTGGGAGCCTGGATACTGGGCCTCTTCAGCGCATACCACTGCCCCCATCCCTGCAGTCTTAGGGAAGAGTTGTAATTTCCAGTAGAGCCCATTATGTCCCTGGAAAGTAGCTGAGGCAACGGTCATGTTGCACGTGGCAGAGGACTTCCCTACAGCAAATCTGATGCAAGGTTAATCATGTGTTGCCCAATGAGTTGACCTCTAAAACTAGTAATTTATATTTACTTATTGCCACACTAGAGATCAGCCCATGACCTTTTTGCTACTTTATTTCGAGACATCATCTCATCAAATGGCTAAATTGCCCAGACTCAGGCCAAACTTGGAATCCTCCGGCCTCAGCCTCCCAGAGTGCTGGCATTGCAGTTGAACAGGCTAATGACAGTCTAGGTTCTTGACTATGATGAGGAAAAAATAGCCAGGCCTCTACCCAGTGATAAGTAGCTACATTTGTTAAAGATCATTGACATGCTTAGGGTCAGTCCCTCCTAAGAAAGGTATAGCACAGACCAAGAAGGTGCTGGGGTGACAGGAAATTACTGCACACAATCAAAAGTAGCAGCAGCAAAAACAGGAGAAAAGGGAAAGGAGAGCAGAAACTCAAGCTGTCAGATGCAAATGCTGACACATCTGCCTGGGGTGCCTCCTGCTGAAGCTCCCTCTGCAGCAGTGCTCTGGCGCCTGTGTTCTTGCTTAGGGCATCATCCCCTAGGCTTCTGTTATTTTATTTTCTGTCTCTCTTAGGACAGTGGAAGCAGGAGTAACCATTGGGCGCCATTAAGACTTAAATGGAGAGAGGCGGTGACTCAGCTCCACTGTTGTTAACTTACTGCTGGGGTTCCAGGCAGGTGCCACCATGCCCGCCCCAAAATGTGTGATTCTTTTGCTAACTCAGGAAAAGAGAAGCTGGATGTTTTATTCATGATTTTCCTTTAAAACACAATTATAATATAGAATCGATGACTCATGTCTCCCCCAGCTGTGCACTCTGCCTCTTCTCCCTGACTCCAGGTTGAGTTGGAGTCTTTAGAGGACACAAAATGAAACTCTGTTGACTCAGAAAGCACAAGCCCAGCTCAGGGTGGGGGTCCTCTGTAGGCGGGGCTCACAGAGCCACAGGCATGCTGAATGTGGGACCTTTGCTTCCTGCCCTTGGCCCCCACCTGCACAGGATGGGTCGTTAGCCCATGGCAGCAGAGCCTGCTGGGCAGATAGGAACGGAGTTTTCTGGGAACATGAGCAACCCAAAAGGAAAAGAGAAACAATGATTCAACAGTGAACTAAAAGATAGCTCGGTGGTCTAAGTGCCTACCTGGCAAGCACAAGAACCTGGGTTTGATCCCCAGTACTGCATGCCATGCCATGCCAGCCCCAGAACCCTGGGCACTCCTAGCTGGCCACCAAGACTGGGTGTGGTGGTGCACACCTGTAATCCCAGTGCTGGGGAGGTGGAGACAGGAGGATCACTACAAGTCTGAACTGTGTACTGAGATCCTGTATCTAGTGAATTAAAAAAGAAATGAAAAAGTGAACTAAAAAGTGTGAGAGCTTTCCCTGCACCCAGAGCTTCCAGCCAGACTTTAAAGGCTTCACTCTGAAGCCCAAGCAGGACACCAGCGATCAGCAGAACTCTATACTCGAAATATGTACTCTAAACTTGAGGGCCGGACAGATAGCTCAGCGGACTAAAGCACCTGCTTCGGCAGAGCGTAGCAGCCAGGGTTCAATCCCCAGTGTATTGTGCCAGCCCCGTCCCCAGGGCGCACTGAGATGATTGAGACTGGGCATGGTGGTGTGCGCCTGTAATCCGCGCATTTGGGAGGCTGAAAACAGGAGAATCACTATGAGTCCAATCTACATAGTGAGACACTGTACACCCCATAGATTCTGCCCTAAATTCAACAAGACCAAACAGGCATTAAGATCAACACAAGACTAGTTTATGTTCAATTAAAGTTTCTGGAAGAAAGCACCATTATGAGAAGAGCCAAAAAGTTAGATGGACGCAGTGTGCAATCCTGAAATCTCAGCATGTTGGAAGGACGTGGCAGGAGGGTTGCATATTCCAGTCCAACCTCAGCAGCTTAATAATTTACTAAGACAGTGTCTCAATAATTAAAAAGTGCTGAGTATGTAACTGATTGCAAAAGCTCTGGTTCAGGGGCTGGTGAGATGGCTCAGTGGTCTAAAGCACCTACTTAGAACAAGCTAAGCCAAGCAAAGCACAGGGACCTCGGTTCAATCCCCAGCACCACATGCCAGCCTGCCCGCCCCCTGGTGGGCTGAGCTGGCCACACACAAAAAATAAATAAATAAAATAAAATAATTATTTAAAAAAAAAAAGGGGGGGGCTGGTGAGATGGCTCAGTGGTCTAAAGCACCTACTTAGAACAAGCTTAGCAAAGCACAGGGACCGCGGTTCAATCCCCCAGCACCACATGCCAGCCAGTCCCGCCCTCTGGTGGGCTGAGCTGGCCACACACACACACACACACACACACATATAAATAAATAAAATTTAAAAAAAAAAAGCTCTGGTTCAATCACTAGCATCACACACACACACACACACACACCAGCATTATGCTTTAAACAAAGAAAAATAAACGTGCAGAACAACTTATAGAAATATGCCAGTCAAGAGAGATAACAAAGATATAAAATTCGTCTAATGAACTGGGCAGCTTTAACATTTGAATTTCATGAAGTTTTCTTGGGGAGGGGTCATCCAGGAGTGTCTCGGGAAGGAGTCACCAGGGGAGGGGCCGCAGGAAGGGTGGAGCCTGGACCAGAGGCAGGAGTCAGCGTCAGCACAGTGGGTATCTGCACTGACAGGCTGGCAAGGTTTGAGGCGCCAGTCCTGTGGGTTTATCTTTCCGGAGCATAAAGGGCCTAGCGGAAGTAGCTACTGAAATAGTTAGATAGTTTTGCAAATTGTGGCTTCCATAGCTTTCTATTTCTCAGCACTGAGAGAGACAAGAGAAGCTGCATGCTCACAAGAAGGACAGGATGTTATTTTTCTTAAGAGAAACATCCGTTTAGACATAAGTCAAAGACATGAATAGAGCTCTGTGTGTGTGTGTGTGTGTGTGTGTGTGTGTGTGTGTGTGTGTGTGTGTTGTGCTAGGGGTCAAATGCAGACCTCATTGAAGCTGGACAAGTACTTTACCAAGAGTTACATCCCCAACACAAAGGCCTGTTAAGAAATGAAAAAAACAAACAAAAAAAAAGAATTAAAAAACCACATAATACTATCATTGTAATACACAGTGGAGAGGAGGCTGAACCAATAGCCGCAGATACTAGTTTGTGATCACATGGATCTCTACCAAAAATTTATTTTTTATTTTTGGTGGAACCGGGGATTGAACTCAGGCCCTTGCACTTGCCAAGGCAAGGCTTATTCTACTCCCCAGCCCTACCAAAAATTTAATAGAAAAATATTTTTATCCATTAATAATGTAAGCAAAATATAATTTATTTGGTTGGAGGAAGTAAAATGTAAAAAAGAAATGGAAGAAACAACTTACTCTGCCCCACCCCATCCTGAAAGTTAAACCCAGAGTCTCAAAGGGCAAGCAGTCTACCATGGAGCTACATCCCCAGTACTGTTCATTTAGAGACAAGTATTTGCTAAACTGTGTAATTGCACCATGCTCTGATTGGCAAAGAACCCCTGAACAATAGTGGGGGTGTTTGTTTATATCTCTGCAAACTTGCAAGACACAAGGTTGCCTAGTGACTAATAACCCACAGTGTCCAGGCAGGATGTTCTTCTCAAGACTGAGGTAGTTTGACTGTTTTAGGCAATGAGGCCTCATCCTGCCCTCCTACATATGATCAATTTCCAGCTCCCATCGTATCTCCATTCTTTGTGTGTGTGTGTGTGTGTGTGTGTGTGTGTGTGTGTGTGTGAATGATGGGTGTTCCTTTGCAGTTGGGGAAACTGTGTTTGGAGAACTCTTTAGAAGACCTTTTCATTCTTGCTGCCACTCTAAGGATTCTGGTACCTGTATACATTAATTTAACCCTATAATGTCCAATAGACCATAACAGTAATGAG
>NW_004524623.1:13654299-13657635 GCF_000260255.1 Octodon degus
TCTCTCTCTCTCTCTTTCTTTTCCCTTTGGCAGAACTGGGTTTTTTGTTTTGTTTTTGTTTTTTCCTTTGGTGGAATACAGTACCTCTTATATCTTCTGTCAGTATCAGCCATCTGGATGAATCACAACCATTGCTTGACCAAAGTTGCTTTCTGTGAAAGCTTGAGAAATATTTTTTTCTGTAGGTGACTCTCTTTAGGTACACTATACACTGTTGATCACTTTCTTCTGTGGTCCCATAATCTCCTTGATCAAAAAATCAGGGACTGATTTACAGAATGTCATGGCAGAGGTTCTGTCTTATGTCCTGAGTCCTCATTGACCTCAGAAGGCTAGGGCCAAAATATTGGTTATCCTCTTAGCCCATCTCTCTCATTTTTTTTTATCTCCAAACCTCACTTGTTAAATATCTAGAAGAGAAGCTTAATGACATTAACCTGTAATGGAGGCAGTAAGCTAACATTACTATCTATCTGAATATCAAATACCTGAGACATTAAATGGAGCTGTTTTTTCTTTTCTTTTTGTGGCCGGCTCAGCCTGCCCTGGGTGTGGGGCTGGCACAGCATGTCATGCTGGGGATCACACCATAGTCCCTGAGTTTGCCTAAGCTTGCCTAAGCAGGCACTTAGACCACTGAGCTAGCTCACCGGCCCCAGAAATGTTATATTTTAACAACCATGGATATTCTAATATTTATATTCCTATAGAATGTTACCAGACAACAGTTACATATTTTTACACAGAAATTTAGAAATCCAAACCATGCATAATATTGTAATATGAAAATCCTGATGACAATTTGAAATATACTTAAATTTTCATTTTGAAATAATGTTACCCTTTTAACCAATCGTATCTACCTAATACATAAGAAACTTTTATTTAATTTGTCTTGTTTTGTTTGTTTGTCTTTTGTTTTGGGACTTTAGGATAGTGTCTACAGGACTTGTAGCGATCCATCTGTGTTTAGCCTCCCAAGAGCTGGGATTGTGGAGGACCACGTGAGCAGCTCTCCTTGAAAGAGGAGCGACTGTCTCCATTTTGACTGAGCCTGACCCTATTTCCTCGTATTGTTCTGTACAGAGCTGGCTAGGACTTCTGTTTATCCTTCAGTTGGCCTTAAGCAATGTCTATTGGTCTAGCTGAGGTGCTGGTGATAGTCTTTGAAGGTGGCATGTGTGTTTCCCTGGTAACCTATACCTGCTGCTCTTTAATGTGAGCCGGGTTGAGACAGGATGGTAGAGCTAATGCTCCGTGCCACTAGCTGGGATAGAGCCTCGAGACAGAAGCCATGACTTCCTGGGGCTTGAAAGACTACATCAAAGCTGAAGCACCAGACTTACCAAAACATTAAATACTATACAATGCAGATTATTCTCTCTTCATATCCTCTCTGCATATCGCAGAGGTGAACTTAGGTCACCCACCTAGCTCAGCTTATAGTAGTCATCTACTTCCCACAATTCTTAGTCAATCCTCCTCAAGCCACTCCTCCACTGAATAAAAACAAGTGAGGCCCTGGATCACTCTCTTGGTTCCAAAAAGCCATCTTCGTGGATGGACTTAGAGTCCCTTGACTCCCTGATGATTGAAAATATAATTTAGTGTCTTAATTTTCACAGTGGGTTGCATTGAAAGTGGTAGATTGGAATCAACTTGATGGGATTCCAATAATGTAATTTTGGAATTACAAATATTGGCTTCTTGGACCGAGATGAGGATCTGGAAGTGTTTCCTACATGGGATTACAGGCGTGTACCACCATGTCCAGTCTCATTCCCCATCTCAGTGCATCCAGGGAGTGAGACCAGCACGGCATGCCAGGGATCGAACCCTGACCACTGCATCTGGCTGAGCAGGAATTTGTCATTCTTTAATAGGATACACACCACAAGTTTTTGTTAAAGGCAGAGGTCTTAATCTAAGAGAAAGTCTTATTACAAAAGCAATCTTTGGGGACTAGTCAGATAGCTCAGATGTTTAAAGTGCCACTTTGGCAAATGCAGTTAGGTACATAGGACCACAGTCCATTCCCAGCTCCAGAAGCTGCACCAGACCCGCCCTTAAGGCAGCCTGAATTATCCAAACAAAGAAACAAACAAAAATCCTTCTCAAATGAAATCTTTATTTCAAAATTTGGAAGATCTGTACATCTGGAATCATGAATACATTTAATACACTATGAGATTAGCAATAATGAATTACCATACATATATGAAAAACTTTCTTTTTTTAATATTTCTTTTATTATTTTATTTTATTTTATTTGTGTGTGTGTGTGTGTGTGTGTGTGTGTGTGTGTGTGGCCAGCTCAGCCCACCAGGGGGCAGGGCTGGCTGCATGTGGTGCTGGGGGATTGAACCGCCATCCCTGTGCTTTGCTAAGCTTGTTCTAAGTAGGTGCTTTAGACCACTGAGCCATCTCACCAGCCCCAAACCTTTGTTTCTTAATTTAATTTTGTACCAAAAGCATCTTTTGTGTGAAAACTTTCTTGTAATTTTTTTTTTGGTGGAACCGGGGATTGAACTCAGGCCCTTGCACTTGCCAGGGAAGTGCTTATTCCACTAAGCCATCTCCCCAGCCCCACTTTCTTGTAATGTTTTGGAAAAATTTTATCTTTTGGCCAATGACCAAATAATTGAGGTGTCTCCAAAGAGACTATTGAGATTACTGAGAGCTCCTTATTAATGAACAAAGGTTGGCCACCCCTCTATGGGGAGTCCTCTCTAATAATTTCTCGCCACCCTAAGAAATTTTTGTTAATTATTTTAAACATTTTGATGACCTGTGAGTAAACTAATTTTTATATCACTTGGACCAGCTGCTAATTTAAGGAAATGCATGCTTTTATTATTTATTTATTTATTTATTTATTTATTTATTTATTTATTTTTATTTTTGCGGAACCGGGGATTGAACTCAGGCCCTTGCGCTTGCCAGGGAAGCACTATATTCCACTGATCCATCTCCCCAGCCCTTGCTTTTATTCTTATGTCCTGAATTGTATTATGAACAAATAATCAAAAAAGAGAAACAATTTTGAGCTTACATAAAAGATTAGCTTTTCACAGAATGACACATGAACACATAAACAAAGACACAGAGCACACAAAGGTACATCTTTACAAAAATCAGAGTGCACTCAAATCCTTGACGAAATTGAATTATAGTAACTCTATAATTTTTAGAAATTTATAATTGTAGACTAGTCAGGTTTTGCTCTTTATCAATTAGCAGAGATCTCTTATCATAAAAATTTGGGAGGGATAGAATCTTTTATCAGGGTCCGGGAGAGGGCTCAGTGGAATAAGCGCTTCCCTGTCAAGCGCAAGG
>NW_004524623.1:13657882-13658974 GCF_000260255.1 Octodon degus
TTTGTATTTTTGTATTTGTCTTAAGAATACTTTCAGCTCAGTTATTCTCAGTATACTCTATCACCTATGTAGACCTTAGATTTTCGTTTTGTTAGTTGCTTCAATAGCCCTCAGGTTGAATCTAGCCTCACTGCTGTTAACGTCTCCAGGTTTGGCGTCATGACACAACCTAACAGTACACTCTAGTACCCAAGTGGTCACTCATTTTCTGAGAGAAACACAATCATATTCTCTACCCCAGGTTAGCTTTTTGTTTGCTTTACCTGGTTGCATTATCTGTCCCTTGCTTTCCTTTCATCTCCAACGCTGCCCCACAAACAAGAAAAAAAGAAGTAACAATACAATGAAAAGACAAGGTGGTATGAAATGGAGGGAAAATATAAGAACATCTATGAAAATTTTGAACTTTCTGGCAGTTCAAACAATGGGACTTCCAGAAAGAAAGAAAAACAGAAAGTAAGAAATCAACAGTGAAATAATTCAAGAAAAAATTTCTAGAACAGAAGAACACAAATTTCCTAATTGAAAGAGCCTACCATAATCCTTTAAAAGTTTCCTAACCAAAGCACGAGTTTGTGAAATTTAAGCATTTAGGACAGCTGGCGTGATGGCACAAGCCTCCAATCCCAGCACTCAGAATGCTGAGGCAGGAAGATTCTAAGTTTGAAGTCAGCCTGCAATTTGCTAAGCCACTGTGTCAAAATAAAAAATAAAAATGACTGGCCACGTGGCTTAGTAGTAGAGCCCCTACTGGGTTCAACACCCAGTAAAGAGGGGTGAGGAGGAATCTAGGACAAAGATTCTCGGACTCCAGAAAAGGCGAACAAGGGCAGGTAAGAGGAACAGTGAAGAGAATAGAAAACAAAAGGGGAGAATATGACGTGAAATTGCTTTAGATTTCCTGGAGAAACCCAGAAAGCTAGAAAACAGTCCAGCAATGCTATGAAAATTCTGAATAGTTCACAAAAGGTAGTTCACACCTGTCAACCTGCAGTATATAGTGAGAGTGTCAACCTGCAGTATATAGTGAGAGCTTGTCTCAGAAAAATAAACATCTGAGTTCAATCCCTGGATTAAAAAAAAAAAAAAATT
>NW_004524623.1:13660420-13661441 GCF_000260255.1 Octodon degus
GTGGTGTTCCATCTCGAAATGGACATTCCACAGCACTGGGGGAAGATAATTTATTTAAAGGTGGAGAAAAGGGGGAAGATAGAGATAGTAGATAGATACTGTGGATGAGTAGGGAGCATTTGTAAGTGAAATGCTCCTGGGCACATCTCTGCAGTCCTTTTATTGGGTTTCTCCTCCCTATGAAGGTTCCTGGAATCCGATTGGCTCCTTCACTGTCTTTGCTCCTCCCCGTGGACATCTCCTGGTCCTATGAGCTTTCCCTGCTGGCAGAGGAAAAGATTATGGGTGGGAGGCTTATGAGTAAGTAGCTTAGACTTAAAGAGGGGGGTATAATGTAAATTTTGTCATAATATAGCAGAAAATGCCCCTGCCCCCAGCCAGTAGTTGCCCAGGTAAAAGTTCCTGTTACAGTTCCTGTTGTTGCAGAATCAGGACCGGACCAAACAGAAAATGCTCTGCACCAAGGAGTTTGGAAGAAAACATACATTATTAACTGTAGCAGGCTAATAGGAATGCAAATTCCAAATCATCAGTCCTGAGACAGAGCAAAGCAGGGTGTTGTATACATTTTGGCAAGCAAGATTACAAAAACTAATAGTGAGTTACTTCATCATTGGATACAAATGTCTACTCACACGTTTCTAGAAATATTTACTTGGGGGTGGGTTTTGGTTATGGGAGGCCATTGATCACATAGTGGGGATAACAGGGAAGTTGGTACCAAACATGCAGGGGTAATCAATCACTGGTCCTTGACTGGGCCATTGTGACTCAGGCAGAAGTTCTGTCTCAGACAGGAAGACCTTGATGTAAGGTGACAAACAGGATATGTTTTTCTAGTCCTGATGCAGCTGCGTGTGGCCAGATAGGCTTTAGTCTAATCATCTCTGACTATAGACAGTCAAAGCTAATTGAATCTAGTGTCCTATCTATGAAGCTGGTAGATTTTATTTTTTATTTTTTATTTTATTTTTAAACTTTTTTTTTAATGTGTGTGTGTGTGTGTGTGTGTGTGTGTGTG
>NW_004524623.1:13662786-13663808 GCF_000260255.1 Octodon degus
TTAACCAGGGATTGAACTCAGGACCCTGTGCTTGCCAGAGAAGTGCTTTTTCTACTGAGCCATCTCCCCAGCCAAAAATCCTTCTTCTTTTTTTTTTCCCCCCCCTTTGGCAGAACCGAGAATTGAAGAATTGAACTCAGGCCCTTGAGCTTGCCAGGCAAGCACTTATTCTACCGAGACATCTCCCCAGCCCAGTGACTCAGTAGAATAAGCACTTGCCTGGCAAACGCAAGGGCCTGAGTTCAATCCCAAGTTCTTCCAAATAAAATAAAATAAATTGTTATATGAACAACAATTAGAGACTGGGCATGGTGGTGTGCACCTGTAAACCCAGCTCTTGGGAGGCTGTAAACAGGCAGATCACTGTGAGTCCGATATAGTAGTGAGACCCTGAATGCCCTGTAGACTCTTCCCTAAAAATACAAATAAATAAATAAATAAATAAATAAATAAATAAAGTATCAATAGAACTCTACTAAAAAAACCAAACCTTTATTTCAATTATCACACCCAAGGCAGTTGTCACGCATAAAAGCAACGTATTCCACACGTAGGTATTGCTTACACTGATGCACGTGTGCTTTGTTTTTCTGACTCTTGCAGGATGTACTTAGCATCTCCCTGGTCTTGCTGTTTTGTCAGGATGTTCTTATATTATACAGTGTATAGTTAATAGGGACATAAAAAAAATAAAAATTTAAAATAAAAAAGGAACATAAGCTATCAATAAGATTAAATTATTTTTCTGTGTGTGTGTGTGTGTGTGTGTGTGTGTGTGTGTGTGCAGGGTCTCACTATGTAGCTTGTAGCCATCCTCCTGGTTTCTGCCTCCCCAGGGCTGGGATTACAGGCACACGTCACCACACCCAGACTCCATCGCCAGCTCAGCATGCCCGAGAGCAGGGCTGGCACAGCATACAGTGCCAGGGATCAAACCCTGGCCCCTGCACTTCCTTAAGCAAGAGCTTACTCTGCTGAGCTATACCACCGGACCTAAGATTAAATTCTTAATGTGTATTGTG
>NW_004524623.1:13664174-13666323 GCF_000260255.1 Octodon degus
GGCACCACAGGCCACACCAGACCCACCCCCAGGGTGGGCTGATCCCACTACAGAGTCCTGGTGTAGTTGCATATGCCTGTAATCCAGTGCTGGGGAGGCTGGAAACAGGAGGATCACTATGAGTTCAAGCTGTATAGTGAAACCCTGTAACACCAAATACATTAAAAAAAGAAATCAAATAAGCAATAGCCCATGGACTTCAACACCCATTTTCACAAAGAGATAGACCAACCAGGCAAAAAAAAATCAGCAAGGAAATAACAGAACTAAACCAAACTTGCTCTGGCAAGCACAAGGTCCTGAGTTCAATCCCTGGTACCAACAAAACAAAACAAAAAACCAAACTTGTGAAGAAATGGACTTAGTAGATCTTTACAGAGTGTTGTCTCCACAACATCAGAACACTTGTTCTTTGTGGTTGCACACAGGGCATTCTCCAAAATACACCACATATGGGGCCAGGGAGATGGCTCGGTGAAATAAACGCTTCCCTGGCAAGTGCAAGGACCTGAGTTTAATCCCCAGTTCCACAGAAAAAAAAAGAAAGGAAGAAAGAAAGAAATGAAATGACCCCATGCCTATTATCTGACTGTAGTGCAATGAAACTGGAAATTATTAACAAAGAAATTGCAAAAACTCCATGAAAACATGGAAAATTTTTTTTCTTTTTTGGAGGCCAGAAGATGCCTCTAGGGCATTGCTGGTTTGCCATGAGTATCTGGGTTCGAACCAGAGCATCTTGAACTTGAGTGCTTTGTTTAAGCAGGCACTTAAACAACTGAGCCAATGGGCAGGCCCCCATGGAAGTTAAATAATGTCCTCCTGATCAATCAATGGGTCACAAAAGAAATTAAAGAAGAAATTACACAATATTTACAATCAAACGAAAATGTAGATACAACTTACTAGAACCTATGGGATGCAATGAAAGCTGTCTAAAGAGGAAAATTCATAGCAGCAAATTCTCACATGAGGAAAACAGAATGAGCCAAATAAACCTGTGCTGTACTTCAATCTCCTAAAAAAAAGAAGAGCAAGTAAAGCCCAAAGAAGGCAGGAAATTATAAAGATCAGCGCAGAAATTAATACAGTGGAGACAAACAAAATACAAAGAATTAATGAATCCGAGAGTTGGTTCTTTGAAAGAATAAAATTGATAAACTCCTAGCCAAACTTATCCAAGAAAAGAAAAATTCAAATTTATGCAATAAGAAATGAAAAGGATGAAATCACTCCATCCCTTCAGAAAATCATTACCTACTTTGAAAATGTTTACTCTCACAGGGTGGAAAACAGAAAAAATGGACAAATTTCTAAGTACATATTAATTACCAAAGCTGAATTAAGATGGTATAAAAACTCTGAATAATCTAATATCAGTCAGTGAAATTGAAAATGTACTAAGGAAAAACCTACCAGCAAAGAAAAGCCCAGGTACTGATGGAATTCAACCCAGCTAAATTCTACAAGAGATTTAGAAGGGCTGGCCTGATAGCTCAGTGGACTAAAGTGCCTGCTTAGGCAGAGCACAGCAGCCAAAGTTCAATTCCTTAGCCTGTCCTGCTGTCCCCACCCTTGGGGCATGCTGAGACAATGATTGAGACTGGGCATGGTGGTAATCCCTGTGCTTGGGAGGCTGAAAACAGGAGGATCACTAGGAGTCTGATCTGTGTAGTGAGACCCTGTAGACCCTGCATCCCCTGTACTAAATGCATTTTAAAAAAGAAACTTAGAGATTTAATGCCAACTCTTCTCAAACCCTTCAATGACATTGAAAGGGAAGCAATTCTCCCAAACTCATTCTTGGAAGCGAGTATTACTCTCATACCAAAATCAGAGAAAGATCCAACCAAAAAAGAGAACTATAGGCCAACCTGACAGCACCCAACAGCTTCCCTAACAGCTTCCCTTTCCTTCTCCTCCAGTTCCTCCTCTTATAGTGCTGGCAACAATCCTTAGCTGTGCCTCCTATGCCCAGCACCACACTAGTTCAGTTCAGCTGGGTGTAACAAGTTGACCACCAGTTGGCAATCCACCACAGATGTTAACCCAAGAAGGGCAAGAGTCCCAGGAGAATGCAAAGCCTCCTGGGTGTTCTCAGGGACACTGCTATCTTGATATTTAGTGGTTGGTCAGAGATGACTGGACT
>NW_004524623.1:13666853-13668602 GCF_000260255.1 Octodon degus
ATAGAGCAAGAGGGCCAGCGAGATAGCTCAGTGGACTAAGCACCTACTTAGGCAAGTGCAGGGACTAAGGTTCAATCCCTGGTACCACATGCTGTGCCAGCCCCGCCCTTGGGCGCTGAGTAGTGAGACTCTGTAACAACCAAAAACATAAATAAATAAATAGAAGAAGAGCAAATTATACATGGCATAGTCCAGTGTGGCCAAGTTTTACAAAACAGATTCATGAGTGATGAACAAATTCTAAGGAGGGGCTTATTTTGTTTTTGAGACATAGGCTCACTATGCATTTCAGGCTGGCCCTTTGTGCAGTGACAAATTTATTAATGTCAACAGACCTGCAGCCCTAAGTGTCAGTTCCCAATCTCTGGTAGTTTAGGGTTTATATGGGCTTCGCAAGCAGGAAGTACAGAAGCAGAGTGTTTTGTGGTTATTGATTCGTTATATCTTCTGTCCTAGTTACTGATTGGTCTAAGGGAAAACTATATCATATAGGTAAGTTCAAACTCCAGGAAATTCAGAGTTATGAGAAACATTGGCTAGGGTAACACGCAGGTTCAGAGTGGGATTTGTTAGATAAGGGAAATACACACTTAGCCCTGGAAAACAAATCTGCTGAGGGGGGGTAGCAAGTTGCAGGCCAGCGTAGGACCTCAGAAATAAAATTTAACTCTTAGGGGCCGGGGAGATGGCTCAGTGGAATAAGCACTTCCCTGGCAAGCGCAAGGGCCTGAGTTCAATCCCCGGTTCCGCAAAAAAATAAAAATTAAAAAAATTAACTCTTTATTTTTCTAGTCAGTGGGACGCACCATGTAGTCCAGGCTGACCCCGTATTCACTGTGCTCCTTCCTCCTCAAGCTCCCAAGTGCTGAAATCATGGGTGTGTGCCAATGCACCTGGATTGGCACTGAGCTTCTGTGTTAGGGCTTTTCCTAGTTTGGGCTGCTGTAACAGAAAGGCCAAGGACTCAATGGTCTAGCAACTAACTCTGGAGAGGGGTGTCTGAGCTCAGGGAGACAGCTGGCCACTCAGCTAGGTCTTTGGGGTGCTTGACTGCCTGCGTCCTTGCTGGAAGGGACAGTGCTGGTCTGCAGACTATGATGTTCTCCCACACAGGCACCCTGGTCGGGCCCTGGGGATTGTACCCAGGGCCTTTGCCTGGAGCTACATCCCCAGCCCACCCAATCTTTGAGACCAGGTCTCAAAGAGTTCAGGCTGGTCTCAAACTCACAGTAATCCTTGGCCTCTCTAAATTGCCTGGGTGCAACTTTAATTTGCCACCCTCCTGCCTCAGTCTCAGAGTGCTGGGATTATAGGACTGCACCAGCATGCCTGACTGATTTCACTTTTGAATTTTGCTAAGCTTGTTCTAAGTAGGTGCTTTAGACCACTGAGCCATCTCACCAGCCCCACTCTTGAATTTTGTTTATAAATTTTTCCCCTTTTTTATCTTTTTGCACTAGCTCCTCATGCTTCTTTTTTGAGTCAGGAAAATAAAAATAAAATCACTCAGGTAAAAGACCTGCCTGGCATGGTGGTGTTAAAGGGAGATGAAACTCCCGATCTGACCTGGATGAGTTTGTTTTCTCTAAACCTGAAGAATGAATTTTAGGAACAAACAGAGGTTGCAGGTAAAACTTTATTGGAAAGGAATGCTTCTGTCTGAGAGGGACAGAAGGGGGGCCCGAGTGGGTTGCCCAGGAAGCTGTCTCTTTCAGGTTATTTTTATAGGGCAAAACCATGTGGGGCTAA
>NW_004524623.1:13669826-13671477 GCF_000260255.1 Octodon degus
CCTTGCATTTGCCAGTCAAGTGCTTATCCTACTGAGCCATCTCCCCGGCCCCAAAACTTTTTTTTGATTCCATAATAAACACTATTTTTTTCCTCTAGCAGCTTTGGACATTTTTTACTTGAAATGCCCCTTTTCTCTGGCTGAATCCAGGGAAGCATAACTTTTTCTTGTCTCCTGACTAGCCTTCATTCCTGTAGGATGTTAGTATCACTATTTTTATTTTCATCTATGATTTTATTCTGTGTCCTTTTTACTATAGAACACTTTCTGAGAAATTTTTATCAACTGGGACAAATTATTTTTGTAAATCCTTTTAATTTTTGTGCTTGGGTCAGATAACTGGGGCCCACTGAGCAAAGTATAACTTTTTAGTTATAAGGTCTTAATATGTGTCTCTATAGACAAAATCTGGTGGATCCCAGTTAAAGGAATCTTAATATAGCATATTTGTTATAGATTTTACCTGTATGATTACCCAGGTTTTGGTATCTTCTAGGAAAGAACAAATTTTCTGAGAAATTAGAGCACATATAATCAAAGCATGAACATTTGAGCTAACAGGTACATTTATAAACTTTTTTGAGACTTAGCAAAAGTAACTCACTAGCATTTAGACCCATTTATTCATGGAGTCTGACAGCTTGCTATAAGTCTCTCTAGCTTTAGTTAAGAGACATCACACCTGTATTAACTATGAGCATGAAATATCTGAGTTACATCAGAAATCAAGCAGATTAACTTATACACTTATCACGAAATACCCAGCATTTAATCAGATTAAACCAATGAAATACCTTTTAAGTCTTTGTACATGAACAACAATATATATTATATTTGTAAAAACTAGTCTTAGAATAATTATGATTAGTTAGCAACCTGAATGTATTGTAATATCTCAGTTACAGATAAAGCATGATGTCTTCTAAAGTTTGTTTTTATTGAAATACCATAACTGGAAGGAAAGTCAGGGCTGGAGAAGGACAAAGAGACCTGTGCCAATGTCCAGCACTAGGGTGGGTTTTCCTCTAGTCATGATTACTCAGGGCTCCTCTGTGGAGATGACAAGTAGAGGTAATAGTCTGGCCAGAGGGAGGAGGCAGGCCCAGGGCCCTTTAGCCCTACTGGATCACCAAGGAAGCTGGCAGCCTCAGAGTACAGTCTCACTTCTAGCGGATGCCTTGGCAGTCAGGGCACGGCTTGTGGGCCTCTTAAGGCAGTCCCTCTTATGCTGGCCTGGCTTCTGACAGCAGTAATAGATGAACCTCATCATTGTTGAGCTCTTCTTGGGACCAAAAGAATCAGACTTAGGGTCTTTTTGAGGCTGCAATAATGGCAGTCATTTTTTATCTCTTTGTTTTTTCTCCCTGTTTTTCTCCCAGCTCCAATCATAGGATATTTAAACAGTTTTGACTAAAGTATCAAATGAGTTGTCTGGAGCAAAAGCTATCTTTTTGTAGCTCTTCAACTTATCTGTGAGAGTAATCTGTCCCTCTATTTAACTAGCATCTCAGGAAGTATGTCTTACCAGTGCCTCTATTAAACATTACAAGAAATCAGAGGGGTGTTTATCTTCTAGTAAATAGCTAAAATTTAAAATAACTAGAAAGGGGCTGGGGAGATGACTCAGTAGAATAAGCACTTACCTGGCAAG
>NW_004524623.1:13672882-13673844 GCF_000260255.1 Octodon degus
TCCCTGAGTAGCCCTCTCCAGAGCAGGTGGATGCTCGTGTTGGAGAGAAGGGAGACAAGATCCCACCAGCCTATCCACCCTTGAACTGGGGCATGATTCCTATCTCCTGAATATCTCACAAAACCTTCACTTACTCTTATTGGCCATTTGTAAATTAACAGCTACAATTGGTGCAGTGATAGGTATGTGTTCAGAAGGAAGCATAACCATGGCATAAAAGGTCAACTGGAAGTGAGCAAGTCTCAGGCTATAAAGATCACTTCCAGAAATAGATAGAATTGACTGGAGGGATGTGACCCGGTGTACTGAGCCAAGTCTCCAGGCATTTATTTCCATCTGATCACGTAGGTAAACATTTTTAGCAACTAGACAAGATTTAACCTTGGAGGGGCTGGTGAGATGGCTCAGTGGTCTGAAGCACCTACTTAGAACAAGCTTAGCAAAGCACAGGGACCACGGTTCAATCCCCCCAGCACCACATGCCAGCCAGCCCCGCCCCCTGGTGGGCTGAGCTGGACACACACACACACACACACACACACACACACACAAAGAAAAATTAAAAAAAAAAAAGATTTAACCTTGGAGCTCACAGGTGAAACTTACATTTATCATCTAACAATCACATTTTACATGTTGGTAAAGATAATACAGCTGGCAGAAATCTTACTCTTAGTTAACATGTAAGGCACAGATGTAAATCATTTTCCCCTAATAGCCACTGTGGAATGTAAACTACTGTAAGCTGCCTCAGCCTGATTTTTGAAAGAGTGACTCATGAAGTTGTTCTACCAAAAATCTCAAGTAGAATTCCTAGTTTGCTAGCAAAAAGAGAGAAAAAGTACAATAGGTAAGTGGAGATCTTTAGGTGGTCAGGAGCCAGTTTCCGCCAAGGATCCTTTGAGTATGGCTATAACTCCTCAGGTATTCTGTTTCTTTTGGCCCACGTGACCAGAGATGTC
>NW_004524623.1:13677261-13685512 GCF_000260255.1 Octodon degus
ATAAATAAAAAAAAATTAAAAAAAATAAAAAGGAAAGTACAAAGAGGTAGGAAAATTAGGAGCAAGGTCAAAGAAAGGAAACTGAAATAGATCAGGCCTGACATTTCCTCTAGCATGTAGAGGGGGATCAGAACCAGTGTATCCCAGTGAAACCTGTCCTCCAAGTCTTTAAGAGCGGTCACTGACCTAATGTCATTTAACTGGCAAAAGGAGTCCCATGTTTCATATACAATGTAGATTTTCTAAGTCCGAGCTAACTAAAAGTCCCACTTTACAGAAGTTTACATAAAATCCACTAGGAGAGGGGCTGGGGAGATGGCTTAGTGGAATAAGCACAAATAAGCACTTCCCTGGCAAGAGCAAGGGCCTGAGTTCAATCCCCAGTTCCACCAAAAAAAAAAAAAAAAAAATCCACTAGGAGGCTTACTAAGGTTACTCTCTCTAGCACCACTGTCTAAAGTTAAGTAAGGAATTTCAGTACATTTAGCATCTAGTTCAAATGCAACATATACAAGTACAAAATAGTCATAAAACATCCTATTAGAGAAATATCATAACCTTATAACATTTCCATGTTTTAACTTGGATTTACAAACAACATTTTGGCTACCATTTTAACAAAACCATGTAAAAGACAAAGCATTGGGGCTGGGGAGATGGCTCAGTGGAAGAAGCGCTTCCCTGGTAAGTGCAAGGGCCTGAGTTCAATTCCCAGTTCCGCCAAAAAAAAAAAAAAAAAAAAAAGACAAAGCATAAGCAATTGCAAGCAATTTTAATAGAACTATATGAGGCAAAACTGTATGAGGGAAAGCATGAACAATTATGAGCAATGGGAAAAGACATATTAACATTTGAAGCATAAAAATTTGTCACCTAAGCAAGTCCCAATTCAGAATTTATGAAAGAAAAGCAAATTCATACCTCTGTCCAATGATCTCAGTGGATGACCTCCAAATGACATAGGGAGATGAAACTCCCGACCTGACCTGGATGAGTTTGTGTTCTCTAAACCTGAAGAATGAATTTTAGGAACAAACAGAGGTTGCAGGTAAAACTTTATGGGAAAGGAATGCTTCTGTCTGAGAGGGACAGAAGGGGGGCCCGAGTGGGTTGCCCAGGAAGCTGTCTCTTTCAGGTTATTTTTATAGGGCAAAACCATGTGGGGCTAAGGTGGAGAAGAGGGGCTCTTGCTTAGGCGGATGCAGGGTGAGACAAAACTACGGTCAACCAATGGGATTACAAGCACCATTGCTCAGGAAAAAATTGATTAGGCCCAGGACCAAATGGGGTAGCAAGTCACATAGCAAGGGGGCATGAATGTAAAACAGGACCTGATCTGGTGGCCTTCAGACAATGACTCTTTCTGAGTAATGAGAAATCCTGGATGCCAGCCTTTAGGGAGGTTAGCATTTGCTTGATCTTTAGGTCTGGCTCACAGCAGGAGCATCTCCCACAGTTGTAAGGTTTCTGGTCTTTGTCATCTCCTTCAAGGGCCTGACCAAGTCTGACTGCCTATACTATTTTTATCTAACTCAGGCTTCCGCAACAGTGGTACACACCTGTGAGCCCAGTACGCAGGAGGCTGAGGCAGGAGGGTCGCTGGGAGTTCACTGCTAGCCTGGACCACATTGTGAGATTGAGGCCAGTATGAACTACGTAGTAAGAGCCTGTATCAAAAAGAAAAGAAAAGCCAAGACAAGACTTAGACCCTTCCTCAAACAAGAAGATAGTGACATTTTCTTGTGAGATTTTCCTGAACTGCAATGGTTGAAGTGTGACGACTGGTCATAGAAGAAGAGCCCAAATACATGAATGTAACCCATCCCAAGGGCTTCAGGAACCGAGGACTCAGGTGGCAGCTTGATTTAAGTGGCTGCTTCTGAATTTAGCTGACAAAAGGAGCCATAATTAGTGCATTTACTCTAGGGTATCCCCCAAATGCCCACGGCCCCAAGCCCCATCCAGGGCATCCTAAGGGTAATCAGCTCCACAGGGTAATCCTTCCCCCAGCGATTCTCAGGAATGCTGCGGGTGTCACGTTAAATGACAAGCCAGCCACAAGCGGTACCCAGGAATCTTACCAGGTGCCATCTCCTGAGGATGAGTCAAAGGGAGGGAGGAAAGCGGGAGGGAAGGAAGGGAGAGGAACAGAGCGATGGTAACAGGGTGAGGGAGAAACCCCTGGTTCCCCTGGGGGCCCAGCACACGCCTTCATTCTGACAATGAAGGATGAAGTTGTCATGGAAAGTGAGCTCAGAAGGAGACAGGGGAACCTGCGCTTCTGTTTCTCTGGGCAGCTTGACGTAGGGCAGGAGGTGCAGGCGCTCTGGGTTAACTCACTTAGTGCACCCAGAAAGCCTTCCTTGGGGCCAGGAAGATGGCTCAGTGGAATAAGCGCTTTCCTGGCAAACACAAGGGCCTGCATTCAATCCTTGGTTCTGGAAAAAAAAAAAAAAAGTCTTCCTTCCCTCCCTGTTCCTAGCCCAACTTTTCTCCTCTGTCCTTGAGTTTCCTTTTATGTTGTTTTTTTTTCAGGCTCAACCAACAGTGGGGTTAACCTTAACCACTGCTTGGTGAGGTGGCTCTGAATGAGCCCTTCGTGGATCCTCACTGCTCTAAGTGCCCGCCGCTGTGCCTAAGCCATGGCCTGCACCCTGAGGAACGACTACCCAGTCGAGCAGCGGGCACCCCGAGCTGCCAATCCAATTCCAACACTATCTAACTGGGGATACAAAGGTTTTAGGATTTGTGTGTCAGAATATAGGGAAGCTGAGTGTGTAAACCCAGTGTTCAGGAGGCCGAGGCAGGAGGATTGCCATAAATTTGAGGTCATGATGCAATATAGAGTAAGCTCAAGGTCATGCTGCACACATAGTGAGACCCTGTGCCCCACTCCCAGAGTAAGAAGGGTGGAGATGTGGAGTACGCCTAGAGTAAGCAAAGAGCTGATTATTGTGCAGGCCATTGTATCTCAACGGGGGCATCTTGCCTCTTTTTTTTTTTTTTTTTTTTTGAGCCTATGACTCCTCCTGCCTCTGCCTCCCAGAGTGCTGGCCTCACAGACACATATGTTGTCATGCATATCTTCTGCAAATTTTTTTTGTTATGAAAGTATAAACAAACTATAATCAGGATTTTTTTTCTTTGCAGTACTGAGGATTGCTATACCCAGAGACCTCACACTGCACTGTATCCCCAGTCCTATTTATATTTTTTATTTGGAGGCAGTCTTCTAACTTGGCCAGACTAGGTTTAAATTTGTGATCCTCCTGTCTCAGCCTCCAAGAGTGTTGAGATTACAGGTGTCTACACCAGGCCCGGCTAACCAGGATGACAGGATGATTTTCACTCAAAGTTTTTTTTTTTTTTTTTTCAGAAACAGGGATTGAACTCAGACCCTTGTGCTTGCCAGGGAAGCACTTACTCTGCTGAGCTATCTCCCTGGCCCCTCAAAGTTGTTTTGCAAGCAGGCTGTTATGGTTTGTGTCTAGATGTCTTCCCAAAGCCTCATGAGGTCATAGGCAGGCTTCTAGAGTTTGTGATTGACTCTTTTTTTTTTTTTTTGGTGGAACTGGGGATTGAACTCAGACCCTTGTGCTTGCTAGGGAAGCGCTTATTCCACTGAGCCATCTCCCCGGCCCCATGTGATTGACTCAATGCTGGGATTATGGGTATCATATAAGAAGGGAGAGAGGTTTGCTTCTTGCTGCTGCTTTTCCCTTTCTGCTCTTGTTGCTTTTGCTGTTTTCTGCTGTCATGAACGGCTGCCCTCTGCCATGTGCCACCCTGCCTTGGAGCCAGCCGAGTATGGACTGAAACCTCCACAAACTGTGAGCTAAATAAACCTTTCCTTCCTTACTTTTGGGTGTCAGGTATTTTGTCCCAGCAACGAGAGGAAAGTAACCAAGACACAGGCAAAGATAAAGATAGTGTATAGTACTGCGAAATTATCATTCTTTTCTTTTCTTTCTTTTTTTTGAAGTCTGAGATGGAAACTTTTTAAAAACAATCTTTATGTCATTGGTACTTCAGGTACACATAGTGCCCGTGTTCACTCTCACAGACATGAGATACGCGTAGTGATAGCATTCATCACAGGAAATTTGTACCTGAACATGGTCTGGCTTGCTTCTTTTTATCCATTGTGCAGGACCACCTGGGTGACTCTCCTTGAAGGAGGAGCAGCTGTCTCTATTTCGGCTGAGCCTGACCCTATTTCCATATACTGATAGGTACAGAGCTGGCTAGGGCTTTTCCTTATCCCTTCAGTTGGCTTTAAGCAGTGCATATTGGTCTATCTGAGTCTTTGAAGATAGCAGGTGTGTTTCCCCTGACTCCAACCCAGTGTCCCTTTTTGTGAGGCAGGATGACATGGGAAGAAGAGCCAGTGCTCCATGCTGTTGGCCGGTGTGGACACTCGAGCTTGAGGCTATGACTTCCTGGGGCTTGAAAGATGCCACATCAGGGCTGAAGCTCGGGCCCCACATTAGGTGTACTCTCAATCTGTGATGCGGAGTACTCTTTCTGAATAGGCTTCTCCTCATACTCCAGAGGTGATTTCAGGTGTCCTGCCCAGCCCAGCTCATGTACCTTCCTCCACTCTCACAGTCACTCATCCTCAGGGCACTCATTTCTTCATGAATTAATAAAACCCAGGTTTGGCCCTGGGTCAAGGCCTTTGTTCCAGATAGCCATCACCATGACTGGACTTAGGACCGCTGGGCTCCCCACAACTATAAATATGCCTTAGTGTCTTTATTCTCACCATGGGTTGTGCTGGAATTAACTCACTAGAATTCCAATAACTTTTCCATGGAATTGCAAGTGTAAGCTTTCTGGACTGAGGGGAGGCCTGGGAAGAACTCTCTGTACCCTTTACCCTCCCCTTCCTTCAATCTCCTTTGCCCTCCCTTTTCTCTTTCTTTTACTTTTTGGAGCTAGTGTCTGAGTATGTAGCCCAGGATGACCTTGAATTCACCTGCCTCAGCCTTCTGAGTGCTAGGATTCCAGAGTGCATCACCACGCTTGGCTCCCTTTCTTACTTATAAAAGCTTTGTTTCCATTTTTTCCATCTATTTTTTTCATGCCCCTTTCTTTTCTCCTTCTTATTTGTACATTCTTTCCCATTTCCCAATATCTATTATACACTTTAATCCTCATTTACACTTTTGATTTCTTGTACCAGAGAAGCAATGCAGTATTTGCACATAAGTTGTAGTTTTTGCAAGGGGAACAATACAATACAAGACACAGATAAGATTATTTTATAATAGTCACCCAAAGAATCATTTACAAAGACAGTGAAAGAAATCTGTCCACACACTAAAGAATAAAGAATCCATCTGGAGGCCTGGATTCCACCATAACATCCTGTATGAATCCAGCTGAAGACCTAGAGCCCATAACAGTGCCTCCCACAAGTCCAGTTGGAGGTCTAGAGCCCATGACAATGTCTCATATGGTCCTGTTTCAGGGATCTGTGCTGGGAAGGCCCAAAGGTCAGTGGTGGAAACTGGAAAGTCTGTGCCAGTGGAATGGAGGCTCTGTGCTAGCAGGGTGAGGGGTCTGCACTGGAGCCAGGAAGCAGTGCTCCAGGTAAGAACCAGAGCTCCCCCAAAGTACTGCAGCCATTCCAGTGACAGTGAGATCCTGAATGCTGCCAAGGAGAATAGCCAATTCATCAAGAAAACCAGCACACGTTCCTCCAGGAAAACCAGCAGCTCCCTACAACTTCCCTAACAGTTTCCAAACAACTTCACTGACAGCTTCTCTTCTTCTCTACTCCCCCTCTTAAGCTGCTGGCAACAATCCTCAGGCGGGCGCCCACACCCAGCACCGTGCTGGTTTAGTTCAGCTGGTGTTACAAGCTGACTACCAGTTGTCAATCCACCACACCATGTGTTTCCAATTTATCTCACTTAAGAATAAAGCAGAACGTGAAAAAAATCAGATTTCTAAAACTTCTCCCCCATTACAGCTGTTGTTCTTTGTGCTAATACAATAGAAGTAACTTTTGCCCCTGTCAGTAAAATTTTATAATTTCCTGTCCCAATAACATCCTGTTATGCTGAAGCAGGGCCACATTGATGAAAAAAAACTGCCACAGCTTGACACACTGCCTTAGTTCTTCTGCCCCACCTACCCATAACTTCTATGTTGGAGTCCAGTCCTCTTGACAAAAATGTATAAAAACTGGAGACTTTCCCTCGTCCAGCATGTCAGCCAGTCTTGGACATGCAGGAGTCAGCTGAGCCCAGTGTACGTATAAGAGCACCACCTGGTGCCCCTCAAGGTCCAGGAAGTTTATTTGTAATCCCATGGAAAAGTTATTAGAATCCCACCAAATTAATTCTAATCAATCACTCCCAAAGCAACTCAGTGTCAATAAAGACACAGCACTATATCCAAAATGGTGGGGAACCAAGGAGGTTCTGAGTCTGCCTAGGATGATAGTTAACCAGAACAAAGTCCTCAAGCCAGGACCAAACCTGGGTATTATTCATTCATGAAGAAGGGAGTGGTTTGAGGATGAGTAATGTGAGAATGGGGGGAAGTAGGTGAGCACCTGAGCTGGGCCAGGAGGGGGCCTGAAGTCACCTTTGCGATATGCACAGGGAAGGGCATGCCAAGGGAGTAATCTGCATAGTATGATAGAGGTAGTATAAAATGTTTTGGGGTCTGTGCTTCAGCTCTGATGCATGATCCTTTATGCCCTGGGAAGTTTTAGCCTCTTCTCTTTTTTTTTTTTTCCTAAATTTTATTTATTTATTTATTTATTTATGTGTGTGTGTGTGTGTGTGTGTGGCCAGTTCAGCCCACCAGGGGGCGGGGCTGGCTGGCATATGGTGCTGGGGGATTGAACCGCAGTCTGTGGGCTTTGCTAAGCTTGTTCTAAGTAGGTGCTTTAGACCACTGAGCCATCCCACCAGCCCCTAGCCTCTTCTCTTGAGGCTGATCCCAGCCGATGGAGAGGAACATGGCTCTCCATCCCTCCTCACCTCAGCTCACTCATGTTTTGTGCAGGAGTTGCAAGGTTCTGGGAAAACACTACCCTGTCCTCTTGGCTTCAAACACTACCCTGTCATCAGCACCTCAGGTGGACTGGTTTGCATTGCTTAAAGCCAAATGAGGGGATAAACACAAAATCCTAGCCAGCTCTGCACACATCAGTACATGGAAATAGGGTCAGGATCAGCCAAAATGAGAAGAACTGCTCCTCTTTCAAGGATGGTCATCCAGGTGCTCCTCCACATGTGCACCTAATAAAATCCTCCCATTTCCTCATTGCCTTTATGATGTTTTGCACGCTGCAATAAGGTGCATCCATTTACCTAAAAATATCTCAAACTTGGCTGGCTGTGGTAGTGTACACTTATAATCCCAACACTTGGGAGGCTGAGGCAGGAGGACTGCCATAAGCTCAAGAACAGCCTGGACTACACAGAAAGATCCTATTTTTAAAAAAGAAAGAAAGGGCCAGTCAAATAGCTCAGTGGATTAAAGTACCTGCCAGCAGGCACAGGGGTCAGGTCTGGGCGTGGTGGCACGAACCTGTAATCCCAGCTCTTGGGAGGCTGTAAACAGATGGATCACTATGAGTCTGATCTAGTAGTGAGACCCTGAACACCCTGTAGACCCTTCCCTAAAATAAATAATAATAATAATAATAATAATAATAATAATAATAATAATAGAAAAAGCTTCAAATTTATTGTTCTTTATGGCAGAGTAGTAAGCCATTGCATAAAAAATAAAACTTTTTAATCCATTCATCAGGCTGGGCATGGTGGCACACATCTGTAATCCTAGCACTTGGGAGGAGGCTGAGGTAGGAGGATCATTGCAAGTTCAAGACAAACCTGGGCTACAAAGTGAGCTCAAGGCCAGCCTGAACTGCATAGACTCTGTCTCAAAGAGACAACAACAAAAAGTCCATTCATCAGTTGGTGGGCATCTGGGATGTTTCCAAGATTTAGCTATTATAAACTATCACTATAAACATGGATGTGCATGTATTGCTACAGTAAGACGCTTTTAACTCTTTAGGGAAGTTACCCAGAAGGGAGCAGCTAAGTCAAAAGGGACTTCTAGTTCTAGTTTTCTGGAGAATCTCCACACTGATTTTCACAGTGGTTGCACCAGCCTACACTCCCCCAACAAGAGAAAAGGGTTCCTTTATTCTCACAACCCTACCAGTTGATTGACTGATGATCGCCATTCTTTCTAGGGTGAGATGGAATCTCAGTGCTGT
>NW_004524623.1:13685612-13687696 GCF_000260255.1 Octodon degus
TTGCAGATCTGGGGATTGAACTCAGGCCCTTGCACTTGCCAGGAAAGCGCTTATTCCACTGAGCCATCTCTCTGGCCCTCTCTTTGTCTTTTTGAGATTTTGTCTCACTACCCAGTACCCAGTTCAGGCAGGCCTTGAATTTACTTTATAGCTCAGGTTGGCCTTGAGCTAGCAATGATCCTCCTGCCTCAACTTCCTGAGTTCTGGGATTAGAGGCATGCACCACCATGCCCAGATAATATTTAAACATTTCATGCATTTTGATTTTTAGTTTAGTACATGGTGATATACATGGGTCTAGTTTTAATGTTCAGCAGTGGAAAGTCAGTTTTTCCAGCATGATTTGTTAAAAAGGCTGCCTTTCTTCCAATGAAGATGTTTGGATCCTTTGTTAGAGATAAGGTAGCTGGGCTGGGGATGTAGCTCAGCAACACAGCACCTGCCTGACAAGCATAAGTTCCTGAGTTCAATTCCTGATACAAAAGAACTTACCCTTTTTCATCAATGTTTGGGTGATAGATCTTGGTTTTAAATGTGATCTTCCATGGTTTGAAGGAATACTCTGCTGGAATGTTGATTTCAATTCTAAAGGCCCCCTGATCATATGGAGGGCTGTCAGGATCAATAAGCTCTTGCCAAGTCAATAAATTAGTTTTGGGGTTTTTTTTAATGATTATATTTGTTTTTTTTTTAATTTATTTTATTTATTTATGTGTGTGTGTGGCCAGTTCAGCCCACCAGGGGGCAGGGCTGGCTGGCATGTGGTGCTGGGGGATTGAACTGTGGTCCCTGTGCTTTGTTAAGCTTGTTCTAAGTAGGTGCTTTAGACCACTGAGTCATCTCACCAGCCCCAATAAATTAGTTTTATCAACCTGGATGTTATGGAAGTTTGCATTTCACATTTTTGGATCTCTTCAAGCTCCTTCCTCAGCCCCTTGCTGGCTGCCATCTTGGATCAGGTGCTGCTGCTTTCCCAGAATGCATTGCCTCTAGATTCTTACCCTGGACAAAGAATTGGTCAGGAAAAGTGCAAAAAGTAGTAAGGGTTTTATATCTTTTAAAGTGGTGAAAGGTAGGAAAAGAATTAGGTTCTGCAGTATGAATGTGGGCCAGTTAAAGGTGGGCAGGGTGATAACAGACCACTGACAGGCAAAGCACTGTGGGTAGGAGCTCACTGGCAGCCATCTATCATATCTCCCACTCCTCAGGCTGATGCCAGATGTAGGCTGTCCTATCGAAAACCTGCTACAGTTGTCCCAGGGAGAATTGAAGGTAACACTTGCTGATTGGGCCCAGTGCAAGCTCTGGGCACACATGACCTGGAACTCTGTTACTGACGGGTCATGACCACTCTCCCAAACAGCTGGCCAGGCCCTAACCCCCTGACTCATGGTGGCCAGCATTTCCCCCACTTTACCTTAACATACTATGTAATGCCCCCTCCAGTGTGTTGATTTATGATTGCCATTGTTCTCTGTCTATCATTTTAACTTCTTTTTCCTGAGAGGAACCTGAATCTTTGTTCCTGGGTCTTCATCATTCAGATGCTTAAAATAAACTTTTTTCTCTCTGCACTTTATCCTGGTGAATTCTTCTTCAAAAGTGGTGATAGGGGCCAGGGAGATGGCTCAGTAGAATAAGCACTTCCCTGGCAAGTGCAAGGGCCTGAGTTCAATCCCTGGTTCTGCAAAAAAACAAACAAACAAACAAACAAACAAACAGTGGTGATGGTCACATATTAGTGTGAGCGTATTTAATGTTGCTCTGGGATTGCAACCCAGGGCCTCCAGCTTGCTAGGCAGCTGCTTTACCACTGCACTACACTTACAACCTGACAAAGAGCTTACTAGTAGTAAGAGAAACTAGACTACCAAGGAGAAAATTATGACTGTAAAAGGAAATAGAAACGTTGAATAATTAAAAGTACTATGTTCTGGATTGAAGAACTCAATCTGCAATTTTTAAAAATTACCTGCACCAGGAGGATTGAGAGTTCAAGGTCAGCCCAGCAAGACACAGTCTTGGGGCCAGAGAGATGGCTCAGTGGAATAAGCGCTTCCCTGGCAAGTGCAAGGGCCTGAGTT
>NW_004524623.1:13688591-13689842 GCF_000260255.1 Octodon degus
AAAAAAAAAAAAAGAAGAAGGGGACCAGGCAGATGGCTCAGTAGAATAAAGACTTCCCTGGGAAGCGCAAGGGTCTGAGTTCAATCCCCAGTTCCGCAAAAAAAAAAAAAGAAAAAGGAATGTACTGTATAGGGGCCCGGGAGATGGCTCAGTAGGATAAGTGCTTGCCTGGCAAATGCAAAGATGTGAGTTCAATCCCTGGTTCCGCAAAAAAAAAAAGAAAAGAAATGTACTGTATCTTAAAAATGGAATATTATTCGGTCATAAATAAGAATGAAACTCATCAGTTTCAGTAGCCTTGATAAAACTAGAAAGGATTAGTTACATAAACTAAGTCGGGCAGTATTATGTGCTCTCATTGATATTCAGCAGTCAAGATTGTTGTAACTCAAAAATCAAATGACAACGAGGCAAGTCCAAAAGTTAAAAGAAGCGCTTTATTTTAGCAGGTACCCTGTGGCAGTCTCTGCAGAAGTGCAGAGGAGCGCCGGGCATTGACAAGGATCAGTATTTAAGCTTGAAAACTGCAAAAACAGGGGAGGGGTGGATCCATTGGGTGGGGGTGTGAGGCCGGTCTTAGGTCACAGGGGTGAGGGAGATGGGAGGGGTAGACACATACAAAACAGGAACATGGCAAGGTTAGAAGGGCAACAAAGGGGCCCGGGGAGATGGCTCAGTGGAATAAGTGCTTCCCTGGCAAGCTCAAGGGCTAGAGTTCAATCCCCGGTTCTGCCAGGAAAAAAAAAAAAAAAGAAAGAAAACATAAAAATTAGTGTAACTTGACAATTGTAATAAAAGATTTTGGGCTGGTGAGATGGCTCAGTGGTCTAAAGCACCCACTTAGAACAAGCTAAGCTTAGCAAAGCACAGGGACCACAGTTCAATCCCCCAGCACCACATGCCAGCCAGCCCCACCCCCTGATGGGCTGAGCTGGCCACACACTAAATAAATAAATTAATTAAAAAAAAAAAAAAAAGGGCAGCAAAATGGAGTCAATTTTGTCAGGGTATAACAAAGATGATCTCCAAGAAGTACAGGATAATGCTCATTGTGGAGGGGTGTCTCGGTTACTTTTTAGTCATTGCTGAAACAAATACCTGACACTCAAAATGAAGGAAGAAAAGGTTTAAGTAGCTCACAGTGGGGCCAGGGAGATATCTCAGTAGAATAAGCACTTGCCTGGCAAATGCAAGGGCCTAAGTCCAATCCCCGATTCCATAATTTAAAAAAAAAAAAAAAGGTATTTATTT
>NW_004524623.1:13690192-13693656 GCF_000260255.1 Octodon degus
TCGCACTACATCGATGATGGGAGCCGCTCCAGTCTTGGTTTTGGCAGCACTTACTCGTGTCTGCTCACTGACTAATGTCCACACTTTATCAAGGTTGGCAGCTGGGCAGAAGCTCTGGTTTCTCTTTAAGCAGTAATGCCTCATACCAACCTTCCCAAAGTAACCCGGGTGTATTTGTTGACATTGATCCTGTGATAATGCATGCCCCAGCCTCCATGTGCTTGCCAATGAGGCCATGGCTGTGGCTCACATGACCCTAACGCTTCCGGGTCTTCCTTAGTCTGGAGGGCATGTCAGCAGCCAAGATGAAAGAAAAAAAAAAAAAATTAACTCACAGTTAGTGGAGGTTTCAGTCCATACTCAGCTGGCTCCCAGGCATAGAGCAGCAGTTCATGGCAGCAGGAAACAGCAAAGAGCAAAGGGAAGGTTAGCAGCTGGGGCTTCTAGCCAGCCTCTCTCCCCTCCTTATATTGTAAACAAGCTACCGTGGGGCTGGAGGTGTAGAATTCCCACAATGTCCATGCCCTCCTCTTGAACAGGATGAGGATGTTTACAAAGGAAAAGAATCCTGGCTCTCTGCTGAGTCACTTAATTAAACTCCTAAACTTCTCAAGTGGACACAATGTATCAACAGTACAAGGTGCCAATCTGTAGTTCCAGCTGCCCAGAACTGTTGGAGCACAGAGATTTAGGTCTGAGGTGATGGACTCGAATTGACTGGCCTCATCTCCACGCACTACATACTACACAAATGCACTGAAAGGCAACGCGTGTCCAGCCCCATGCTGAATCCATGAAAATGGGAAGAGGGAGAGGAAAGATGTGTGTGTGTATGTTACCAGAAAAAATGTATATATTTTCTTCTTTTGAGACTGTGTCTCTCCAAACTGGCCTGAAACTTGGGATCCTCTTGCCTCAGCCTCCTGAGTGCTGGGATTGCAGGTGTGCACCAACACACCCAGGTATGAGGAGGATGCTAGTAAAAACAAAAACAAAAAACCATAAACTGTTGCAGCCTATCCTGACTCTTTTCTTTCAAATGTGAGACAATATGTTGGCCTCCTGTTACTTTTTTTTTTTAAATTTTATTTATTTATTTATGCGTGTGTGTGTGTGTGTGTGTGTGTGTGTGTGGCCAGCTCAGCCCACCAGGGAACGGGGCTGGCTGGCATGTGGTGCTGGGGAATGAAACCGCGGCCACGTGCTTTGCTAAGCTTGTTCTAAGTAGGTGCTTTAGACCACTGAGCCATCTCACCAGCCCTCCTGTTACTTTTACATCATGGTATATTTTGTTTTTCTCATACATAAGCATTTTACTCACGTTATATGAAATGATAGCTTTGTTATTTTTCTTTTCTTTTGCTTTTGCCTTCATACTGAGCTATGTCCCTAGGCTTTCTTCTTCTTCTTTTTTTTTTTTTCCACTTTGAGGCAGGATTTTGCTAAGTCTCTAAGCTTCCCAGGCTGGGCTCCAATTTCTAATCCTCCTGACTCAGCCTCCCAGCAAGTGTATTATTTCTTTTATTTGCTTTTCTGTCACCTGTGCTCGTATAGCCATCATTGTTGACTTTTTAAGAAGAGAGCAAGCTGATCCTTCAACCTGAATTAAACTAGGACCAGATCCAGCGTGCGTGTCTGTGCTAGAGCCTAGAGCTACTTATTTTATTATTATTTTAAATTTTATTTTGACCAAGGTGAGAAATCTAATTAAAATATTAACCCTCCCCCCCAAAAAAAGTTTTATTTTGTTTTTTAGGGTAGAGTGTACAGGGTGTTCAGGGTCTCACTACTAGAGCGGACACAAGTGATCCGCCTGTTTACAGCCTCCCAAGAGCTGGGATTACAGGCACATGCCATCATGCCCAGTGTCAATCCGCTGTGTCAGTGTGCCCTGGTGGCGGGGCCAGCACAGCAAGCCTAGAGCTGCGTAGAACCTGATGCGGAGGAATAGGAAGTTGGAGGCGGGCCTGCCCATTTAGCAGAATGGTCTCAGTTACTTCTGTCTCAATGCTGGGACAAAATACCCAACACCCAAAGTGCAAGGGAGAGACACTTGTTTAGCTCAGACTCTGTGGAGCTTTCAGCCCGTAATCCAAAAGCAGCGAGGGCAGGGCAGAGGGCTAAGAGCTCACAGTGTGCAAAAAGCAGCGCCAAGCAGCCTTTGCTGGGAGCCACTGAAGTTGAAATCGATCTGGCGTGGGAGGGCAGGATGAGGCCTCGATGAGTCAAGTTACCTCATCCTTGTGGCAAACATCCTGCCTGGACATTATGGGCTATTGGTCGCTAGGCAACCTTATGTCTTGCAACTTTGTAAAAGTATAAATAAAGGCCCTTACTATTGTTCCAGGAGTCCTCTTGCCAGCCAGGCAGCCGGCTGCCGCCTAACCCAGCTCTTATCTTCTTGTCTATCTTTTCCTCAGCCCTGCCTCCCTTTGTCCCTGGGTACTGCAGATCACAGAGAGACCAACAGACCCCCAAGAGACCTTGGCAGCTTTTCTCAGCCCCCTACACTCAGTCCAGGCTACTGGGATGAAGGAGGCACCAAACCCATCAGGGCTCAGATTACAAATCACACACCCTTAATCCCAGCATCGCAACGTGAAGCAATCCGGCCACCTCTGAAGAAAGCCCCATCATTTTCTTAATTGTGTGTGTGTGTGTGTGTGTGGGTGTGTGTGTGTGTGGTACCTGGGGTAGAACTTGGGACCTTGTGCTCGCCAGGCAGGTGATTATGGCCCTGAGCTATATTCCTGGCACCAAATTTATTTTTTAAATTAAGTTTAATGGTATTTTTTAGTTATGTATGTGGCACATCGCAAAACCAATAGACACCAAAACCAAAGGGACATTTTGAAGCACTTTATTAGCTGAGCTCAGCGGCAACACTCCCCAGAAACTGACCAGAGTGCGCCCGGAGCCTAAGTGAGGCACAGTTTTTAAAGCAAAAAAACACAAAGTAGGGGCAGGAGGAGAGGGCTTTACAGACTTAGTCATGACCGAGGGTTAACTGTTTCTGTGGATGAGGTCACATTGTGCAAACCCTACAGGAATATGTCCTTATTTGGCTTAAGCATTGTTTTTGTTCCGGTAGTCGGACATCTGGTGACGGTTTAGCCCAGCTCTTGGTGTGCTGCGAAACATTTTCCATCTGTACATGAAGTCACATTTTACAGTTAGATATGGGTGTGAGTTTACAAAAGAAATCCAAGTTTTACAAACGGAAGTTCCAAAGCTTGTTACAAAATGGAGTTGAGGGGCCAGGGAGATGACTCAGTAGAATAAGCACTTGCCTGGCAAGCACAAGGGCCTGAGTTCAATCCCTGGTTCTGCAAAAATAAATAAATAAATAAAAATTTGGGGAAAAAAATGCAGTTAAGTCAGCTTACAACAATATATGGTTGGGGGCTGGTGAGATGGCTCAGTGGTCTAGGGCACCTACTTGGAGCAAGCTCAGCAAAGCACAG
>NW_004524623.1:13695281-13695890 GCF_000260255.1 Octodon degus
CCTCCCTTCCTTTTTGCGGAACCTGGGATTGAACTCAGGCCCTTGCACTTGCCAGGGAAGTGCTTATGCCACTGAGCCATCTCCCCAGCCCCCTTCCTCTCTTTCTTATTCCCCCCACACACACCTCTTTTCTGCTCTGGGAATTTCTAGTTTTACATAACACACCTTGATTCTCTTTTTACCCATTCCCTTCCCTTCCGCAAACCTTCTTCCCCTCCTTATTTATAAAAGCTTTTTTTCCAGTTTTCCTTATTTCCTTCCTTTTCCTTCCTTTTCCCCTCCCCTCCCCCTTATAGCATTCTCTTCCCGCCTCACAATATTTGCTATACCTTTTGGTCCATATTTATACTTTAAGCGTCCTACAACAGAGGAGTGATACGGCATTTATGTGTGGGTGTCCAGTTTATTTCACTTCGGAGTATGATCTCAACCAAGGTGCATCCATTTCACTAAAAATGCCTCAAATTTACCCTTTTTTGTGGCAGAGTAGTACTCCATTATATTAAAACAAAACACTCATCTTCTTTATCCACTCATTTATTGATGGGCATTTGGGCTGTTTCCAAGACTTGGCTATTACAAACCGTGCTGTTATACATATGGGTGGGT
>NW_004524623.1:13696620-13700534 GCF_000260255.1 Octodon degus
CGGAACCGGGGATTGAACTCAAATCCTTGAGTCTGCCAGTCAAGCACTTATCCTGCTGAGCCCCTAGAACACTTTAATTTAGATGAACTAATTCTTCCCGAAATCACGTGTAAAGCAGTTTCCAGTCATAAGCACTTAGTTTTCTTTCTTTTTTTGTATTTTAGGGCAATGTCTACAGGGTCCACAGGGTCTCGCTGCGCAGATTGGACTCATAGTGATCACCTGTGTGCAGCCTCCCAAGCGCTGGGATTACAGGTATGCACCACCATGCCCAATCTCAATCACCACCTCAGTGTGCCCCTGGGGCAGGGACGGCACAGCAGGCCAGGGGATCGAACTCCCAGCCCCTGCGTCTACTTAAGCAGGTGCTTTAATCTGCTGAGCTATTTGGTCAGCCATCATAAGCAGTTTCTATTTCTGATAAATGCTGTTTCTGACAAATGCGGTAATGGCCCCCTGACTCTGGCTATCACTATGGGATTAGATATATTCTGTACTCTTGACTTTCTGGAAAATGCCTCCTATTTCTAGAAACCGGACTACCCTGCTATATAAACTGCTGTTTTTCTATCCTCGGGATTGATGCTCCTGACAGGCAGCAATTGGGGCATCATCTGCCTGCTACATAAAGCCTGGCTTATGCTCATTCCTCAGCATCCATGAGTATTTCTGGATACTCACCGTGGCAACGAGAGACCTTGAACTCAATTCCTGGTACCAAAAGCCAAACAGTTGGCAAACATATTTTCCCTCTCTGTGGGTTGTCACTTCACTCTGTTGGTGGTTTTTCATGCTGTACAAAAGCTTTTTAGTAAGAGGAGATCCCAGTGGTTGATTTTTTGTGGTAGTTCCTGTGCGATCAGGATTTTGTTCATAAAGCCTTTGCCTATACCAGTGTCTTCAAGAGTTTTACCTATTCTATCTTCCAGAAGATTTAGTGTTTCTGTGATTTATTATTCAGATCTATGATACATTTTTATTTTATTTTAGTACATAGTGAAAGATATAGGTCTAGTTTTTTTCTTTTCTTTTTCTTTCTTTCTTCTTCTTTTTTTTTTTTTTTTTTTTTTTTTTTTTTGGTGGAACCAGGGATTGAACTCAGGCCATGCACTTGCCAGGGAAGTACTTATTCCACTGAGCCATCTCCCTGGCCCCAAGGTCTTGTTTTAATGTCTGGAATGTGCAAAGCCAATTTTTGAAGCACCATTTAATTGAGAGGCTATACTTCTTCCAGTGAAAATGTTCAGCTCCTTTCTCAAAAATATGGTGGTTACTATATTTGGTTGTTCCTGCATCTTCTAATCTGTTGCATTGATCCTCAGGTCTTTTTTTTTTTCCCATACCATGCTGTTTTTATCACAGTAGCTTTGTAGTATAATTTCAAGTGAGGAATTGTGATGCCCCCTGTCTTGCCTTTGTTGCCCAGAATTGTCCTTGCTAATGTAGGTCTCTTCTAGTTCCAAATGAATTTTAGGATAGTTTTCTCCAACTCTGGGAGCTATGCTGTAAGAATGTTGGTGGGAATTGCATTACATCTATATACCAGTTTTAGAAGTATGGCAGTTTTCCTGTATTGATTCTTCCTACCCAAGAACAGGGGCTATCTTTCCATTCTCCGCTATCTGCTTCAGTTGCCTTTTTCAGAGTACTGTAGCTTGCAACATATAGGTCTTTTACATCCTTTGTTAGGTTAATTCCTAAGTATTTGATTTGTTGGGATGCTATTGTGAAAGGTATTGTTTGGCTAATGTCTCTCTCAGTGAGTTATTTGTGTATAGGCAGGCTATTGATGTTTGAGTGTTGACTTTGTGTCCAGCTATACTACCGAACTTGCTTATTAAATCTAGCCGTCTTTCAGTGGGGTCTTCTATGTGGAGTATTGTGTCATCTGCAAATAATGATAATTTCACTTCTTCCTTTCCTACTGTTATTCCTTTTATTTCTTTCTCTTATCTAATTGCTCTGGCTAAAGTTTCCAGAACTGGGCCAGCCAAATAGTTCAGTGGATTAAAGCACCTGCATAGGCAGATACAGCAGCTGGGGTTCGATCCCCAACATGCTGTGTCAGCCGCGCCCCCGGGGCACACTGAGACAGTGATTGAGACTGGTCGCAATGGCGCATGCCTGTAATCCCAGCTCTTGGGAGGCTGAACACAGGCAGATCACTACAAATCCAATCTGTGTAGTGAGATCCTATAGATTCTGTACTAAAATACAAAAAGAAAAAAAGTTTCCAGGGCTATGTTGAATAAGAGTGATGATAGTGGATATCCTCATTTTGTTCTTGATTTTAGAGTGAAAGCTTTCATGGGGCTGGTGAGATGGCTCAATGATCTAAAGCACCTACTCAGAACAAGCTAAGCCAAGCAAAGCACAGGGACCGCGGTTCAATTCCCCAGCACCACATGCCAGCCAGCCCCGCCCCCTGGTGGGCTGAGCTGGCCACACACACACACACACATAAATAAATAAATAATTTAAAAAAATTTTTAAAAAAGAAAGCTTTCAGTTTTTGTTCATTTAGTATATAATGTCTGTTGGTTTAATCATAGATGACTTATCAAATTGAGATAGAGACCATCTATTCTAATTTTCTATAGGGTTTTAATCATGAATGTGCATGGGACTTTTTTTATTATTATTTTGTGTGTTTGGTATAGGGTCGCACTATGCAGCTTGGAATCATAGTGATCCTTGTATGTTATGGGTCGGTGCTGACGAGAGGACCCCGTGAATACAGCTTCAGAGGCCTCACTGAGAATGATCTCTCTCCAAGTGAGCCCTGAGCCTCAGAAGCATCTCACATGTATTAAGGGCTAAAGGCAGGCTAAGGAATGTGCATAATTACTTAAGTGAATACAAACTACTCTCTCTATTGACTTCCACCATTTGCCTAAAGCTAGGTCCACACAAATGCTAGTTGATAACATCCCAAGCAAGGCATCAAAGAGCAGGGCACCAGCCAAGAGAAGCTCTTATCTGCAGCCTTGAATCCCAGCTTTCCAGAATTCACAAGTAAGAGACAGCAGCTCTCCCTGGGCTGTCTAGTGCTCCCTGCTCTCTTGGGACATTAGGCTTTTGTCTCATATCTATATTTCTAGATCCTCCTGTTTTCAGCCTCCCCAGCACTAGGATTACAGGCTTGTACCACCACACCTGGACTAGGTCACCTGCTCAGTGCACCCCAGGAGCAGGGCTGGTGCAAGACGTGGGTCGGAATCAAACCCTTGTCCCTGTGCTTGCCAAAGCAGGTGCTTAGTCTGTTGAGTTATCTCGCCGGCCCTGCATGGGACTCTATTAAACACTTTTTCTGCATTTACTGAGATGATCACATGGTTTTTGTCCTTGGCTCTGTTATCCGGTGTATTACATTTAGTTACTTACACATGGTGAACCATCCCTACCTCCTTGGGATGCATCCAGCTTGGTCGTGGTGTATAATTTTCTTGATTATTTGCTGCATTGTTTTGTTTTTTTCGTGTGTGTGTGTGTGTGTGTGTGTGTGTGTGTGTAACCGGGAATTGAACTCAGGCCCTTGCGCTTATTCCACTGAGCCATCTCCTCAGCCCCCCTTTTTATTGGCTGGCTCATGCTGCCTTAAGGGCAGGTCTGGTAAGGCATGCGGAGCTGGGGATCAAACCACAGTCCCCTGGACCTGACTGGGTTTGCCCAAGCAGGAGCTTCAACAACTGAGCTAACCCACGAGCCCCCTCTGTATTCTGTTTGCCAATGTTTTTTTGTTTTGGTTTTTTTTTTGGCGGAACTGGGGAATTGAACTCAGGCCCTTGCATTTGCCAGGGAAGTGCTTATTCCACTGAGCTATCTCCCCGGCCCCAATTGCCAATGTATTTCTTTTTTCTTTCTTCTTCTTTTTTTTTTTTTTTGGGTGTTGTTCTGAGTTTCAGGCAGTGTCC
>NW_004524623.1:13701240-13701894 GCF_000260255.1 Octodon degus
TTGGCAGAACCAAGGATTGAACTCAGGCCCTTGCGCTTGCTGGGGAAGCACTTATTCTACTGAGCCATCTTCCCAGCCCAATGCAGGATCTGTTCTTACTTCACTCTCTTCATTCCTAATGGCATGGAGTTGACACTTCTTTCCTTTTTTGGGATAATGCTGGTTCAAGGTTTGTCACTTTCTCTATTTTTATTTTCTGAGGCAGGGTCTCACTACATAGCCGAGGCTGGCCTCAAACTCAGTGATGCTCTTGCCTGAGCCTCCCTAGTGCTGAGGTGACAAGTGTCTGCCAACATGCCTGACTATCAAGATTTTTTAAAAAATCTTTTAAAGAACCAATTCTTCAATTCATTGAATTTCTATTGTTTTCTTAGTTTTCCCTGCATTAATTTCTACCTGATCTTATTAATTTCTTCCCTCATATGATCTTTAGGCTTACCTTATGCTGCTTCTTCTAGAAGACTGAGGTTCAACATCGGGTTGTTTATTTTATTTATTTTTATTTTTATTTTTTTAAGTATTTATTTATTTACTTATTTACTTATTTATTTAGTGTGTGGCTAGCTCAGCCCACCAGGGGGCGGGCGGGCCAGCATGTGGTGCTGGGGGATTGAACCGAGGTCTCTGTGCTTTGCTTGAGCTTAGCTTGTTCTA
>NW_004524623.1:13702054-13705582 GCF_000260255.1 Octodon degus
GGCTGGCATGTGGTGCTGGGGGATTGAACCGCGCTCCCTGTGCTTTGCTAAGCTTGTTCTAAGTAGGTGCCTTAGACCACTGAGCCATCTCACCAGCCCCTTATTTTATTTTTAATGTATTTTCACACCCTCATACCTCTGCAGTGTATGTGCACCCATATTTTCAGCAGCACGATTTGTACTTTTCTCTACTTAATTTCTTATACATTTATTTTTTCTTTCTGCTTCCAATTTTATATGCATATATCTGGTAATATCAATAACTGTTGGGAATTTAACAGTGTATTGCAACAAATTCTGTGACATTCATAGTACTTTGTTAAGTGAAAATTTGTATCATTTATATTTTTTTCTGTTTTAATTCTAATTTGTACTTTTTACAAAATAAAGCAATTTTTAAAAAAATTTATTTATTTATTTATTTGGCGGAACCAGGGATTGAACTCAGGCCCTTGCGCTTGCCAATGAAGCACTTATTCTACTGAGCCATCACCCTGGCCCCAAAATAAAGCAATTTTTAAAAATGCATTTTTGAGGGGCTGGGGAGATGACTCAGTGGAATAAGTGCTTCCCTGGCAAGCGCAAGGGCCTGAGTTCAATCCCCAGTTCCGCAAAAAAAAAAAAAAAAGTATTTTCGTACAAGTTCTACAGGGTCTACAGGGTCTCACTACATAGATCAGACTTGGAGTGATCCTATTTTCAGCCTCCCAAGTACTGAGATTACAAGTGTGCACTACCACGCCCAGTCTCAATTGTCATCTCAGTGTGCTCCAGGGACAGGGCCAGCACGGCACGCTGGAGATCAAACCCCAGTCCCTGCATCTGCCTAAGCAGGTGCTTTCGTCTGCTGAGCTATCTGGCCAGCCCTACACTCTGGTATGTTGTGTTGTCAGTATTGCTGACTTGTAGAAACTGTCTTATTCCTTCCTTAATTTCATCTGTGATGCATTCCTTGTTCAGGAGGGTATTATTTAATGTCTGTTTATGAAGTTCTTGTGGTTTCTTTTGCGATTAATTTCCAATCTCATTACACTATGATCTGATAAAATGCATGGGAGAATTTCAGTCCATTTGTATTTACTTAAGCATGTGCTCTGAGATAGTAGGTGGTCTTTTTTTTGGGGGGGGAACCAGGGATTGAACTCAGGCCCTTGCACTTGCCAGGGACGCGCTTATTCCCCTGAGCCATCTCCCTGGCCCCGTGGTGGTCTATTTTGGAGAACGCTTTGTGTGCAGCTAAGAATGTGTATGTTGATGCTGTAGGGTCAACACTAGGTTGACATCTTTTAAGTCCATTTGTTTAAAACTCTAGTTCAGGGGCCGGGGAGATGGCTCAGTGGAATAAGGGCTTCCCTGGCAAGTGCAAGGGCCTGAGTTCAATCCCTGGTTCCGCCCAAAAAATAAATAAAAATAAAACTCCAGTTCATTTCTAGTATTTCTTTGTTCAGTTTTTGTCCAGTTCATCTATTTGTGACAAGGTTGGTATTGAAGTCCCCATTACAGTTTTATTAGTGCTCATTTGACTTTTCAGATCCTTTAATATTTTTCATATAGTTGAGTGTACTGGTATTTGATATGCATATATTTATGATTGCTTTCTGTACTTCTTGGATTATTCCATTTACAAGAGTGTAGTGAACTTTTTGTCTCTCATAATCTGTCCTAGTTTGAAATCATCTTTGCAAATAGAATAGTTACTCTGGCTGTTTTACAGGGTCTGAAGTGGTGGGATTATTTCTACGTCAGATGGAAAGCTGGGAGAAAACCAGAGCTTTATTAATAAGGCTACCACTGGACCCTTCCCAGGTTACAGATCAGAAATGTCTGGCCTCATTCTTTGTTTCATCTCTGCTTAAATGCCTTATCAGTCTCCATGTAATGCCAAGGTTTTTTGTTTTTTGGTTTTTGTTGCTAAACCGGGGATTGAACTCAGGCCCTTGCGCTTGCCAGGGAAGTGCTAATTCCACTGAGCCATCTCCCTAGATGCCCCCTCTTTTCTTTTTGGCAGAACTGGGGATTGAACTCAGGCCCTTGTGCTTGCCAGGCAAGTGCTTATTCTACTGAGCCATCTCCCTGGCCCCAACTGATATGTATTGATGCATCCTTGTCATGTTATTTTCTTGTTGCTGGCTCCTTTTTCCCTCCCTCTGTTTAATTACTTGCCTAGGTTGGTTGATTCCTTCTCCTGGGGTTCCTGGAATTGTAAGCTTGGTATCTCTTTCTCCAGTGTCCTTCAGAACCTGTTGGAGTGCTGACTAGATGCTCAGGAATTTCCTCATTTGCCCTTTGTCACAGAAGTACCTTATTTCTCCATGAATTTTGAAAGATCATCTTTTAGTTAGATCATTCTGGGTTCAAAGTTATTTTCTGGGGCTGGGGTGATAGCTCAGTGGAATAAGCGCATCCCTGGCAAGCACAAGGGTCTGAGTTCAATCCCCGGTTCTGCCAAGAAAAAAAAAAAAAAAAAAGTTGTTTTCTTTCAGAGCTTAAAATGCTTTTTCACTAAAAGAAAACTATAATTTAAAAAAATGCTGCGCACTTCACACCCTCCTTGACTTGAGATTTAATCAGCTGTGATTCTGATAGGTTTTCCTTTATAGATGATTCGTTCCTTTTCTCCAATGTAATGGCTGGGATTCAATTTACTATTCATGGGAGACCAAATACAGGGATAACAGAGCTTTTATTAATTAGCTGGCATCCTCTGTGTGCCCCCAAGATTGCAAGGACATGCACAGGCCCAGTTCTTTGTTCCCTACCAGCCCATAGGTTCTTCGTTGCCATGGCGACTGGGCAGGAATGTGATGCCCCCCTCCATCCCATATGTGCGAGTTCACAGCCTGGGCAGAGGGATTTATGGCTATGCTAGGGCATATGGTTTGGCTCTTATTTCCTTTAATTGGTCCTGCTTCTTCCTTATCTCCTACATGTTTGTGAAGTTTGACAGGGAAGAGGAGGGAGTGAGGGATGGGGCAATTAGGGCAAGGCCAAAAGGGAAGGTCACCCAGTCTGGGTATCTTTTCTCTAAACACTTCAGGCAGGAGTCAAACTACACTGAATTCTGCCTGAGTCTCTCCTACTTCTAAGGTGAATAGGGTATTATGCTAGATGCCATCCCTTACATCCATAGCTCATAATGTTCTGTTCCCATGTTACATTTCTGAAGTCTTGGCCATTATATGCTTTACTGTAGCTTTTTCTCATCTTGGGTAATTGGGATTCTATATGTCTCAATTAACTGTGTGTCAAATTCTTTATCCTTGCTTAGGAAGTTTTCTGGATCACTCGTGTGAACAGGTTTTTTTTAATGTCATTTGCACTATCTCCTACTTTTTCATTCACTCTGATTAACCTTGTTATTCTTCTTTGCATCATCAAGCAGTTGTGAGTTGATTTCTCTTGACCTCTTGATATTTTTAAGAACTCCTTCTTTTCCTGATCTCTAGTCACAATCCTGCTTTCTTTACCTGATAGTGTGCCCTCATACTGGCTCATTCTGCTGCATATACTTTCAGGAATTTTTTTTAA
>NW_004524623.1:13706857-13707440 GCF_000260255.1 Octodon degus
AAAAAAAAAAAAAAAACAATCCTACCTCTTTAATTTCTTGGATATGAGAAGTTGCTGACTACTTGTCACATTCACTGATTTTTTTCACACTTGTCTGCAATGTTTTATGACACTTAGACCTCTGTCTTGGTATGCCAGGAAGAATAACTGATTTGACCAATTATGTCACTTTGGTTAAAGTGGTACAATCAGTAGTAAAAACAATCGCATCAAACAAAGCCTAGAAAATTACAAACTGTAATAAGTATAATTTGCTATTGTTGCAGGCAGCTGAGTTAGATAGAAATATTTCAGGCAGTCAGACAGGGCCAGGCCCTCGAAGGAGATAAGGCAAGATATCTTGCAACTCTGGGAGGTATCGATGTTTCCACCATGGACCAGACCTAAAGACAAAAGATCAAGCAAATGCCGACCTCCCTAAAGTTGGCATCCGAGGTTGATCATCACCCTGAGGGAGCAAGAAGAATCATTAATCCAACTCTATTGGATGGCTTCCTGATAAAGTCCTCTTCTACATTCATGTCCACTTGCTATGTGACTCGCTTCCCCATTTGGTCCTGGACTTAATCAATTTTACCTGAGC
>NW_004524623.1:13707540-13708234 GCF_000260255.1 Octodon degus
ATTCTCAACAGGTATTGATCACCTAGAAAGAGCCAGAGAGTCACTAAACCAGGCCCCAAGAGGAAGCGATCTTGTTCCCCACCCATGCCCATTCCCTTCCTCATTTGGTCCTGGATTTAATCAATTTTACCTGAAAATGGTGCTTGTAATCTCAGTGGTTGACCATAGTTTTGTCCCACCTCCTGCCCACCTAATCAGTTTTTTTATTCTGCACAGAAGCCTTAGACCCACCTCACCACATGGATTTACTCTATAAAAGTCCCTGGAAGAGACAGCTTCACAGGGACCACCTACTATGGGGAGGGTGCCCTCTCCTGTCCTTCTCTCAGACATAAACTTACTTTCCGCCAATAAATACATTCTGCTCTTAATGTCTCTTGTTCCTAAAATTCTTTCTTCGGTTTCAGAGAACAGGAGCTCAGGCCAGGTATCTTTCAGCCTGGGAGTTTCATTACCCTGTATTATATCATGGCAAGTTACGGACCTGGGCTTTTGGCGGGAAGAGGGTGGCGTGACTCTCCCATAGTCTGACTGACCTAACACAGGCTTCTTACTGATTCTTGGCCCCTTGCCCTTTTTTTTTTTTTTTTTTAAATAATCCAAGTACTTTAGAAAGCTTAAAATTATGAATTCTTCCTCTACCCCATGATGGCAGCTTGCAATCCTGATAAATGGGAAAGAAATTCACAACCTA
>NW_004524623.1:13709114-13714818 GCF_000260255.1 Octodon degus
TCCTCCTCCTCCTCGGAACTGGAGATTAAACTCAGGCCCTTGCACTCGCCAGGGAAGTGCTTATTGTACTGAGCCATCTCCCCAGCCCCCTATAGTGCTTCTATCTAACTTAGCTGTCTGTAATGATCCTGGGTTGTCCAGAGGCCAGTTGGAGCCTCTTCCTGCTGCAGAATCTGTGTCTGAACCAAGAGAAAAACTGAACACTGAGCCACCTGGAAGGATGTGGGAATCAGTTCTAAAGCACCAGCCTGACTTAGGGTAAAGCGAAAACTCATACATGGTTTACAAGCAGGAAGTGTAAAGGTTGACGTGGGTTATTCTATAATTGCTTTGCCTTGGCTACTTTTCTTCCATTCCTGAGATAAAAGTACCCAAATTTACCTCCCTTAGCTGCAAGCAGGCTACCCCCTCTGGCCACTGTAGCACTCACACCATCTCCCTCCTCTTGCACAGGATGAGGATGTTTACAAAGTGAGGACCCTGGCTCCCTGCTGAGTTAAACTTCTAAACTTCTCAAGCTGACACAGTGTATCAACTATTACAGGACACATACTTGTAGTCATGCTTTGCTAGGCAGGTTCTTTTTTTTTTTTTTTTCTTTCCTGTACTTCCTACTAGATTGAACTCGTAGTGATTCTCCAGTTTATAGCTTCCCAAGTGCTGGGATAACAGGTATGTAAAACTGCACCCAGTCTCAATCCAGGTCTCAGGCTCCCCGGGGGTGGGGCCGGCACAGCCAGGCCTGGGGATTGAACCACTGGCCCCTGCTTGCAGGTGCTTTAATCCGCTGAGCTATTTGGTCTGCCCTAGGCAGGGTCTCTCTGTGCCAGAGGTGGTCATTTATCATACTGTGGGAATAAGGGGTGAGTATAATCAATCATTGAGGGTAGAAAGACCTTGAAATGGGCCAGCAAACAAGCTATGTCTGCAGACTACAGTGGAGCTGGATGTGGCCGGACAGAATTGGGACAAATTATCTCTGTCTCTGCCAGTGTAGTCAGTCACGGCTGAGTCTGGTGGCCCAATTATGAAGTTGCTGTCTTTAAAATTTTTTTCTATTACATTCCATCCTCTTCTTCACTCACATCTGTAAGGATGCTCAATCTCCGGCTAGTGAGGCCAATGCCATGCGTCACCCGGCATGCCCTTCACAGCCTGGCCCTTGCACAGAGACAGGAGAGGAGGGCGGCGAGCTGCCTGGGGAAGCAGGCTTGACCTGTTAGTTACAAATCCCAGGCCACATGTGCAGAACAGCTTGAGTCCTGCATGGGAGAACTCCAGCGGGTTTCCAGCTGGACGGCCTGGACCTGACTGTCAGCCAAGGTGTGGGTCATCCAAAACTTCACTACTGGGGGTCAGGGAGATGGCTCAGTAGAATAAGCACTTGCCTGGCAAGTGCAAGGGCCTGAGTTCAATCCCTGGTTCCGCCAAAAAAAAAAAATAAAATAAAATAAAACTTCACTACCTGTCTTGACCAATTCTTTGCTCAGGGCAGACAGTACCTGGAAACTACCTGTCCTGACTATGAGTGATGTTTTTGGTTTTTACTTTTTTTTTTTTCCTTGTGGAACTGGGGATTGAACTCAGGCCTTTGCGCTTGCCAGGGAAGTGCTTATTCCTCTGAGCCATCTCCCCAGCCCATGTTTCTCCTTTTTGCTAACAGCCCTACCTCCCCTGGCTCACCCTTCAGGTTATGCATTCCAAAGCCTTCTCCTAAAGAGAGGTGTAAGTGTTGCAAGCAGCCACTTAGATAGAAATACTATAGGCAGTTACAGGGCCAGGCCCTCAAGGAGACAATGTGGAAGCAAGGTGACTTTGCAACTCGGGAAGAAACAGACTTTCCCTCCTGTGGGCCAGATCTCAAGACAAAAGAGTAAACAAATGCAGCCACATACTTCCCTAGGGGTGGGCACCAGGGATTGATATTCTAAAGAGGTTATCAATCACCTTGAAAGAGCCAGAGAGAGTCACTAACTCAGCACCCAACAGGAACAGACCCTATCCCATACTCATGCCCACTTGCTACCTGATTCTCTTCCCCATTTGATCCTGATTTAATCAATTTTACCTAAGCAATGGTACTTAGAATCTTTTGGGCCAGGGAGATGGCTCAGTAGAATATGCGCTTCCCTGGCAAGCACAAGGGCTGGAGTTCAATCCCAGATTCCACCAAAAAAAAAAAAAAAAAAGCACTTAGAGTCTCTTTTTTTGCTGGTACTGGGGATTGAACTCAGGACCTTGCATTTGCCAGGCAAGCACTTATTCTACTGAGCTGTCTCCCCAGCCCCAATGTGCTTAGAATCTTGTTGGTTGACCATAGTTTCATCTCACCTCATGAACCAGTTCCCATGTTTTCTGCCCTAGACCTGCCTCAACAAATGGTTTTGCTCTATAAAAATCCTTAGAAATTACAGATTCCTGGGTTCATAATCAATATAGGAATCAAAGTAGACAATAAATATTTGAAGATTTTTATCAGCTGAGCTCAGCGACCATCAGCATAGATCCCTGTTTCAGAGTCTAAGTGAGCAGTCTTGACAGAGGTCATGAAGTGTATATACAGAGGGGAGAGAAAAACAAAAAATAAAATACAAAGAAAATCCTGTTAGTCAAACAGCTAGATCAGGAGACATCCTGCCGGTGAGTTAGAATAAAATATATATATTGCTTATTCAGGGTCCGCGCTTTCTCAGGGTGTATTTCTTCCATATGGTTACTTCTTTCACAAGTAGGCAGGCCTGTTTTTACTACCCTGGGGTCAGCTAAAGATTACCATCGCAATGCCTATGCTTAAAGTCTGGGTTTAGGCCCGGGGAGATGGCTCAGTGGAATAAGCGCCCCCCCCCCAAGTGCAAGGGACTGAGTTCAATCCCTGGTTCCGCCAAAAAAAAAAAAAAAGTCTGGGTTTAGGCCATCATGCTGGGCAACCCACTCAGGTCGCCTTTCTGTCCATCTCTAGGACAGAAGCCAAAAAATTGATTTTTAGGGGGGGGGCCTGCCCATGAGCTCAGGTGTTTAAGTGCCTGCTGAAAGAAAGCAGTCAGGCTCAGGATGTTGTGGTTCCATCCCCTCATCCTGAAGCCAAACCAGACCTGCCCTGAAGGCATCCTGAGCGCCCCCTCCCCCCCAAAAAAAAACCCAAATCCTTCTGCCATTAAAAAGAAAAAATGAGGGGCTGGGGAGATGGCTCAGTAGAATAAGTGCTTCTCTGGCAAGCGCAAGGACCTGAGTTCAATCCCTGGTTCCGCAAAAAAAAAAAAAAAAAAAAAAAAACCAACAAGCACAATTGCTCAGGTAAAATTAACTAAATTGGGATCAAATGAGGAAGTCAATCATGTAACAAGTGGGCATGAATACAGAACAGGAGCTCTTCCTGTTGGGGGTTGGGTCAGTGACTCTTCCTGATTTTTTTCAAGGTGATTGCTACCTATTTAGAATATCAATCCCTGAGGTCCATCCCTAGGGAAGTACTTGAGTGCATTTGTTTACTCTTTTGTCCAGAGGTCAGGCCCCCTGCCTGTCTCTCCCACAGTTGCAAGGTGACTTGCCATCTGTATTGGCTGCTTGAGGGCCTAACCCTGACTCACTTCCTGTCTTGTTTCTGATTTAGCTGCCTACAACACTCAGAAGTTGCCTCTCTTTTCATGGTGGAAATTAGGTTCTTGCCCTTTCCACATTCCAAGCAAAGGGCTGCCTGGAGAGAGAGATGGGACACTCCGGGGGCGCCAGGCAGAAACTGCTCTGACGCTTCTGTGCCTGTGTGCCTGGGAGAGCGGAAACCTGCCAACACAGCTGGCTTGCAAAGAAGTGAAGAGCGAACATCTCTACCTCAGGACCGCAGGTACAATGCTCGGGACTCCACCCAGCCGACTAGAAGCTTCTGAGGCACAAGCAAGGAAAGAAAAGAAAGACTGAGGGCCTCGCTTACAACTGACTGCCAACTCACATAATCTCATTGAAGCCGGGCTAACAATGCCTCACTCCTGCTACAACGGGTCTCACAGATTAAAGTATAACAAGCTTTGAGGCTGAGAACTCTGGTCTTGAAGGGTGAGACAATGTCTAAAACAGCTTTTTTTCTTTTGGGGGGAAGACGGGATCTCACTGTATAGCTCAGGCTGGCTTTGAATTTACAGTGATCTTCCTGCCTCAGCCTCTTGAATGCTGGGATTACAGGCATGCACCACCATGCCTAGCTCAGTCTTTGGTTTTTGAATGCTGCTAAACAGGGAAAGGAAATGTAATTAATCAAAGCAGACAAGGGCCGGGGAGATGGCTCAGAAGAATAAGCGCTTGCCTGGCAAGAGCAAGGACCTGAGTTCAATTCCCAGTTCCGCAAGAAAAAAAAAACCAGACAAAAAGTGGAGTGTAATGGCACATGCTTATAACCACATCAGAAAGGCTCTGAGGCAGAAGGATTACAAAATCATGCTGATACAGGGAGCAAAAAATGATGTCAGTTGGATGACCTCCAAATGACATAGGGAGACAAATGATCTCTCTACCTAAAAGATACCTGGGACAAGTTCGTATTCTCTAAAACTGAAGAATGAATTTTAGGAACAAACGGAGGTTATGAGCAGAACATATTTATTGAAGGAAAGAAAGCTCCTGTCCGAGACAGGGACAGGAAGGGGGCCCAACTGGGTTGTCCCCAGGAAGCTGTCTCTTCTAGGGACTTTTATAGAGGAAAACCATGTGGTGAGGTGAGTCTAAGGTGGTGAACACACGGGAACTTGCTTATGTGGGCATGAGGTGGGACAAAACTATGGTCAACCAATGGGATTACAGGCACCATTGCTCAGGTAAAATTGATTAAATCCAGGACCAAATGAGGAATGGATTCACGTAGCAAGTGGGCATGAATACAGGACAGGGTGTCTTCCTGTTGGGGGTTGGATTAGTGGTGATTGATACTTATTTAGAATGTCAATCCCTGATGCTCATCCCTAGGGAACTATGTAGCTGTGTTTCCTCTTGTATTGGTCTTGAGGTGTGGCCCATATGGGAGTGACTTGTCTTTTTCCAAGTTGCAAAGTCACCTTGTCTTCCATCTTGTCTCCTTGAGGGCCTGTCCCTGTCTGACTGCCTACAATATTTCTATCTAATTCAGCTGCCTACAACACCACAGCCTGGCCAATCTGGCTAGTGAGACCCCACCTCAAAATTAAAAAAAAATTTTAGCAGTGCACAAAGGCTTGTTCTATTTCAGTGCTTGATCTATGTAACCAATGAAGCCACCATGTACAGACAAGACGCAAGCGGTCCTTCTATCTCATGTCAGAGTGCCTGTGGTCTACTACTTTGGTCTTAGACCTGCGTCTCATCCTGCTCAGCTAGAAGCCTGTTGTGGGCCTTGTCTGCCATTAGCTTGTGGCTGTGCTCCAGGCGGTCCCACTTCTTTCTGAACATTTTTCTTCACCTTTAGGAGCAGACTGTGGTGCACACAGGGCAGTTTTCTCAGCTGTGCCAATGCCAATTATCCAGCACTCTGGTAAACGTCATAGCTCCTAGGCTGCTAGGTGTCAGATACATGGAGTTCGTGTCCCTGGAAATCTCAGAATTGTTATAACCTGTAAAATCAATTCCAATTTTGTAACTTTGTATGCTTCCGCTGTGATTTTAGCCTGACACATGTGTCGCCATCTTGTGCTGTATGCGCCATTTTGTATACATGTTTCCTTTGTAACTTCTGCTTTTGTAA
>NW_004524623.1:13715888-13719178 GCF_000260255.1 Octodon degus
AAAAAAAAAAAAAAGAAAAGAAATGAAATAAAACAAAATTTATTGTGGAATAGGAATAGCTCCTGAAAAATAGGAAGGGTCCCTCTTGGGTTGCCGGTGAGCCAACTTCTTTGAGATTTATTGCACAAAATTACAGGGTGTGTACAACATGGGTGAAATTATAATCAACTAATAAGATTACAAGTGGGGCCGGGGAGATGGCTCAGCAGGATAAGCGCTTGACCGGCAAACACAAGGATCTGAGTTCAATCCCCGGTTCCACCAAAAAAAAAAAAAAGATTACAAGTGTAGCCACTTAGCTATTTTTTTTGCGGAACCAGGGATTGAACTCATACCCTTGAGCTTGCCAGGGAAGCGCTTATTCCACTGAGCCATCTCCCCGCCCCCCCCTTTTTTTTAGCTAAATTTTTTTAAGTAGCAAAATTTATTTGAAAAAGTAAAAGTAATGCCTGGGCATGGGAGCACATGCCTGTAATCTCAGCACCCAGGAGGCTGAAGCAGAGGATCAATGGGAGCTCAAGACCAGCCTGGACTAAAAAGGAAGTTCAGGACCAGCCTGGGCTACAAAGGGAGCTCAAGGCCAGCCTGAACTGTACAGCAAGACTCTTGTCTTAAAAAAAAAAAACAAAAAAGTGAATAGTGAGGGAGAAAGTGGTCTTGAGGTACAGGTTTGGAGTGAGTAAAGGAGAGAAAAGATAAAAGAAAACCCTGCAAAAAGCAGGAGGAAAGCCATGATAGCATCTTAGCTAACATTGATCAGATAGTAGCAAGGACATATGGATGACATTGTTAATCTTGGTCAATAATCTATAATCTTAGTGGGTGGGAGAGGACGGCACACCCTAAGGAGACATCGGTCCACAGAGGCTTCTTTATATGGGAAATATAAATGGCTTATTTATATGGGAAATCCTAACCTCCTGTTATCCCTTATAGAAGCACGCAAACCTGAACACTGTGACTTTAATCTTCCTCAGATGCTGTAAAGCCCAACAATTTTAAGATCATAAATGAGGTTAAAAATTATTAAAATGTCTTTCAGTAAGGGGGCCCACCCACTAGATTGTGGCTATAGAGCTTAGACAAACTATGTCCTTAAGATAAAGAAAACATAAGAAAACTTTGGATGGGGTCCCCTTACTTGGAAAACAACTGAAACTACTGAGTTAGCCAAAAAGTTGTCCTTGGACCTCCCCTTGTTTAAATTCTTGTAAGGGACATACATTCCCGAATCCAAGGCCTCACTTTTGAAGGCCATAACAACAGGATGTCCCAGGTCACAGTGCCCCGATTTCTTAAAAATGTCTCCGGAACATGACAACCACAAGGTTAGACCCCCCAGCTACCCCCGGATTTACTCCATTTGGTCATCCGGTATCGTAATCCACCAATTATTGTAAAGGGCAACCTACACTAACCAATGCGATTTGCTTCTGTAACTTGCTTGCTCCCTCCCCATTTTGTGGTTCTTGCCTTTAAAAACTATGCCTACTACACGGAAGGCGCACTCTGTTCCTGCGTGTTCAGACCGCCCTACGTATATGTAGATAATAAAACTTTCCCTTTGTGATTTGCATGAGAGACCGACTCTTGGGGTCTTCCTTCGCGGCGACTCGACCCTTACAATGCAGGTCCAGCCAGTGCCTCCCTTGAGGGCCATCCCCGTCTGACTGCCTACTATTTGAGCTGCCTAGAACACTTCTGCTTGCTTTGTCTCTGGAAGGTCAACCACCCAGCTTGCACCTGGCCAGACTTTCCCCAACTACAGATGATCAGCCCAACTCTGATCAGCCTCTGGATCTGCCCAGGGAAGTGGCATTGGTACTCTTCCTGGTCTCCTGCCATCCAAGCAGTCTTCTGCCTGAGCAGGGACCCTGCAGGAAATCCTCAACACCTGAGCAGGCTCACAGCTGTGGCTACAGCAGCAAAAGAAAAGAAAATCACTCAGTGCGAAGGCCCTGGGGACAATCTCCAGTAGTAGAGGCAAAAAACACAAAAGCTTATATACTCTCATGTAATCTTTTACGAGAGATCTTGCCCCAGCCTGAAACCTAGATAACAAGGCTCTAGGCCTAGGAAGCTGAATTAAATTTTTTTTGGGTGGAAACAATGGAAAGCCTAGCCCTAGATAAACAAGCTTTCCTTGGAGACTGAACTCCTTTGAGTCCCTTTGAGTCTCTTTGCTGACCTTTCAGGGCTGCTTGCTGTCTGATAAAAGTTACTAGCCTTTCGGGACTGGGGCAGAGATTAAGTACTCTTGGGGGATCAGACGCTGTGTATGTTGTGGGTTCGTAATCAATATAGGAATCCAAGTAGCCAGTTAAGATTAGAAGACCTTTATTAGCTGAGTTCAGCGACGGTCAACATAGACCCGTTTCAGGGGCCAGGGAGATGGCTTAGTAGAATAAGCGCCTTTCTGGCAAGCTCAAGGGTATGAGTTCAATCCCCAGTTCTGCAAAAACAAAACATAGACCTGTTTCAGGGTCCAAGTTAGTGGCCCCGAGCAGAGAACATGAGGGGTATATAAAGGGAACAGAAACAAAAATATGTAACACACATCCTACTTGGCAAACAGATTTTTTTGCTATACACCTTTTTTTCTTCCTATGTATCTGGCTTTTTCTTCCTGCTACTGCTTCAGGTCAGCGGTTTTTTTGTTGTTGTTTTTTTTCAGAACCGAGGATTGAACTCAGGCCCTTGTGCTTGCCAGGCAAGGGCTTATTTTACTGAGCCATCTCCCCGGCCCCTAGGTCAGCGTTTTCTCAGTGTACAATTCCTCCTTGTGTTGCACGTAAGCCTGTTTTGCACCTCTGGGGTCCGCTACTGTTTATCATGGCAATACTTACGCTCAGAGTCTGGGTTTAGGCCTTCACTGTACCGAGTGGAGACAGGCACAGAACAGTACAACTTCAATGGAACCGGGGATTGAACGTAGGCCCTTGCGCTTGCCAGCAAAGTGCTTATTCTACTGAGCCATCTCACCAGCCCTCGGTACAACTTCAGACAAAGATCGGTGGTGATGAGGAGCCTCCTCCGGAGCAGAGCTGGATGTGCATCAGGTTTGCTGGCAGCAGCATGCTCTCCCTTGGTCTGTTTCTACCTGGTGACCTATGGCTTGGCACTATAAAAGCCTCTGTGCACCAAACACAGCATGCTCCAGGAGCTTTTCCACGTGAGGTGTATGTATCGAGTGTATCTCAACAAGCCCAAGAACCATTACTTTCCCTCCAAAATTGTAGCTGGGTGACACCCTACGCCCCTGATCCCTGGCCTCAGGAGCCTGAGGCAGG
>NW_004524623.1:13720628-13723736 GCF_000260255.1 Octodon degus
TTGGGGGTCCGTGGGAAGTCGTGGGTGTTGGTTCCGCACCCACGTCCACTTTCCAGAAGGCTTTCGTTGTCTTTATCCCCTCCCCGTGCAGTGGGGATTCACCTACACCCCCATCCCAAAAAAAAAAAGGAAATGTTGCTGCTCTTCTAACTTCAGAAGTGGTGATTTGGGGCGAATTCATAAGTGCGCCACTGAGTAGGCTCCCTCGACTTAAGGAACTTTTATGCGGCTGAGTGCGCCGTGTTAATCATAAAACACTTCTTGCCGTCCTTAGGACAAGGAAAACACGCCGTGGAAGCCTGGCTTGCTTGAAAGTACCTGGGAACAAGCGCAGTGGCTAAAGAGCAAAGGATTGAAGGTAACTTACATCAGCTCCCTGATTGAACGAGGTAGTTACACTGCACCGTGGAGGGTTTCATTACGGAATGAAGTTACTAATTCAATGAATCATCATAGGCTAATAATTTTAAAACCTGTAGGACAGTGTATCTGACGACAGAGCTTGAGAAGTATTGTTGGGGTAGTACCGCGAATTGATTTGCTCCTCAGGGAGGAAATGAATTTTTGCTAGCCCTGGGACCAAACCTGGAGCCTCTGCTAAGGCAGAGCCCGGGTGAGGTGGCGGAAGGGGTCAGAGGAAGGGTGTTGTCTCTCTCTTTTTTTTTTTTTTTTTCTCCTCCGAACGGAGGATTGAACTCATGCCCTTTCGCTTGCCAGGTAAGCACTTATTCTACTGAGCTATCTCCCGGGGCCCCAAGGATGTTGTCTCGATCATTCTAACTTGGGCTTTAATTACTGCTGGCACCTGGGGCAGTGTGCAATTTTAGGGCTGAGCACCCTCCTTGGAGAGCCATTCCTCCACAGCCCTAGCGATTGTCCCTGGGGCCTTCCTCCCACACCACAGAGCTTGCCTCAGGAGTCCCCAAGTGATGAGGCCTCTGGCCCTACCATCACCTCAGATCTAAACTACAGCTTTCTATGCAATCTCAGGAGAGTTAACTTTTATTGCAGTTTCGTCTGCAAAGTGGGGATCACAGCAGTGTTTGCCCTGTGAGATTGGTTTGAGGCCAGCTGAGGCAACTTGGTGGCTTAGTCCTTAATCTAGAATTGGATTTATTTCGCTGCGAAGGCCCTTGGTCCAGTCTCCCAGTACTCGCCAAGTAAAAACACCATAGCAGGTACATGCTGAGTGCTTTAATTTTAACCGCTAAGATATTCATATTAGTCCTGTGGGAAATTCTGGATGCTCATTTAAGCCATGAACCATCTTCCTGTTTGTGAAACCCACTCATGTCTGACCTCCCGGTCTTTTGGTCAGTGTTCACCCCAGCAGGTTTTGCCTGCAGGCTTGCTAGTGGTCTGCACTCTTGTGAATTCCCTGGCCCAGCAGGTATACCCCCAAGTGCTGTTCTTCTGTTTCTTGGGAAAGGGGCAGGAATCTTGCTTAAAATCTAGGTAATATTGCAGCAGGCACTCCCGTGGGCAGGGAGTCTTGTCTAATCACCTTTCAGATGTGGTTATGAAAGTAAAACTACCCTCCATTCTGCTTGGGGGAGTGAGGCCTGAGGGTTGTTGAGTTGGGGCAACTTTGGGGCTTAAAAGGGGTGGAGGTGGAGCTCAGCAGCCGAGCTTTTGCCTGGGACCCAGGATGCTCAATCCCCTGTGCTGGGGCGGGGGAAAAAGTCAGTGAAAATCAAGAAGCGTTTTTTGTTCAAGTGGGCCTGCTTCCAGGCCTTCAAGGACTTGCTTCATCATGGGAAGCAGACCTGGATGGCCTTCAGTTTGAGATAAAAGAACAACAGTTTGTCAGCCCTGGCTGTAGAAGTGTGAGTTTACTGTGAAAGGGGCAGTCTGGGCAACAGCATGAGCACTAGCCGCCTTCTGTCTGGAACTTCTTGCCGGGAATTACTTACCTCCAAGAGCATGGTGGCTTGCCGCGGAGAGGAGATGGAGAGGTAGGTAGCTGTCAGGGCAGAAACTGTGCGTTTTCTGTTCATAGTTATGTAAATAGCTTGAAAGGTTTCTTGGCAATAACTTCAGATTCTCCTGAGGTATATCGAGTTACAGGGCTTAATTTGTAAGTAAAGTCTGATGATTAAAAGGATAGTGTCTTAATTTGTTTGTATGTTTACTTATTTTTTTGGTGGAACCGGGGATTAGAACTAGGGCCCTTGCACTTGCCAGGGAAGCACTTACTCCACTGAGCCATCTCCCTGGCCCCATAGTGTTTTAATTTTGGATATTTGCCTTTGTTTTTTGTTTTGAGTCTTGCTATGTATTTCAAACTGGCCTTGAACTCCCAGCAGTTCTGCCTGCATCAGTTTCCCACATAGTGCAATTATAGGGATGGGCCAGTTGCACACACCCACCCACCCACCCCTGCCTACACCTGTTTGCCTTTTCTAACCAAGAAGACCCTTCCAGGGTGAGGAGCTGTGTCCCCGGAAGCACAGTGCTCGCAGTCTCTGCTCAGCTGAACTGTGGCCAGGCTGCTGTGTCCAGCTGCCGTCCAGCGCATTTCAGAAACACAGATGCTTAAAGTTATACAATTTTATATGTTCAAGATCCACATGCAGTGCAGTGCATATTCGATGAATGAACATGGATTGGTGAAGCAGGGGTGCCTCACCTGTGAACTTACCAGTGCTTAGATAAGTGGCAGGCTCATAGACCATTCCATCCTCAGCGGAAATGCATCTCTAGTCCTGAATGCATAAGCATGAGTAACTAATCACCTAACATGAAAATACTTTACAGGCTGGATGTGGTGCTGCACGCTTCTAATCCCAGCACTCAAAAGAAGGCTGAGGCAGGAGGATTGCTGTGATTTGAGGCCAGCCTGGACTAGAAGGTAAGCCCAAGGCCCACCTGAAAATGCATGGTGAGACCTTGTCTCTAAAAGACAAAAAAATTGGGGCGGGGGAGATGGCTCCGTAGAATAAGCGCTTCCCTGGCAAGCGCAAGGGCCTGAGTTCAATCCCCGATTCTGCCAAAAAAAAAAAAAAAAAACAGCATACAAAAAATACCCTGGTACCACATGCTGCACCAGCCCCACCCCCAGGTGCACTGAACCGGCCACCTGGTGATGCACACCTGTGTTCCCATCCT
>NW_004524623.1:13724461-13726549 GCF_000260255.1 Octodon degus
GTGGCCAGCTCAGACCACCAGGGGGCGCCTCTGGCTGGCATGTGGTGCTGGGGGATCGAACCGCGGTGCCTGTGCTTTGCCAAGCTTGTTTCAAGTAGGTGCTTTAGACCACTGAGCCATCTCTCCAGCCCCTACAACCTGTTTAGATACTTAACTAGCTTTAAGGCATCGAGTCACTTAGGACAAAGGAAGAGTGTTTGCCATTCAAGTCTTCTCTCATCCAAGACCTCTGTACATGAAAGTAGAGAAGGGACAGAGGAGGAGGCGGCCGCCTCCCCATTTGGAATTCCACGTCCGAGCTGCGTGCCTTGTGACCTCAGTGAAGACGGGGAAGACAGCGACTTTACACTGTGTACGTAGATCAAGATTTATGAAGATACATCCTGGTTTGGTCTAGATGTCCCCTCAAGGCCTCATGCAGTGAGAAGCTTAAGTGACTCAGTAGGGGGCCAGGGTCCTCCCTCTGTAAGCATCTCCAGCCTGCGTAAGAGGAAGGGAGGGCCATGGTGTGGGTGCTACACCCGCTGAGGGGTAGCCTGCTTGACATGTGGGAAAGGAACCTCCCGCCTTGCTTTTGCTGTCTTCTGTCACCTTGATGTATTCCCCCAGGCCATGCCGCTCTGCCTTGGAGCCAGCTGATTATGACTGAAACCTCTAAAACCTGTGAGCTAAATAAACCTTTCCTCCTCTGAGTGTTGGATATTTTGTCGCAGCAATGAGAAGAGTAAGACATGGGCAGCTGTCATACGTGGAACCTGTAGTAAAGAGTTGACTAAAGGTGACAAGAGGTGATGTGGAGATCGAGAATTTGCAAGGCCCTGCCCTTCCTGAGAAATTTAGCAGCTTTGCAACATCCTGTCTTCAAAATAAAAGAGCAGGACTGGGATATGTGTATAGTTGATTATGAAGGCTCTGGGTTCAATCCCAAGTGCCAACCCCCTTTGTCCCCCCAGAAAGGAAGAGTGTAGACATCAGAGCAAATGTGGTTCATCCCTAAAATGCAGGCCCGCTGATGTGTATAGCTGGATGCTGCCTCCGAAGGACTGGAGTGGGCCTTCCGAAGGCTCTCCCACTGCTGGGTGTGAGGTGGTGATTACTTCTGGATGCCTTTTGTGTCAGTTGAAGCTTATCTTTTATTTCGTGCTCCTGTTCTGAAAAGGCATTCAGTTCTTGTTAGGCCTTTGCTACCCTTATTGAGGAAAATTGTGGTTTTTCTTCCTGTACTCTTTATTCTATTGATAGCAAAATTTGTTGGGTTTTGAGCCAACTTTGCATTCTTTTACTTATAACCTTGGCGAAAGGGTCATTAGTCATGAGGTGCAGCTGGATCGTGTTCCCTGTCTTGTGTTGGCTAATAAAATTGGCTTATTTTACTTTATTTTCTGGAACCAGGGATTGAACTCAGGCCCTTTGGCTTGCCAAGCAAGCGCTTACTCTACTGAACCATCTTCCTGGCCCATTTTACTTTATTTTTTTAGAGTTTTGTTTTTGTTTCTGTTTTTTTGAGACTGGTTCTTTGTAGTTCAGGTTGACCTCAGACTCACAGTGATCTTCCTGTCTCAGCCTCACGAGTGTTCTGATTACAGGCATGTTTCACCATACCCAGAGGTTTGTTTTGTTTTGTTTTTTTTGTTTTGTTTTTGGTGGAACCTGGGATTGAACTCAGGCCCTTGGACTTGCCAGGCAAGTGCTTATCCTACTAAGCTATCTCCCCAGCCTGAGTATAGTATTTTATAGTGGGGCCTGTTGTAAAACCTATTGGCTTGGAATTTGTAAACTTCCTGCCTGAGCCTCTCACATGCTGAGGTTACAGGTATTACCACCATGCCTTGTTTATAATTTGTTTTATTTTATCTATTATTTTTTAATTTTTTAGCATGTATTTGGTAGAGTCTCACTGTACAGCTTGGACTGGAGGTGATCCTCCTGTCTCAGCCAATTCCAGTCCTGGGGTTACAGGCGTGTGCCACCACATCTGGACTCTGTGGCCCAGTGTGCCCCAGGACCAGGCTGGTGCTGCAGGGGGTGCCCGGGATCAAATTCATCTTTTTTTTAAATTTTTATTTGTGTGTGTGTGTGTGTGTGTGT
>NW_004524623.1:13726741-13728963 GCF_000260255.1 Octodon degus
GCGCTTGCCAGTGAAGCGCTTATCCTACTGAGCCATCTCCTGGCTCCCCTCATCTGTTATTACTATTTTTTGTTACTGGGACTCAAAACTCAAGACTTCATGTTTGTCAGGCAAGCACTGCATCTCTTGTTGGCTATAATTGGTTTTAAATCTCTTAAGTGCAGTTCTCCAGTGAGCCACCTGAATCCAGGTGTTTTGTTTTGGTTTTTGTTTGAGCCATGTTCTTGCTATAGAGGTCAGGCTGACCTTGAACTCTTGGTGAGTCTCTGGCCTCAGCCTTCAGAGTGCTGGGATTATAGGGGATCAGCTGTATGCCTAGCTCTAAGCATTTCTCTGTGGGTTCTTTGGATACTAACTCAATTCAGGGGCCATGATCCAGCTCAGGACCACAAGCACCTACCTGGCAAGCCCAAGGTCCCAAGTTTGATTCTCCATACCAAAAGAAAGGAAGAAAATTAATTCAATTAGGATGCTCTGCACTTCCTACTGATTGAGTGTTGGTGATCGCATCTATGGGGATTGTTTTTCATCAAAATGATCTATTGGGATATGGTTGTTTGTATTTCATTTATTTAAATGCTGTATGGTTGGTTAACAGAGATGTGCCTGTTGAACTTCTGGATTTATTATTTGAGTACTTTTTTTTTTTTCTTTTTGGCAGAACTGGGGCTTGAATTCAGGCCCTTGAGCTTACCAGGGAAGCGCTTATTCCACTGAGCCATCTCCCCACCCCCCTATTGGAGTACTTTCGTGGTTAATATAGCTGACAGCTTAGTGGTTTTGGTCTTGTCTGTGAACTAGCTTGAGGTTCTATTGTATTTTTGTATTTCTCCGTTCTTACTGCAGATTAGTCCACCTGGTTTGTCTGAAGCTTGTGAAATTGTAGGTCTCGCTCAGCACTGAATATGTGTACCGATATTTCTCCTGTGCACGTGTCATGTCACTTTAAACTTTTTTTTTTAAATTTTATTTATTGTGTGTGTGTGTGTGTGTGTGTGTGTGTGTGGCCAGCTCAGCCCACCAGGGGCGGGGCGGGCTGGGCTGGCATGTGCTGCTGGGGGATTGAACCGCGGTCCCTGTGCTTTGCTGAGCTTGTTCTTAGTAGGTGCTTTAGACCACTGAGCCATCTCACCAGCCCCTCAAACTTTTTTTTAATGACAAAAGTCTTGCAGTGGAATCCCAGCTGGCCTTGAACTTTGGATGATCCTCCTCTCAGCCTCCTCAGCGCTGGGATTGCAGATGTGTGCTACTGCCCCTAGCTGTGCACATTGCGCCTTGTATTGGATTGGTGACGCTGTTACTTTTGGCTCTTTGGGATTGCCAGTGTCATTGTGCTTTGTTGAGAGCGCTGGCTGCAGGTTGGCCTGGCTCAGTGGCTAGCCCAGGCTGGTGCATGTGGTATAAGTTAGTTCACTAGCAGGCAGACGAAAAAGTTCACGTGGTGCGAGATGCAGGCTCCTCGGGTAGTGTGCACTCGAGAGTTGATGCTCTGTTTCTGTGTGGAAATTTGCATTTAATATTTCTGGACTCTGCAAAGGAAAGTTGTGAATAAGCATGGAATCAGAAATCAGATACAGAAGGACAACCTGGGGCACAGTGCGGGGAAAGAGGCACGGAAAGAAAGGCCCCAAGGCTCTCCAGATCACGGATGGGATTCAGTGTTTGACAGCAAGGCTTACAAGATGCTCCATTTCAAAATATTGAAGGCCAGGGAGATGGCTCAGTAGAATAAGCGCTTGCCTGCTTGCAAGGGCTTGAGTTCAATCCCCTGTTCCCACTAAAAAAAAAAAAAAACAATATTGAAGACAACAAGGTCTAGGGAGATAGCACATGGCATGAGCACCTCCCCGGCAAGCACAAGGTCCAGAGTTCAGTTCCTAGTACTGCAGGAAAAAATACAGATGGAAAATTTCATGAAAATAATTATCATTCGAGAAGATGGAAAAACTACCCCGGCTATATCGTGTAGGCCTGAAGAAAGTTGTCATCCTACTGCACCCTGTAAAGATGTGTGAATGTCATATCTCCATGAGAAATGTGTGTTAAGCCACATGAAGTGCAGTGCACAGCTTTGCTTTTTTTTTTTTTTTTTTGGGGGGGGGGGAACTGGGGATTGAACTCAGGCCCTTGCGCTTGCCAGGGAAGCGCTTATTCCACTGAGCCATCTCCCCGGCCCCTAGCACACAGCTTTGATCCCTGTAAGCTGAACAGTGAGGCAGGAG
>NW_004524623.1:13729098-13732496 GCF_000260255.1 Octodon degus
AAAAAAAAAAAAAAAAGACCAAAAATTTAAAGCGTTTAAAAGAATGTAAAAGGTAAAGCTCATTGTGAGAAGCCTGGGTTCAATCCTAGGAATAAGGAGAAAAAAACAAAAGTGAAGAGTCCAGGACATGGCTGACACCTGCGCCCCCATTCCGGGTGAGCCTCAGACCGTTCACAGGACTTTGGCCACAGGGGACAGCAGCAGCAGCTGGTGCCAGGAACTGACAGGCAGCGGATGATTACCTCCTGAGTGCTGGAACTTTCTTTTGACTCACTGGAAAGGAATGCTGTTGTGTCAAGTGGGTCCAAGCCTTCTACTTCCTTACTGATTTTTCTGCCTGTCTTGTTCCTCCTTGAAGGTTGGGCGTGGAAGCCTTGCTCCCTCTGGCAGAACATCCTTCTGTTGGTGTTTGGTTTGTGTTTTGCTGCTGGCTTGGGTATGTATTGTATGTGATACAGCTCTTAGTGGATAGATCCCTTAATTCATTATAAAACACACTGCTTCAGGTGGATGTGGTGGGCGGTGACTTCTTTTATGGGAAAGTATGTAGGAGGATCCCTGGAATTTGAGGCCAGCCTGGGGCTATATAGTAAGACCCTGTCTCACAGCAAAAAAAAAAAAAAGGGACTCTTCTCCGAAGACTTTTTATTTTGTCTGTTCATTAATTTTATTTATTTTTTTGGCGGAACCAGGGATTGAACCCAGACCCTTGCGCTTGACAGGGAAGTGCTTATTCTACTGAGCCATCTTCCTGGCCCCTCTCTTCATTAATTTTATTTTTTAATGTATTTTTGTGCAAGGTCAATGGGCCCTCACTACATCAGACTCGGTGATTCTCCTGTTTTCAGCCTCCCAAGAGCTGAGATTACAGGCAGGAATCAGTGATTTCTGGTTTACAGCCTCCCAAGAGCTGGGATTACAGCTGTGCCCCACCACACCCAGTCTCAATTACGGCTCAGGGCGCCCCAAGGGCAGGGCTGGCACAGCAGGCCAGGGGATGAACCCCACCCCTGCACCTGTTTGCAGGGCTTTAATCCACTGAGCTATTTGGCCAGCCCTTATCTGCTCTTTTCAGCCCCACCTTACAGTCATTCCCATCATGAGTGTTAGAAGGTGGAGGCTGCCTGCGGCAGGGCCCTGTGAGGAGGAAGCCCCCAGCTGAAGTGGCTTAGTGTGATTCTGGGTGTGGAAGACCCATCCAAGGGAGGACTGTGGCCAGAATGGCATAGAAGGAAAAGGAAGCGGCTGCTTCTGTTGTTCCGGAGGAGCTGCACCTCCGAGGTCACCTCCCAGCTTCCAGCACAAGCCCTCCAGCCGCCTGGCACGGCTTGCATGGGATGAGCTGAGTGGGTGTTTGCGTTTTATTTATTTATTATTGGTGGGACCAGGGATTGAACTCAGGCCCTTACACTTTGCCAGGCAAGCTCTTATTCTACCGTGCTATCTCCCTGCCCCCTGTATTTGGGTTTTTGAGACAGGGTCTTTCTGTAACTCAGGTTGACCTTAAATTGGCAACAGTCCTGCTGCCCCGCCTCCTGGGTGCTGAGATTACAAGGATGTGCCACCATGCCAGGCTCAAGTTGGGTCAGGTTTTAAATCCAGTCTGACATTATCTTTCACCTTGAATGCCATATTTGATGCTTGGGTGGGTTTCTAGCTGCAGTTCTTTTTCTGGCATTTTAATTCCTGATTTTGTTTTTCATGTCGAGTAGCTGCTATGGTAGCACTTTAATTTTATGATATTTTCATTGTTTTTTTGTTTTGTTTCTTTTTTTTTTTCCTCAGCTCAGTGGCATATGCGTCTGCCTGGCAAGTGCAAGGTCCAGAGTTTGGTCCCCAGTGCCACAAAAAAAAAAAAAAGCTTATGATTGCAGAGGGAGGCTGTAAGGTTTTGTGTGTGTCTATCCTTTTGGAACAGTGTCACCATTTAGTTAAGCTGGCCGAGAATTCTCATCCTTCCTCACCCTCCCAAGTGCTGGGATTACAGGCAGACAGTGCATATTTTCCAACGCTAAAAAATACATTGTGTCCAAAGTTTCTGGGGGCCAGGGAGATAGCTCGGGCCAGAGAGATAGCTATGTGGAATAAGCACTTGCCTGGCAAATACAGGGTCCTGAGTTTGATCCCTAGTACCGCAAAAAAATGTCCTTATTCACCTGTTTCTGGAGAGTTTTTTTATTTGTTTTAAGTGCATTTGGTACAGGGTCTCCCTATGCAGCTCAGACTCATAATGATCCTCCTGTTTTCAGCCTCCCCAGCACTAGGGTTACAGTTGTGTGCCACCACGCCCAGTCTTGCAGGCTGGCTCAGCTTCAGCGTGCCCAGGAGTGGGCTGCTGCAGCCTGTAGTGCCAGGGATCAAACCCCGGTCCCTGCACTTGCCTAAGCAGGTGCTCAGTTCATTGAGCTATCTCGTCAGCCCTGGCGAGTTTTTTCATTTGTTGTGTGTTGGCCCACCAAAACCTCCCATAAAGCCGAGTTCAGTCTGATCACAGGGTGGGATTCTCAGCAGCTAGCCTTCCATGTGGCCCACAAGTAGGATGCCCCTCTTCCCCATTCAGCTTTGGCAGGAATCAGATAAAAGAGCAAGTGTTAGAACAGAAAGTGGGAAGACATGTTACAAACGTTTCAGGAGCATTGCCTTTGGCACTGAGGGTGTGTTCGGGCTGTCTGAATTTCCCCCAAGGCCTCAAAGCGGGTGTGTGGTGCTGAGCTCATGGGCGTGTAGCCCTGTGTGATCCCGGGGATGGGCTGGGCCTAGTTCTGGGTGTGAGTAAAGAGAAGGCCTGCCTGGGTGTGGGTGGCACTGCCCACGTGGGGAGAGGCAGCCTGCCTGGATATAAAGGGTCAGGCTGCCCTTGGCTGCTTCACTGCTTGGCTGCCTTCTGCCTGCCAGAATGTGTCTGCGATGATGCCCTGCTTTGGGGTCACCACCTTTGGACTGACACCTCTGCAAACTCTGATCTACAGTAAAGGACCTTTCTTCCTTTAATGTGTGCTGGGTGTTTTGTCCCAGAGATAAGAAAAGGTAAGGCGAGGCAGCTCCACACCCAGCTGTGTACAACCTTGTTTTTAGGGATCTTAACTTGGGTAATCTCCTTTCCTGTCCTTGTACTTCATACTTCATGGTTTTGATTTCCTTTTCTTACACCAGCTGGAATCTTTGGAACGGTGACAGCAGCAGGGCTAATGTTCGTATATTTGGTCAGAAGCTGCATCACAACCCTCAAGATGAAGGGCAGAACCTGGCCTTGGATGCAGGAGACCCTGGGTTTGATTCCCGGCATCAGAACTAAGAGGAAGGGCCAGGGAGATAGCTCAGTAGAATAAGCGCTTGCCTGGCAAGCTCAAAGTCCAGAGTTCAGTGCCCAGTTCTGCCAAAAAGAAGAAAAAAAAAAA
>NW_004524623.1:13733011-13735005 GCF_000260255.1 Octodon degus
TAAATCTTTTACTTTATTTGTGAGATTGATTCCTATTTTTTTTTTTTTGTGGAACCGGGGGTTGAACTCAGACCCTTGCACTTACCAGGGAAGCGCTTATTCTACTGAGCCATCTCCCCGGCCCCGAAAGTTAACATTTTTTAAAAAACATATTTAGTACAAGGTCTCACTACACAGATCAGATGCTAGCGATCCTCCTGTTTTCAGCCTCCCAAGTGCTGGGATTACAGGCATGCACCGCCACGCCCAGTCTCAATCCCCATCCCAGCATGCCCCAGGGCTGGTATGGCACAGCAGGGATTGAACCCCGGTTCCTGTGTCTGCCTAAGCAAGTCATTACGTATTCCAACCTGACTTAAACTCTCTTTGTAGCCCAAGTTGGCCATAAGCTTGCAGCAATCTACCTGCCTCACACTCCTAAATTCTTAAGTTACAAGTGTATGTCACCATAGGTAGCTGAAGGATATAGTACATCACTAGAAAGCGTTGCTGCTGCTAGTAGTGCATGTGTGTAGTGCCAGCACTTAGAAGGCTGGCAGGAGAATCAACGGGGGACTGGGGGCAGCCTGAACTGTGTAGCAAGACCCTGTCTCAAAAACCAAAAGCAAGCCAGGGAGATAGCTCAACGGCATAAGCACCTGCCTGGCAAGTGCAGTGTCCTGAGTTCGATCCCTGGTACCACAAAAACCAAAAGCATTGCTTTTTTTTTTCAAATAGTTGCCATTGTTCTAGTTTTCTCCCTCTATTTTCTAGATTAACCCCATGGCTGATTATTCTAAATTATTTTAATCCTTTAGAATTCGAGGGATTTTTTTTTTTTTTCCTTAGCATGTGAGGCTTTTTGTGATCTGGTTCAATATTGGTCAGAGTTCTCTGTGCACTTGGGTAGAATGTGTTTCGGGTAGAATGTGTTTCGTGCAGCTGTTCATGTAGTAGTAACGGGTATTTAACTTTAATCCTGTGGTATTCAAAAATCTACCCCCTTCCACTACATCACTTTGTAATGATAAACAAGTTAGTCCCTGCTCTGAAGACCTGTGACTCCAAGACAACTTGGGGCAGTGTCCCACTAAAAGGTTGAAAGGCGGGGGCAAGCTGAGGAGATGGGGCTGATGCCAGCAGAGTCTGCCCAGATGCCCCCCGCAGGAGTCGTGGGGGTTGAGAAGACCTGGGAGCCCACCCCATTGGTAGTACTAGTGCCTTGTTCTTCTCACACACGGGCTGTTGTCAGCTTGCAGGGGGCCAGAGAATCACTTCTGGGATCTAAGGTAGCTTAGCGATTCAGTTCTTCTGGTTCTTATCTTAGTTCCTTTCTCCAGAATAGTTGACTTGTAGTTAATTACTAGGATGCAGAAGTCTTTCTCTTGAGAACAGGGCAGTGGTGAAAGGCTTCTGCACCCAGGAGTGGGGTACATGACACCCGCAGACAGGAGAGGTGGGGTCCCGTGGGAGCAGTCTTTGACTGATGAGGCTTTCCTGAGGCATCTGCAGGGGTGCTAGAGGGAGACAGAAATGTAGCATTTGGCCTGTGGCTAACAAAGTGGTGTTTTGTTTTTTTTTCAAAGTCCACTAAGGGCCAGAGAAATAGTTCAGTGGACTAAGCACCTGCTTTGGCAAGCACAGCCACAGGTTCCTTCCCCCAGCACCACATGCCGCGCTGGCCCCACCCCTGGGTGTGCTGAGCAGGCCACTGAACGTGGTGGCACACACCTGTCATCCGCACTGGGGAGGCTGAAAACAGGATCATTGTGCGTCCAAGTTTTGTAGTGAGACCCTGTACCAAATACATTTATTTATTTTTAAAATTTTATTTATTTGTGTGTGTGTGTGTGTGTGTGTGTGTGGCCACCTTAGCCCACCAGGGGGCGGGGCTGGCTGGCATGTGGTGCTGGGGGATTGAACCGCGGTTCCTGTGCTTTGCACAGCTTGTTCCAAGTAGGTGCTTTAGACCACTGAGCCATCTCGCCAGCCCTATAAAGCAAATCTTAATGGAC
>NW_004524623.1:13735105-13739606 GCF_000260255.1 Octodon degus
AAGTAGGTGCTTTAGACCACTGAGCCATCTCACCAGCCCCCCAAATACATTAAAAAAAAAAAAAAGGGTTAAGGGCCGGGGAGATGGCTCAGTGGAATAAGCACTTCCCTAACAAGTGCAAGGCCCTGAGTTCAATCCCCGGTTAAGGTATTAAGTCAATTTAAGGGTACGTGAAACAGGGTTCCTTTGTGACTTAACGTAATTGTACCTGCTTATGAGTTTTCCCTTTTTAGATATACCGTAGTACTGTTTATGAGAATGTAGATTCTTAAGCCTTTTTTGATAATAATTTGTGTCTTAAAGATCTTTATTTTACAGATTACTAGCATTCAGAACAGCAGGCTTCGGCTACACAGCTCCTGTATCCAAGAGCTATGAGTTGGAATACAAAGCCACAGAGGGCCACGATGCCACCGCCATATCGTAATATCCAGCCTGCCTTTTCTCTGCAGTATGTAGTGAACCAGTTTTCCACCACATCTCCAAGTTCTTTCCCTTGTCCTGCAAGTAACCAGGAAGGCTTCAGCTACCTCAATTCACACACTAATTCGCACACGGCACTCCCAAACATGAGCAGTCTTGGCGGACCTCTTCAGATCCCTGCTTCTAATCTGCCTAGCAGGACAGTGGTGGCCTCACAGACTTCAGTAGAAAGAGCAGCACACACAAATGCTAAAGGACCAACGGAGCCGAGTCATAATTTGCACGTGGCTTCAGGAGTTACGCAAAACCCAAGGTTGAACTCTTCAATGATGAGTTCTATGCCTTCTCACACAGAGGCAGCGGTGTCTCACCAAACGCGCTTTGGAACTAACCCAGCTAACTCCCACATGCTGCAGGGTCAACATACAGCCTCAGACAGCTGCACTGTACAACTGCAGGTAACTCCAAATTCTGCAAGAGTCCCCGGAGCTTTACAGGGAAGTCAAGGATTACAGCAGCCATTGCCAGGTCAACAGCTTGATTGGCCACCACACCATGCATCTGATGAGCTGATGTTCTCAGACCACCGGCCACTGCCCAAGCAACACTCCTACTCAGGACATGGCTTCATGCAAGATCCTAGTATTCTTAAAAGCAGGCTCATGCCTTCAGCCCCATCACAGGTCACGTACAGCCAGCTCCCAGCTTCTGCCCAGTCTACCCAGGCTGCAGGGTTGTCTTGCCAGTATGCCCTGCAGACCAGCACAAGGCTCCCTCAGTACTGCAGATACAAAATCCAATCCCTGCCAAATGCACAGTACGTCATCAAACAGCTGTCTGTCGACGTTCCTCAGAGTCCAGAGACTGTCTCTTCTGAGGTGAAAAAAGATTTCTGTCAGGGCTTTCAGCAGCAGTGGCAAAGTACAAATGAAAATGTCTCCACATTGGGGAATGTCTATGACATAAAAGGTGATGCCAATGTCAAACAGCCTTTTAGTGAGCCAGTGAGGACTGTGGATGGTGTTCAGGCTCATCCTCAAAGCTGTCAAGAGAAAAGGATGGATTCTTGCAATCCAACTTCAAGGCAAGGACTGGACACGGTTGTTACAAAAGAAAAGCTAGCAAGAGACATTAAATCATTAATAGAAATGAAAAAAAAGTTTTCAGAACTTGCAAGGAAAATTAAGATTAATAATGCGCTTTTGAAGGCAGCAGGTTGTAAGCCGGTAAGTAGCTTGTCTGGTGAACCAGCTCAGCATACTGAGTTCGCAGTAAAAGAGTCATCTACCAAAAGTCATTGTTCCATGGAACTGGTAAAGACATGCCTTAGTCTTTGGAAAGACAAACCCTCAAAAACAGAGGAAAAGGCTTCAGAACCTGCAGGAGGAAAACAGGCTAACGAGTCAGTAACAAGCGCCTCAGCTGGAGTTTCAAAGCCCCTTGAAGTCCCCATCCAGAATCCTTGCTCAGCTGAGAGAAATGCTCAGAACAAAACTGCAAACCCATTGCAGGCAGCGACTTTGTCCATGCTGGTGCAGAATTATGAGCCTTTGTGTACAAATGTCACGAAGGGTTCAGAGCTCCAGATTGCTGTAGTGTCGCCCTTAATTCTTTCAAATGTTATCAACGAAATGACACCTGGAACTCTACCCGAAGCGGTGTATCCTGTCATCAAAGAAGGCAGCATTTGTAGCCTGCAGAATCCGCCGACAGAGCATGCAGTGGTGACTGCTGCCTTGAATGTTGACGTCATCGCACCAGTGGTGAATCCAGCGTCGGCCAGGGTTTTTCCTGTGATGCAGAAGGAAAAGCATGAGCCACATAATGGTAATTTACAAGACACGCCTGGGGCACATGACAAACAGGGCTGTCACCTGAGTGGTTTGCAGACCTGGCCTAAACCAAACAATGGAACTCTTGTAAGTGATGACTTATTACAGATCGAAAATATCTGCTCTCTTGTTGAAGGGGACAAATCTTATAATTCCAACATTGCAAAGATGTTCCACTCGTCCCCTTTGAAAACTGTTGAGCCACCGAAACTTGATGTTCCCAGTCAGCAAGTATTTCATAGTGGACAACACAAAAAAGTAGAGCAAGGTGCTGAGAGTAGAGGTGACAGGTGGCTGCAATGCACAGACTTACTGCGTGCAGCAGCTGTGGAGAGTAAGAAAGAATCGGCAGAGCTCTTGGGTTCTTCCTCTGTTAAGCCTGTTGAGTCGAGGATCCCAGTGGGCAGCAGCCCAGAAAGGCCCCCGGAGAATGTGGGCACACCCAGCGATGCATTTTGCTGTCCAGCTGCCGAGCCAGACATTAACTCAGGGGACATTGACACCTCTGGCAGTGACCTTGCCCACCCTGCTGCAGCAAGTGGGAGTCATGACCATGCTGCCTTCTGCCTACAAGACCAGCTGTCTGAACTTTTGAAAGAGTTCCCTTATGGCATGGAAAGTCTAAACTCATATGAGGAGAGCTTTAGGGGGCAAAAGAAGACAGAGAAGGTCTCAGAAGATCAGACAGTGGGTAAAGTTGGGTTTGATGCCCAGGGATCCACGGAGCAAATAAAAATTACAATACTAAGCTCAGAACAAATGAAAGAATTATTTCCTGAACAAGATGAGCCCCAGGATATAAATGCACTGCAATCCACTAAGGTAAACAAACCTGCAGAACCTCTGAAACAAAAGCAAGTGGCAGAAGTCGGGAGCCAGTGTGAGCCACAGAACCCTGTGGGAGGAGAGAGTCCAGGTTTTGAAGAGAACACAGACCAAATCCATTGCTGTGCACTGGGCTGGCTTGCCATGATATATGAAGGGGTCCCCAAGTGTCGGTGTAACGTGGAGGAGGTGGCTAAGAAGGAAGCTGGGCAGGAGCAGGCTCTGTTGGAATCCAGCAGTTGTCAACCAGGACAGCAAACCTCTGATGCAGATGTCACGCTCATTAAATTTGATGGTGTTTCTCCTAATCCCAGGATTCCTCTGGCTGCTGCTGCAGCTGAGAAAAGACAGTCGCCTAAAATACCAGGCAGTGACTTAAAAGATGCATCCAAAACCAGGAAGGACAGTGCCCCAAGGAGACTGGAGCTGCCGGGTCAGCTTCCTCCCAAGTGTAAAAGCAGTGACAGAAAAGATGCAGCTGAAGCAAAACAGGAAGCTTTGACAGACACAGGGCAGGAAGGGATGACTGGCCAGCTTCCATCTCAGGCTGATCAGCTGGAGTCCTCACAAAGGCTTAAAGGAGTAAAACTGAAATGGCATGCAGTACATTTCCAGCCCAGCAGTAAAATGTCTTCTGACCAAGCTTCTCAGGAAGGTCCCCAGAAGAAGCACACAGTGCAGAGCTCAAACCCGTCAAACCCCAAAGAGGGTCTTGTCCCAGATACATACAGGAAGAATGGCTCCTTACCTCCGGAAAAGAAAAAATTAAAATTGAAAGAAAGCAGTCCCCAAGAAGGACATCTGGAAAAAAGGAAGTTAGAACAAGGGGAAATGCCGAGTTTGGAGATAAAAAAGAAGAGATATAATAAAGGAGAACCTAATAAAAATGCAGAAGTCACGCCCAGATTATGTGCCACTTCACCACACCCTCTCGAGAGAGCCGTTGTTAAAGAAGATTCAACATTAAATGTGAAGTCCTCCGACTTCAGGCACACAAAGGAAAGATCCACAGTTAGAGACAAGACTGCGTCACAAGCGCCATCCATGGATGCCAAGGATCCAAGGGAAAGAGCCAGCATTCCAGAGCGGGCAGCGTCACAGGCGCAGGTCTCGGAGTTCAAGGACCCAAGGGAGAGAGCCGCGGTTAGAGACCGGGTAGCACTGCAAATGCAATCCTTCGGTGCCATGGATGCAAGGGAGAGAGCCACAGTGAAAGACAAGATAATACCACAGATGCCATCCTTAGATGTCAGGCACACAAGCGAGAGAGCCAGCGTTAAGGAACCGGTGGCATCCCAGGCCTCAGACTTCAAGGACGCGAGGGAGAGAGCTACAGTTAGAGACAAGTCGGCATCACAGGTGCAGTCCTTAGATGCCAGAGATTCAAGGGAGAGAGCCACAGTTAGAGATAAGGCAGGGTC
>NW_004524623.1:13739851-13742158 GCF_000260255.1 Octodon degus
CGCAGGTGCAGTCCTTAGATGCCAGGGACGCAAAGGAGAGAGCCACAGTTAGAGATAAGGCAGGGTCGCAGGTGCAGTCCTTAGATGCCAGAGATGCAAGGGAGAGAGCCACAGTTACAGATAAGGCAGCGTCGCAGGTGCAGTCCTTAGATGCCAGGGACGCAAGGGAGAGAGCCACAGTGAGAGACAAGATGGCACCCCAAATACAGGCTGCCTGGGATGCCAAGGATGCGAGGCAAAGGACCACTGTTAAAGAACAGCCAACATCGCAGATACAGGCCTCGGACACTAAGGACGGTTTTAGCAATTCTAAGAAAGTGATAACACTGCAGGAATACTACCAGAGGAGGAAGCAGAACACAGCGGCGGCTCACACAGCCAAGAAAATCTGTTTCGAAAATGTCTCAGGCAATTCCACCTCCACAGGCTCTACGAGACTTCATGCACAGCCAGAGAGTTGCAGACGATTGAATGATAAAGGTGGCAGCAGCATAGAGACCTCAAAAGTTTGTACAAACCACGGTAAAGACCTTAAAGCCCACCTTTCTGAGACGTCTAAGGCATGCAACCTCTCACATGTGGAAGGAAGACTTGATGGGAAACAACGGACCACAACCAAATCAGACAAAAACTTAAGCCAGATAGGCAATGAGATGCCTCCCCAGCTAAAGGAGCAGAGGAAGTCGTACCTGAACCGGGTGAGCTTCCGGTGCACGGAACGTGAGCGGATATGTCTCACTACACTCAACAGCTCCTCCAGGAAGCTTGGCAAAGATGAGAAGAGCCAGGAACACAAGCCCAAGGCCTCGATCCCAGGGCAGAGCTCTGCTGTAAAGCCAAGCTTGCTGGAGTTTAAATTATGCCCAGATGTACTATTACAGAATGGAAACACTGTCGAGGACAAGTCTGATGTCAAGGCTCATTCCGAGGAGCAGGTTGCTATGCAAGGTCCAGTATGATTTTCTTGGTTGCGTGCTCGCCTGCATGCTGTTGGGGTCTCAGGCGGATCAGCAGGGAATGAACTCAGGCACTTGCGCTTGCCAGGCAAACACTTAATCTACTGAACCATCTCCCCGGCCTCAAGGCGGGTCTCTCACAAACCACCTCAACACTGGTTTTCCTTATCAGATCAGTGTTTGATCTGTCAGCGTTACGCATTTCCCACCCCTTATTGTAAGCAATAGTAAGTCAGGAGTAATGACAGGAGTCTGTGAAGTCAGAAGAGTCAGGGTTGCCTGCGTTGTGCCAGTCTTTAAGATTTTTGGTAACTTTGGCTTTGAACTTGTAATTTCAGAGTCCTGTACATTTGCAATCCTGTTCTAAAAATTTGGAGGTGAGGAATGACTAATAATGAAGCCCAATAATGATGGGTCAAGCTTTGGTCACCTTGAAAACAGATGTCACCTGTGTGGCCACTAAAGCTACTGCCTACTCTTCTAAGGAAAGCAGCCGTGTTATCCACTGGGGTCAGTGACGGCGCAGAAGCTCTGGTATCACTGGCTGCTAGCAAGTATCACTGGAGGAATGAAGGAGAAAATGGGGTGATAGTTGTTTTAGATTTAGGGTTATGGGCATGACAAATTTATTTTTGTTTTCAAGCACCTAGAAACAGGAAAAGTAATATTTCCTGTAGCTAACTTGGTATTTAGCCATGGACACAATGTATCTTGATGCCTTCCAAAATTTATTTTAGGCTTGTATGCCTTTTCTGCATTGTAAAATGAACGGCAATAACTGGCGATCTGAAAATGAATATTTAGTTTCAGGAATAAAAAGTTCAAGAAAAGACTGGATACAATGTGTAACTGAGAAGAAATCGATGCAAGAAGCTGACCAAGAAATAGGTAAAATTTATCTTATTTATTCATTAGATTCTGTGCATTTTCTTTTCCCCATGACCCTGTTTCAGTGTGCAGGGGTAGAATTTTCTCATGGTGAGGAATAGGAAGCTGGAGTCCGGGCTGGGGAGAGGGCTCAGTAGAATAAGCCCTTCCCTGGCAAGCGCAGGGGTCTGAATTCAATCCCAGGTTCCATCAAAAAAAAAAAAAAAAAAAAAGCTGGAGTCTTCCATTTTAACAAGAAAATCTCAAGCATTCCGCAACACTTGGGAGGCCAACTGGTGCATCACTGTGAGTTCAGGGCTAGCCTGGGCTACAAAGTGTGTTCAAGGCCAACTTGATCTATATAGACCCTGTCTTGAAAAGACAAAAGAATCCCTAGCACTTTTTTGGTGGTGGTACCAGGGATTGAACTCAGGACCTTGTGCTTGCCAAGCAAGCACTTACTCTACTGAGCTATCTCCCAAGC
>NW_004524623.1:13743193-13743941 GCF_000260255.1 Octodon degus
AGCCAGCTCAGCCCACCAGGGGGCGGGGCTGGCTGGCATGTGGTGCTGGGGGATTGAACTGTGGTCCCTGTGCTTTGCTAAGCTTGTTCTAAGTAGGTGTTTTAGACCACTGAGCCATCTCACCAGCCCTATTCTCTAATATTTTGTGGGGGTTTTTTTGGTTCATTTTTTGGTGGAACCAGGGGTTGAACTCAGGCCCTTGCACTTGCCAGTCAAGTACTTATTCTACTGAACCATCTTCCTGGCCCCTTGTGTTTTAAATATTAGATGTTTTGTGCTTTGTGTTCTAAGTATTAGGTTATAAATGACAAGTAATGAAGTCCTCTTTTTTTTTTTTTTTTCCTTGTCTTTGAGACAGGGTCTCTTCCCGCAGTTCAGGCTGGCTTTGAGCTCACTTTGTAGCCCAGGCTGGTCTTGAACTCGCGGTGATCCTCCTGCCTAAACCTCCCAAGTGCTGGGTGCCACTATGCCTGACTGAGGTCCTTTTATTAACCAAGGAATAGGTCAAGATTTTGTAATCTTGGGGCCGGGGAGATAACTCAGTAGAGTAAATGCTTGCCTGGCAAGCTCAGGGTCCTGAGTTCAATTCCCAGTACTGCAAATAAATAAATAAATAAATAAATAAAACAAAGGGCCGGGGAGATGGCTCAGTGAAGTAAGCGCTTCCCTGGCAAGCGCAAGGGCCCGAGTTCAATCCCTGGTTCTGGAAGAAAAAAAAAAACAAAAAAAACCTTTTCTGACAGGACTA
>NW_004524623.1:13744695-13747561 GCF_000260255.1 Octodon degus
GTTCAGGATCTCACTACTAGATTGGACTCAGTGATTCTGTTTACAGCCTCCCAAATGCTGGGATTATAGGTGTGCGCTACCACGCCCAGTCTTAATCACCAAGTGTGCCCCCAAGTTGGGCCCGGCACTGCAAGATTTTATCATCTTGAAAATAGTTATAGGCTGTAGTCATCAAAGCTGACATGCACTCTTCTGTGGAAGGAGCGGAGCTGCCTAGTACAGATCTATGCATGTTCATACGTACCTAAATGTATGCGTGGGTCACGGGCCGCGACTGCCCCCCGGGTTCCTGCCCTGCTTCTAAAGGCCTAGCTGCTTGGAGATCTGGAACATGGCTGGGAGCCCTTCACCACGTTCTGCTGTGTTTCTCATCCAACTGCACTGGTGCTTCACTGTGTGTGTGTGTGTGTGTGTGTGTAAAAGCACGCACATTAGCCGAAAGTAGGTGTGTGGGGTGTTTGGAGGTGGAGGAGCAGGAATATCCCCTCTGAGTGAAAGCAGTGTGCTTGCAACCTGGAGTTGAAAGTCTCCTGGGCCAGATGGCGTGGAGAGAGGTTCCCAGGAGTCTTGTGGCAGACAGGGTGACACAGAGTGAGCAGTAAATGCCCTCTGGGGGAGCGTGGGATTACTCAGATGGGGTGAGAAAGCAAGACAGAGGCACCAGGAGCTGCTGCCTTTGGTGTAGTTTGCCCTTCCTTCTGTGCTTCTGGCAAACCATCTATTTTCTGTGGGTCTGTAGCTACCCAAGACAGAATGGAAATTATCCACACCGGGCTGCAGTCCTGTCTCAGCCTCCCAGAGTGCTGGCAAGTGTTGTTCCCCTTGGTGTTTGTGCCTGAGGTCACTGCCCCTAAAGCATGCATGTGGAGGGAGAGCGCGAGGCCCTGGCCACACAGGGCAGAGGCTGGGAAGTTTAGGCACAGCGGTAGGGATGACCTTCCTGGTTTAACCATGTTCCTCGAATTCAGCAGTGTTTCTGTTTTTAGGTGTGAACTCAAGACTCCTACAGCGAAGTGCTAGTGCGGATGGACGAGAGCTGCAGCAGAATGCGGTGAAGGACTCCAAGGCCATGTTTCAGACCTACAAGCAGCTGTACCTGCAGAAGCGGGGCCGCAGCCTGGGCAGCAGCCCCGGCCCATGACCCAGCACCTGCTTCCTCTGCATCCCGGGGACTTCCTGTCACAAGAATCTCTCTCCCAGGATATCATTCAGGATGCCTACAGCAGAGTGCCCAAGACTGTGATTACCATGAAGTTATGGACATTGATCGTGCCTCATAGAAACCGCTTGGCAGCTCTGTGTTGGTGGCGCACAAAAGATAGGGGTGGCGTTTGTCAGGGAAGCTGGAATGTATTCGATCTGTATCCTGAGGGACATTCGCTGTTTTCTGAAGACGCACATATCACATTTGAAGATTCTGGCTACCCATTGGAGGGCGGACTGCTCTTTTGAGGACTTGTTTATTTAACTTGAGTTTGTAAATACACTTTTCTAAGCTATGTTGGTAAAATTTATTTTTGCAGACATACCCTCTGTGAATATTGAAGTATAAAGTATTTTGTATCTCATTGTAAACTTCCCCAGAAGTCTTGTTTTTTATACTTGTTAAACTGAAAACCATTTTTGGATAATATCTTAACATTACTTTTCATACTTGAACCATTTATTTTTTACAAATAAACCTCGTGGCTTGATGTCATGGATCCGTCTCATTGTTTGTTTTTTGTTTTTTGTTTTTTTGGCGGAACCGGGGATTGAACTCAGACCCTTGTGCTTGCCAGGGAAGCGCTTATTCCACTGAGCCATCTCCCCGGCCCCTCGTTTTCATTTAGAAGCTACAATCATGGTGGGTGTTGTGGTCCACACCGCAGTCCCAGCAGTTAGGAAGGTGAAACAGGACTCAAGTTTTGGGCTACCCTGGAAATGTGGACATGGCAAAGCTTGACAGCCGGGCCACTGGACTACTACTGCCCTGTTGCCCCTCACCCTCCCTCCAGTGGTGGGATGGGCCCTGGTGCCACAGTTGGCACAGCTGTGAGGTAACAGATGCTTGATACGGCGGCGCTGCCAGAGCAGGTACACGTGGGCAGTGCCGCGGGGCACCCTCGAGCCCAGTGCCAGTGGAAGTGGGTGCAGTGTAAGAAAAGACCAGGAAGGTTGTCCTACCAGTGCTTTGACTCGACATGAAGGACATCGATTAGAGACAGCCAAAACGTGGATGGGGACTGGAGCTGGCTCCTGGTGCTGCCATTGGCAGAGCTGGCAAAGCCTCGGCAGCATCACGGAGCACGTGGCCACAGTGAACAGGAAGACCTGAATTTGTGCTGTACCCGTGTGTAGCGGACCCTTTTTGGTCCTCATACCAGTCTAGGAAGTTTATCTTTGCTATCCCATGAATAGACTGTTGGAATCCCATCAAGTTAATTCGTCTACCACTTCCAGTGCAACTCACTGTGAGAGTAAAGACATTAAGGCATATTTACAGTTTTTTTGTGGTACTGGGGATTGAACTCAGAACCTTGCACTTGCTAAGCAAGCGCTTATTCTACTGAGCTATCTCCCCAGCCCCATATTTGTTGTTTTGGGAAGCCCAGGGGTCCTAAGTCCAGCCATGGTGACTGCTATCTGGAGCAAAGGCCTCTGCCCAGAGCCGGACCTGGGTTTTAGTCACTCATGAAGGCGGTGTGGCTTGCGGATGAGTGACAGAGTTGCAGGAAGTAGGTGAGTACTGTGAGCTGGGCTAGGGAGGAGGCCTGCATTTACCTCTGCGAAATGCAGAGAAGGATATGCAGAAAATAACCTGCATTACACAATGGAGATGGCATCTAATGTTTTGTGATCCCGTGCTTCAGCTCTGATGTATCAT
>NW_004524623.1:13748021-13749596 GCF_000260255.1 Octodon degus
TCATCCTGGCAGCTGCCTTGCCCCAGCCCTGGTCACTGCTGCCTCTTTCTCCGTGATTCCATTTGCCCAGGGGAGTTTTTGCAAGTTAACCCCTGCGCAGAACCCCCCTTCTGGTGAAGTTCCAGTGATGAAGCACAACGTGATTTGAATATTGAAACTGGGCGGGGCAGCTGAGTTGGTCAATGCCACTTAGCAAGGTCCTGATTCAGAAAACCACAAAAAGCCATCCTGGCATCCGGGTTGAGCCCCAGTGGCCTCCCAGCATTATAATGGGGCAGTTTTCTGTCCATTTCTCAGCACAGCAGCTCTGTTTTTCGGGGTTTTTTTGTTTTTTTTGTTTTTTTTTGGAACCCGGGATTGAACTCAAGACTCTTGCGCTTGCCAGGGAAGCACTTGTTCTACTGAGCTCTCTCTCCGGCCCCCAGCTCTGTTCTTAAGATCGTAAGTGCTACTGGGGTTTTTGAGTCAGGACTTTGTTCTGTCAGACTGGCCTCAAATCAACTCGTAGTAATCCGCCTGTGCGAGCCTCTGGAGAGCTGGGATTCCAGGCGCAAGCCAGCAGCCCCACCCAGCTACATGGCTGCCTCCTAACGTGTTTTTGGATTGTACTCTGTGCCATGCTATCAGGATGGGAAGTGGCTGGTGTCAGATACTTTGTAATGACCTATCACAGACGCTCTTAGAGACCTTCTGGTGTCCACTTCTGTCCGTGGGGTTCTGCAGATAAGGTAAAGGATTTTTTTGTTTTGTTTTTTTGTGGAACCGGGCATTGAACTCAGGCCCTTGCGCTTGTCAGGGAAGCGCTTATTCCACGGAGCCATCTCCCCGGCCCTCTTTTTTTGTTTTGGAGACCCTGGCTGATCTCAGACCCACTGGTGAGAGATCATTTGATCTCAGCAGCAGCCTCCCTGTAACGGGTTGCAGGTGTGTGCCATTTCGCCTCGTTTACTTTTCTCTCCTTGTGAGACAAAATACCCAACACCCAAAGTTAAAGAGGGAAGGGTTTATTCAGCTCACGGTTCCACCATCAGCTGGCTCCGGGGCGGGTGGCGTGGCACCGGCAGGGACACAAGGCAGCAGAAGACAGCCAAGCAAGGAATAGAAGGTATGGGCAAGCTTCTTTCGTTCTTCCATTCTAACTGTAGCGCTACCACCATGTTCGGGCCTCATCTTGCACAAGGTAAGGATGTTTACAGAGTGCGGACCCTGGCTCCCTGCTGAGTCACTTACGTTTCTAAACTCAAATTGACAACAACAGGGCTTCTCATTTGTTGGTTTTGGTAGTACACAGAGCTGAACCCAGGGACTTGTGCCTGGTAGGCACTCAGTTTACCCATGAGGCAGAAGTTTTATTGTAGATGTTTTATCTCCTTGGGTAAGTGTGTTGCTAGGGATTTTGGGTAGTTGTTATGAGGAGGATCATTTTTATGATTTACTTCTCCAAAAGCTCATTCTTGGTGTATAAAAGTGCAGTTTATTTGTTTGGTGAAGTTCTCTATCATTTCTCATGTTTTTAATATTTAGTATTCTTAAAAAACTGCCATGCCGTCCCCATCCCCAGGGTGCGCTGAGTTG
>NW_004524623.1:13751021-13752909 GCF_000260255.1 Octodon degus
TGTTGGTTTGGATTTGCCAGTATTTTGTTGAGGATTTTTGCATCCTTGACAATTTAGGATACTGGCTAATTGTTGTTTTACTTATTTGTTTGTTGCTTTGGTAAAAGTTTTTTTTTTGTTTTTTTTGTTTTTTGTTTTTCCAGAACTGGGGATTGAACTCAGGCCCTTGCACTTGCCAGGGAAGTGCTTATTCCACTGAGCCACCTCCCCATGTTGCTTTGTTTTTAGAGAGAGAGAGGGTCTTGCTTGTAGCCCAGGCTGGCCTCAAACTCAATGTAGTCCTCTTGCCTCAATCACCTGACTGCTGGGATTACAGGTGGGTGCCACCAGGTCCAGCTCTTTGTCTGAGATAGAGCCTTGTTTGTAGCCCAGGATGGTCTTGAACTCTCAACCCTCCTACCTCAGCTTCTGCTGGCATTACGGGTATGTGGCACTATGCCCAGAGGTTTGGTTCTTACTGTTTTTTTCAGACCCAGGCACTGAGGCGATGACTGTCTTCTTTCTTTACTTTATGTATTTAGTACAGAGTCTACAGGGTCTTTAGGGTCTTCAGGGTCTCGCTGCCTAGATCAGACTTAGAGTGAGTCTCCTGTTTACAGCCTCCCAAGAGCTGAGATTATAGGCACGGGTCACCACCACACCCGGTCTCAATGCTGTCTCAGTGAGCCCCAGGGGCAGGGCCAGCACAGCAGGCCCAGGGCTGGAGCCCCGGGTACCTGCATCTGCCTAAGCAGGTGCTTTAATCTGCTGAGCTATCTGGCCAGCCCTCTGTCAGTCTTCTTGGACTCAGTTTCTTCTCAGCAGCCTGTGCACACCCCACACCCTGGTCCTCCTTGTCTGGTGTTCAGGCCTTGGCTTGGCCCTCTCACTGGCCTCCGCCTGCCTTTTCAGCCAGTTGGATGCTGGAGCCCAGAACAGAGTCCTTGCTGTGGACCAGTGCCTGTGTCGGCCCATCTCCTGGCTCTGCTGTCAGCACTGGACGTTGGTGATGTAACTGACGTAGCCAGACCCCTGTTGCCACTGAGAGGGCAGCAGGAGCCTCTTCTGTAGCCTTGTAATGGGCTGCGGCCGTGAGAGTAGAACAGGAATGACATGGGGTGGGGGGCATGTAAGGAAATAGGTCAGTGTCGTTGGGCATGGTGATCCAGTCCTGCAGTGTGAGCACTTGGGAGGCTGAGGCACATGAATGCCAAGTTCAAGCCCAGCCTAGGCAGCCAACTGAGGCCCCGTCTTAAAGTTTAACAAAAAAGCTGTGACTTTCCTTCAGTGTGAAGGGTATGAATTCAGTGTCTAGTACCAAGAACAAAAAAATCAGTAGACAGCACCAGGCGCCTCAGCTACCAGCACTCAGGAGGCTGAGGCAGGCAGATTGTTGCAAGTTCAAGCCCAGCCTAGGCTCCTGTACATGGAGCCACTTTCTGAGTCACTTCCTATCCTACAGGAGCTATCTCAATAAAGTTCTTGTACCCTTAACCTCCATTGTTCCTTAGAATTCATTCTTCAATTCAACCCAGAGCCCAGGCCTGGCATGTGAGTGGGACAGCCTGGGTCCCACCGGATCCTGATTTGACCCAGGACCAGCATGTCAATAGGACCTCCCAGAGCCCACCGGATCTTCATTTGGGCCAGTGCCCAGGCTCACGTGTGAGTAGAACTTCCTCTATCAGACAGGCCCAGTGTAGAACCTTTCAGCAGAACTCCCTGCAAAAAGGCTAGAGGTAAGACCCACCCAGCTGACCCAGGAGCAGGACATCTTGCCAGAGTGGCACAGTGGGTTCACCTCCAAGGGCTGCAGCAGGAAGAAGTGGAGCACAGCAGCCAGACCCAAGCCACACAGACTTGCATGAGTTTGAACTTGGTAGATCTGGACCTGTTGCTAAGGTAATAA
>NW_004524623.1:13759689-13761325 GCF_000260255.1 Octodon degus
CCATAGGTAATATTTTTTAGGTATATGCGTTAACGATTTTTTTCTTTACAATAAGTTTTGGACAATTTCATTTTTGTGTGTTTTGGTATGATTTTATTCAAATTTCTTGTGCAAAAGGTTCATTTTTCTTGGAAATGTGGTGCTAAAATTTCAACTAAATTCAGAAATTTTAAATCTTTTTTTTTTTTTTTTTGTGGAACCAGGGATTGAACTTAGGCTCTTTGCGCTTGCCAGGCAAGCACTTATTCTGTTATATTCATTCAAGTTTGTAAATAATTTATTTACCATGTGCAATCTATTAGTCTCATGCTATGTATTCATTTCACAAATATTTCTCTAAAATTAAAAAAAAAAAAGGCTCAGGGAGATGGCTCAGTGGGGCCTGGGGAAATGGCTCAGTGGAATAAACAAGCGCTTCCTTGGCAAGCGCAAGGGCCTGAGGACTGCTGGTCAGAGATAGCAGGGACTACTTAGAGACTTAGTGAGAACAGCTCTGGAAAGTCGTAATTCAAAAGGTGTGGCTAAGTGTGTAGGCCCAGAGTTCAATCCCCAGCAACACTAGTGTTAAGGAAAGAATGTCAACATCCATGACATGTTGAGGCGTACTGCACCCCCAACTGCTGGGGTTCATTTCCACACCTCTGCACCCCAAGTCCTAGCATCGTTTTCTTCTTCCCCTCCTGCCTGGGCTGCCTCCAGTGCCCTCGGTTCCCACCCCAGGCGGTCCTTGTTATTTTCTGTGGGCCAGCACCCCCAAACCCCTTCAGCCCACAAACTAGCTCAGCTGGTAACACAAAGGAAGGTCACCTGACCGAAGAAGAACAGATGGAAAAGTTTCACAGAATGCTTTTGTGGAAGAAAGATCAAGCACCCAACTTAAAGACAACAGAGAAGGGGGCGGATGTGATGGTTCAGTGGAATAAGCGCTTCCCTGGCAAGCGCATGGGCCTGAGTTCAATCCCTGGTTCTGCAAAAAAGACAAAGCGGAGCAGCGCAAAAGCAATCGGAGCAGCGCAAAAGCAATCGCTGCGTTGTTGGCCTGCGAAGTGGGCGTGGCCTTTGTCCTACCACAGGGGACCAGCGCTTTGCTCCAGTGAACCAAGCCCAGCCCAGACTGCGTGGCACCGGGCGCCCATCGCCCCTCCTGAGACCCCCTACTCCATACATAATAAAGCTCTGCATACCTCTCTCACTGGGATATCCTGACAAAGCTGGCCCAGCTGTTCCCAGGGTTGAGTGGTCTCCCCTTCTCGGCTCTGGGGACCTCACTGGCCCTGGTGATGACGGTCTGCAGTGCCGGGAGGGGGGGGGGTGGCCTCTCCAGCACGCAGAGGGCCCGCTCAGAATCTCTTCTTTCCTGGCTGCCTTTGCCAAATTACACCTTCGTCCTGGGGTTGACGTTTTTCTTTCGGAGCACTCAAAAATCTGGAGACACTGGGAGGCCCGGGTGCCTCTGTGCCGAGTAACTGATTCAGCAAAGTAGCTCATCTGCAGCTTCTAAGAAAGAAAAAAGCATGCCCAGAAATCAAGGAATAGGGGTGGGGAGGCTCTGGTCACTGGCCAGTGCATTTTATGCATGATCTGGGCCCAGTGGGGTGCTAATTACTCCATATCTCCAGCTGCTGCTTGTCTCTGG
>NW_004524623.1:13762518-13763923 GCF_000260255.1 Octodon degus
AAGGGAAGTGCCAATGGGGTGAAGAGGCAGGCGGTGCCAGCCAGCACAGCCATCTATGTAGGCAGTTGCCCACGGTGAACCAGCGCGCTGTCTCATTACCAATTCGGGTGGGCTCAATGACAATGTACTTGTATTGGGCTTCCAGGGCCTGTTCCAGCTCATACTCAAACTGGTCCTGGGCATTCTCACCATTGTAGATCTCGTGCACGATGTAGCAGTCTGTGGCTGACAAGGTTACCCTCTCTTGGGCGCTGCCGCTGCTGCTGCCCAGGCCCAGACGCCTCCTTCCCCACGCGGCCATCTTGGAGACACTCCTGAATTTTTAAAAAATCAATTTAATTTTACTTTGAAGAGTAAAAACAGAAGCAAAAATAGAAAAAAAGACAGACAGGATAACATACAACAATACATATGGTATAGATTTTCAAAACAGGAATAGCTAATTAATATTGGTTGTTATACCATCTATTTTTATCATCACATCTGTTGCTCCAAGAGTGAATTCTAAGGAACAACAGAGGTTAAGAGTAGGAAAACTGGGGCTGGGGAGATGGCTCAGTGGAATAAGTGCTTCCCTGACAAGCACAAGGGCCTGAGTTCAATCCCTGGCTCCACAAAAAAAAAGAAAAAAAAAAAAAAGAGAGAGAGAGAGAGAGTAGGAAAATTTTGTTGGGAGAGACAGGAGGGGACCCAAGTGGGCTGCCACTGAGCCCACTCCTCTGTGGAAGTTCTATAGAGCAAAGTCACAAGGTGGGTACAAGGTGGGTCAAAGTGACATAGGGAAGTGAAACTCCAACCTGGCCTGGATGAGTTTGTGTTCTCTAAAACTGAACAATGAATTTTAGGAACAAACGGAGGTTATGAGCAGAATATATTTATTGAGGGAAAGAAAGCTCCTGTCCGAGAGAGGGACAGGAGGGGGTTTGGAGCGAGTTGTCCCCGGGAAGCTGTCTCTTCCAGGGACTTTTATAGTGTAAAACCATATGGGGCTAAGGTGGAGAGAATGGAAACTCGCTTAGGTGGGCAAGAGGTGGGACAAAACTATGGTCAGCCAATGGGATTACAAGAACCATTGCTCAGGTAAAATTGATTAAGTCCAGGAACAAATGGGGAAGGGAGTCACCTAGCAAGGGGGCATGAATGTAGAACAGGATTTTATGAGGTAGCCATCCAGTAGTAGTCGGATTAACGATTCTTGGGTCTCCCTCAGGGTGATGATCAATCTCGGATGCCAATCTTTAGGGAAGTTGGTATTTGTTTGATCTTTGGTCTTTGGGTCTGGCCCACCGTGGGAGCATCCATCCCTCTCAGTGTTGCAAGATATCTTGTCTCCTGTGGTATTTCCTTGAAGGGCCTGGCCCTGTCTGACTGCCTATAATATTTCTTTTTTTTTTTTTTAAATTTT
>NW_004524623.1:13764520-13766964 GCF_000260255.1 Octodon degus
AAAAAAAAAAAAAAAAAAAAAAAAAGGTGAAGGGTCTAAACAGCTGGGTATAGTGGGCTTCTATAATTCCAGCACTTCAGAGGCTGAGGTAGGAGGATTGCCACAGGTTCCAGACCAGCCTGGCCTACATGGTGAATTCAAGGCCAGTCTCATAAAGCTACATCTCAAGAAGACAAAAACAAACAAGAGCAAAGGACCAGAATGGGATTTTCATGGGATTTTCACAGAGAGACCTACACCTGGTAGGGTGATGGAGACCACTACTGAGTGGCTCTCAGCAGATTTAATATTAACCAGTTGGCTTTTCACGTGTATGAGAGTTGGCCCGAGGCTCATCAGGCCCTTGTCTGGAGCTGGGCAGCAGACTCATAGTGCGTGAACCTCCGAGTCACAGGCCCCCACCGAGGCCTGTAAGACAAGGCCACAGTGAAGGACACCTGGCTCCAACCTCCGTAATTAACTAGATAGACTGTAGCTGCAGGCACCTCACTCCTGGGTGGAGACCTTCCTGAGGATGACACAGTTCTCCTAAACTAACATAACTTTTACTTGGAGAAGCCCTTGAAAGTCCTGCCCAGATTCCTGCATTTTCTTCAGTATCCCCTCCTTTGCTCAAAAAGCTCATAAATACAGGGGTCCCTGGGATGTTCCTGGTTCTCTCTTTATTTTATTTTATTTTATTTTATTTTATTGAGAAACAAATATCAATGAGACAGTGTCAAAACTTATTAATAAGACAGTTTCAATAATTAATACATTGTACATTGTTATCTTTTAGTGGTTATCTGTAGTATAAGATGCGGACAGAATATCCTGTCCTGTTCTTGGTTATAAATTCCAGAAAATGTGGAACAGTGAGAGGGTTAGCATCCTCCTGAAGCCCTAAAATCTTTTTTTTTTTTTTTTTTTTTTTTGGTAGAACTGGGGATTGGGGCCAGAGATGGCTCAGTGAAATAAGCGCTTGCCTGGCAAGTGCAGGGGCCTGAGTTCAATCCCTGGGTCTTCAAAAAAAAAAAAGAACTGGGGATTGAACTCAGGCCCTTGCACTTGCCAAGAAAGTGCTTATGCCACTGAGCCACCTCCCCGGCCCGTCTCATATTTTAAAGCCAATGCTGTCCACTCCTTTGGGAGATTGTGGACTTGATCAGCCTGCAGTAACCAAGGATGTTATTAGTCCAATAGTAGGGTCTGTGGGAAGGTCTCAGTGTTGCTCATTGTTAGGTCAAAGAAGACCCATGGGGCTAGGGAGATGGCTCGGTAGAATAAGCACTTGCCTTGCAAGCGCAGGGGCCTGAGTTCAATCCCAGGTTCCACAAAAAAAAAAAAAAAGAAAAATAAAAAAAAAAAAAAAAAAAAAAAAAAAAAAGAAGAAGAAGAAGAAGAAGAAGAAGAAAAAAAATTCGGGGAAAAGGAGGAGGAGGAGGAGGAGGAGGAGGAGAAGAAGAAGAAGAAGAAGAAGAAGAAGAAGAAGAAGAAGAAGAAGAAGAAGAAGAAGAAGAAGAAGAAGGAGACGACGACCCTTGGCAAAACCAAGACAGTCTGAGAAATTAAAAAACAAGAATTTTAAGACAGAGTCTCTAGATCAGGCTGACCTTGAGCTCGCTACTGTGATGTCTGGGAAGCTCTCTGTCCCTACACTAGGTAGCCCAGGCTGGCTTCAAACACACTGGACCTATACGTTCTGACACAGAGCATCTCCTGGGAAGTCCCAACCTGTGTCACAGGTGCAGCAGCGCAGCCTCAGGGTGGACATGAGCTGCAGGCCCTGGGCTCACCCCGGTCCCTGACAGTACAGTGTGGCTTCTGGGGGACAGAGTCAAGGCCAAGGCTGTAGGTGACATTTGGGGTGTGGGGGTGAGCCCCCTGAGGTGACAGTTCCTCTAGTGCAGTGCGGGGAGCCTGGGTTCCACAAGGTCCCTGGCTTGCACAATAGCAGGCTGTTACTGGCCTGCACCCACGCAGTCTCCCAGAATGCGCACTGGAACATTCCAGACACACCCTGGGCGCTGGGCCCTCACAGATGGATCCCATCACACAGCGGAAGCCCAGGGGGCTGCGCAGAGACAGCAGGCAGGCGCAGCTGTGCAGGCTGTGACCCCAGCACCGAGACAGGACAATCACAGCAAGTTCAAGGCCAGCCTGCTCCACACAGTGAGACCTTTCCTCAAAAAAGGGAGAGAAGACTATGTGACGATTTGTGCTGAGATTTTGAAAAGTGTCATTTTCTTTGTGTGTATTTTGTGTGTGTGTGTGTGTGTGTGTGTGTGTGTGTGTGTAACCGGGATTGAACTCAGGCCCTTGTGCTTGCCAGGGAAGATCTTATTCCACTGACCCATCTCCCTAGCCCTTCAGTGTTGTTTTTCTAAATAAAAATGTTAGCTGGGTGTGGTGGCACATGCCTATAATTCCAGCACTCAGAAGGCTAAGGTAAAAAAAAAAAAAAA
>NW_004524623.1:13767521-13769872 GCF_000260255.1 Octodon degus
ATTCTTCCTAGTGGTTAATTGATGTACAAGATGCAGACATGATATCCTATTTACAAACACTATTAGAACAAATCCCTCTATTCATTAAGAGAATGGTACTATATATCTATCCTAACCATTTTGAATACACAGATACAAACTGGGCCCCCAATGGTGACATTTGAGAAGAGTTCCCCAAATGTGCTCCGCTGCCTGAGAAGAGGGAGCGAGGGGTCTTTTAAGCTTGTAAATCACAAACTCTGGGGGATTAAGGGAAGAGGAATTCGGGGAAATGGTCAGCTGCAGAGCAAGATATCAATGTACGGAGGAATTCGAGGAAGAAGAGAGGGGTTCAGCGAACAGGGTTTTTTTTTTTTTTTTTTTTTGCAGAGCAAGTGGAACATCTGACGAGGTGGGCCATTTTTGATAAACATACAACTTGGGGAAGGTCATTTTATAGCACAATTTTGAGTCATAGTAGAAAGCTACAATAGTTTGACCTGGTTTGAAAGTAGCACATACAGAACAAGATAGCAGCGCTTAAGGTATCACAGGTCTCTGCTGGCCTCAAACTTGGTGTCCTCCTGACTCAGCCTTCTGAGTAGCTGGGATTATAGGCATACACCACCACTTGGTATTGAACCCAGGGCCTTCACACTGAACTACACACCAGGCTGGCCTTGAACTCACTATGTAGCCCAGACTGGTCTTGAACTCACACCAATCCTTCTGCCTCAGCCTCCAGGAGCACAGGCTGAAGCCCTGATTGGCCCAGCCTGCACCAATCAGAGGAAGTTATTTTTGGAAACCAGCTTGCCCATTAGATGTGAGTAACCCGCACACTCCCGGGCACTCCTGGAGTCCCCCTATCTTGCAGGGCAGCCTGCTACCAGGAGGGTTCTTCTTCCGCTTTGTCTGCATCTGCCACGCTTTAAATCAACTTTCACCTGGCGCCACGTCGGTCTTGGGCTCCCCATTTTTGCTAAGAGCCTCAGTTCTTTGTTCTTCAAAGAGCCAGGGCAAGGACCTGGAGAGAAATGGAGGTCATGTTGGGGGACTGCTAGCCCCCACCCCAGAAACTCCAGCCAAATGCCAGGAAAGTATCTTTTATTTCGTTTGCATTTAATTTGAAAGGTTTTACAAGCTTAGCAAATCTGGCAGTGCCCTCCACCCTTCCTTCCATTGTTTAGAATTTCATTCAGAGTCCTAGTGCACAGGACACAAAGCTTGCGCAAGCCTAGAATCCCTGGACTTGGGAGGCTGAGGAGGAAAGATGCGACTTGGAGGCCAGCCTGGATTACGTAACAAGACCTTGTCTCAAAAAATGAACAGAAAGCCTTGTCTGAGGCCCTGGGTTCCATCTCCAGTGACCACAAGCTACCACAACAACAACAAAGCGAAAACAAGATAAAACAAAAACCATCCTGTGTGGTCACCTACCTCCCTTTTTACACTGAGACGTAAGAAGCCATTTAGGTAGAGCTGCTAAATTGAAAAATACTCATCATAATAATGTCAGGGATACAAGAAGGAACCGTTATTTGGTCCCCTGTAAAGCAATGGTGCTTAATGGCGTGTAGAGCAGATGCAAAGCCCAGCCAGCGTACAGCGTCTGGCTCCCACGGGCTCTCTTCCTGGACACCAGTTAAGGTCGTTTGGGCACAAACCTTTGTTGTTGTTGTTGTTGGTGGTGGAACCAGGGCTTGAACTCAGGCCCTTGCGCTTGCCAGGGAAGCATTTATGCCACTGAGCCATCTCCCCACCCCTCGGCACGAACTTTGATCTCCTCGCTGGGTGTGATGGTAGAGGGACAATTTTGTACTGATGGCTTCATAACTGGGCCATCAGGCTCAGGGGTCTTGGCTACATGGCTGCAGCTCGGAGATAATGAAGGGACACAGCTCTCTGAGTAGCTGCACAAGGGCTGCTGATGCGGTCTGTGTTGCTGGGCCACTGCAGGGGGCAAGCTAGCCCGCCAAGGTCATGCTGTCCTGCCCCCGGGCCCCCAGGATAGATGGCTCCCAATCATTAAACCTGCCCCGACACTTCTGCCTGACAACCTGTGACTAAATATACATAGCCAGTTGTGCACTAACCTACTTATGTAACCAGTTACAGACTAACCCTTTATGGACTTCCTATTTTCTGCTTACAGAAAATTAAAAAGTTGCTGTTTTACTTTAAGCCAGTGCTCATGTTTTTTTTGGGAGCGATCCCACATCAGCCTGTCAGCATTAATAGAAGTTGCCTTCCAACTCCCTGGTGCGAAGTGTTTTCCATCAGGTTTGCTAGTTTCTATAACATGATGCACACCTGTGATCCTAGCATTTTGGGAGGCTGAGGCTGAGGCTGTGTGTGTGTGTGTGTGTGTG
>NW_004524623.1:13770378-13771957 GCF_000260255.1 Octodon degus
GCTGAGATTACGGGTATGCACCACTATTACAGATTGACGGAACCGGGGATTGAACTCAGACCCTTGTGCTTGCTAGGGAAGCGCTTATTCCATTGAGCCATCTCCCGCCCCCCCCCCATTTTATTTTTTAAAATAGAGTCTTGCTATATAGTCCAAGCTGGCCTTGAATTTTTGGCAATCCTTCTGCCTCAGCCTGCTGAGATTACGGGTATGCACCACTATTACAGATAGATAAAGTAGAGAGAAATATTAACAGGCATTCACACAGGGCTGGGCCATCAAAGGAGCCAGTGCAGAAGTGATTCATTGCAAATGTTGGAGAAAAATCTGCTGAGGGCCAGACCTGAAGACAAAAGAGGAGACCAAGGCACCCGCATACTTTCCCTAAGGATAAACAACAGCGATTGATATTCTAAATAGCTGTGGAGCACCTTCGGCAGCCAGGAAGAGCCCCCGTGGCGCTCCTGCCCACCTGCTACATGACTCATTTCCCCATTTGATTCTGATTTATCAATTTTGCATTAATAATTATGCTCATAATCCTCCTGGTTGACCACACTTTTGTCCCACCTCATGCCCACCTTGCAAGTTCCATGTTTCCCACCCACCCTACCTCATGGTTTGCTCTATAAAAATCCCTAGCAAGGGCAGGATCCTGGGCAACTCACTTAGGTCCCCCTCTGTCGCTTTCAGGCACTTCCTATCTCGAGTAAATCAGTATATTCTGCTCTTAGCCTCCATGGTTCCTCGAGTGCGTTCTTCGATTTAGGGAACAGGAAGTCGAACTGAACTTCGGACGGGTTGGGAGTTTCTCCCCCGTGAGTCATCACCGCGCCTGGCTGCCTGATGCTTGCGTTGTTTTGTTTTCTCTCGGCGGACAGCGCTGTCAATGATCGACGCCAGGCTTCCAGCGTACTTAGGGCTTCCCTCAGTCCCGCCTGGACTCCTGCTCTGTGACCAGTGACTTTGGACCCCTGGGAGAAAGGCTGTGGCTCCAGATCCTGGAGAGAAAAGGAGCCGCAGGGCCACTTCCCCACCCTGCAGGGCCGCCTCCTGCTGTATTTTGAAATGGTGTCTCCCTCCTGTGAAGGACCCTTCCCACCGTGCCAGGAATGGGAGACCCCGCTGTGGGCTCCAGTCTCCTGCTGGGGTGACAGTGCAGGGCAGGGAAGCAAAGAAAGAGCAAGAGACAAAAGTAGAGAGGCGCATAGCAAGGATCCGGGACCACCCGGCGCTCTAGGAACAAAAGGCCCCCACCTCCACCAGCGAGCATTTTATTAGCCAGTGCTCGGAGGGGGCTGGGGTGGTCCTCCTGGAACCGAGGAGAGGCAGTGGTAGGATGGGCAAGTTTAACATCATAAATTAAAGAAGTCAAGACCCATCCCCACACCTGGGGGCTAATCTCACTGACTGAAAAGAAGGTGATCCTCCTGCCTCAGCCTCCTGAGTGGCTAGGATTACATTTGCACACCACCACGCGTGGCCCTGATATAGGGGGAAAAATGAAGCTCCTGACCTGATAGGTACCTGGGATGAGTTCATGTTCTCTAAAATTGAAGAATGAGGAAAGAACGTTATC
>NW_004524623.1:13772882-13774711 GCF_000260255.1 Octodon degus
TTTACTTTTTTATTGAGGGTCTTTTCTTTTTGAGACAGAATCTTGCCCTATTATCCAGGCTGGCCTTGAACTCACTTGTATCCCAGGCTGGCCTCAAACTGTAAGGGTCGAGTCGCCGCGAAGGAAGACCCCAAGAGTCGGTCTCTCATCCAAATCACAAAGGGAAAGTTTTATTATCTATGTATACGTAGGGCGGTCTGCACACACAGGAACAGAGCGCGCCTTCCGTGTAACAGGCATAGTTTTTAAAGGCAAGAACCACAAAATGGGGAGGGAGCAAGCAAGTTACAGAAGCAAATCGCATTGGTTAGTGTAGGTTGTTGACCTTTAAAATAATTGGTGGGTTTGAGAATATATGACTTTTTAAGGGAACTAAGAGGGGTTGGTTAAAGGGCAACTATTAGCTAACTCTGGTTTCAGTTGTATTCCGAGAATGGGTGGGTTTAACTGTACATTGTGACCTATTTCACAAGGATGTCCCCAGGCCTGAGGGTGATGTTTACCCAAGCTAGGCCTGAGGTTTTATGACCCCATCTGGTGTTTCAGGAACATGGATTGCTTAAGCTCTATAGCCGTAAACCGGTGGGTGGTCTCTCCTAACCAGAGTTTGAACTTAAAAATCATTTGGGCTGGGGAGATGGCTCAGTGGAATAAGCGCTTCCCTGGCAAGCGCAAGGGCCTGAGTTCAATCTCCGGTTTGAAAAAAAAAAAAAAAAATCATTTGGGCCTTACAAAACTTGTGTCAGTCCTCCTGCCTCAGCCTCCTAAATGTTGAGAAGACACTTTAATTTATTTATGTATTTTCTGTATTTTAGGGAAGGGTCAACAAGGTGTTCAGGGTCTCACTACTAGATCAGACTCATAGTGATCAACCTGTTTACAGCCTCCCAAGTGCTGGGATTATAGGTGTGCACCACCACACCCACTCTCAACACTCCCTGGGGATGGGGCTGGCATGGCAGGCCTGGGGATTGAACCCCTGGCCCCTGCCCCTGCTTGCAGTCTCTTTAATCCACTGAGCTATTTGGCTGGCCCTCTTCATTTTTATTTTAAATAAGAAAAATCCCAAGCTCTCAGGTATTTTCTTGAAAGGTCACTAAAGCATGGTGATAAACCTATATATACTGTAAATAAATCCAAGTTCACTACATGTGAGCTGTGTAAACCTTGCTACCCAATCACCAAGTAATCAGGTTGGTTAGGAACAGGGCTCTTTGGGTGGTAGAGGATGGCCTGATACTCCCATAGTCTGACTGACTTAATACAGACTTCTTACTGATTCTTGGCCTCTCACTTAGCTTTTTTTTCCCCCCTTAAATAGGAGCAAATGCTTTAGAAAACTTTTTTTTTTTTTTTTTTTCCTGGTACAAGGGATTGAACTCAGGACCCTGCACATACCAGGCAGCGCTCATCCTACTGAGCTATCTCCCAGGGCCCTAGAAATTATCCCTCTAGCCCATGGTGGTAGCTTGCAATCCTGATATATGGGAAAGAAATTCCCAACCTGGTAAACATATGAAAGGCTGAGTTCCTGTTCTCTGAAATCAAGAAATAAAATCTAGGAACAATGAAGGTTAAGATAGGAAGAATTTTATTTTTAGGTTGTTTTTTTTTTTTTTTTCCTGTACTCAAGATCAAACTCAGGACCTTGTACTTGCCAGGTAGGTACTTATGCCACTGAGCTGTATCCCCAGACCAGGAAGAATTTATTGAGACAAAGAAATTTTCTGCTTCCGATTTGATTTGAAACTGTATCATTGCTGTTTATCAATAAAATTTTGAAAAAGAAAAAAAAATTATCTGTCAGAAAGGGAACCAAAAAGTTAATA
>NW_004524623.1:13784781-13789043 GCF_000260255.1 Octodon degus
GGCTGCTGTGCTCATCTCCTTCCCGCTGCTGCCCTTGAGAGTGAATATGTTGTGCCCCTGTGGCAAGATGTTCTGCTCCTGGACTAGCTGGGTGGATCTATCCTCTACATTCTCTGCAGGGATTGCAGCTGCAGGGTTACACCTCAGGCATGTATGCCAGGCCTGAGCTGTGCCTGGAGGGGGCAAAGTGAAGTAGGGGGAAGAGGAAGGTCTCCCACACACTCACTGGACCTGGGCTAAGACTGGATCCGGGGGTTCCATGAACACCACAAAATTCCTACTCGGCAGGCGGCATGGGGAGGTGCTGCGGAGCGGTGGGGGGCGGCCCAAAGGGGTGAGAGAGGGTCCGGCCCACACCACACCTGGGCTGGGACAGGTCCTGCTGGCGCAAGGTAGCAGGAACCTCTCCAAACACTCACTGGACCTGGGCTAGGACTGGGTCTCCTGCTGAACTATTTGGCTAGCCCAAAATTAAGGTTTTATTTTATTTATTATTTTGGGCTCACAAAGGCTGCCTTAAGGGTGATTCTGGTAAAGCATGTGGCGCTAGGGATAGAACTGTGGTCCCCTGTGCCTGTCTGGATTTGCCTGAGCAGGCGCTTAAACAACTGAAGTAGCACACAAGCCCCAAATACTTTTTTTTTTATTTCTTTTTTTTGTGGAACTGGGGATTGAACTCAGGCCCTTGTGCTTTCCAGGGAAGTGCTTATTCTACTGAGCCATCTCCCTGGCCCTGAAATTAAGATTTTAAACTTGTACTTTAAAGAAAAACTGTAGCTTCCAGACAACATCCCTTCTACAGAGAAGTGTGTTCACTTCCTCAGGGTCCTTAGAGCAGCCTGAAAATCCCGGGTCCACACCCTGCCCTTCCTGCTGCAAATCAGCTACCCAGGAGCATCAGTAAGCAGCTGGTGACAGCACTCCCCCCTCCAGCCCCAGTACAGTGACCTGGCTGGCCTTGGGGAGATGCACCCGTGTGTGCCTGGCCCCTGGCCGTGCCCAGCGCATCTCCTGAGTGCCCACACTCTGCTGAGTACATCCCGAATCTCTAGCTCTAATAAACTTTCTCCTTCCATTTTTTCCACAATGAGAGTGAGTAAACTTACAAACTTATTTTATGGGATTTCTGAGACAGTCTTCTTGTTAGGTAGTCCAGGCTGGCTTCAAACTCAGCAATCTTCCTGTCTCCACCTCCCAAGTGCTGGGATCACAAGTAAGTGCCACCATGTCTGGTTTACAAATTCATTTTATTTCATGTATTTATTTTTAGTCCTGGGAATCAAACTCAGGACCTTATGCTTACTAGGCAGGCACTGTACCCCTAAGCTATATCCCTGGCCTACAAACTTATTTTAAGGGCCAGCAAGACAGCTCAGGGAGGGGCTGGGGAGATGGCTCAGTAGAATAAGCACTTCCCTGTCAAGTGCAAGGGTCTGAGTTCAATCCCCCGTTCCACCAAACTAAGCACTGGCCCTGCCCTGAGACCAGGTGTGGTGGTGCATGCCTGTAATCCCAGAGGTGGAGAGGCTGAAAACAGAAGGATTATTATGAGTCTGGGCTGCATAGTGAGACCCTGTACAAAATACATTAAGAAGGAGAAGGAAAAGGAAGAGGAAGAGGAGGAGGAAGAAGGGTGAGACAGGTTCTTTATTTCAGCCTCAGAGAGGTCAACCTAGCAGGGCAACAATCCCCTCCTCCAGAGGTGAGACAAGGGCTCCCCTGATGCTGGGGCTTGCGGTCAGCTGGGATACCACAGTGAAGCACTGTCCCCTGAAGGATCATGTCTTTGTGATTGATTGATTGATTGATTGATTGATTGATTTTGTGATGCCAGGGATCAAACTCATAGGGCCGGGGAGATGGCTCAGTAGAATAAGAGCTTCCCTGGCAAGCGCAAGGGCCTGAGTTCAATCCCTGGTTCCACCAAAAAAAAAAAAAGGATCAAACTCAGGACCTTGCACTTGCCAGATAGGCACTTATTCCACTGAGCTATCCCCCTAGCCCCTTTGTGACTTTTTTTTTTTTTTTTTTTTTTTTCATTTTTGCAGCACTGAGAACCAAGTTCCCTACCACCTCCTCACCCAACTATTTCTCTTTGTGTTGAGCAAAAGATTTGGCACTATTATGTCTGTTTCAATCTTTCTTTAACTGCCAGACTGTTCTCTGTCCTAGACAGAAGTATGTGAACTTTTTTTTTTTTTAGGGGGCAGAACCAGGGATTGAACTCAGGCCCTTGTGCTTGCCAGGGAAGCGCTTATTCTACTGAGCCATCTCCCCGGCCCTGAAGTATGTGAACTTTATCCTTTCTAACCAACCAGGATTAAGTTCTGGCGGTGCTGAGTGTGGACCTCAGAACCCAGGGTTGTTTGGGGCCTCTGCTCCTTAAAGCCTTGGTCAAAGAATTCAGTCCTCAAGCCCAGCTCAGTCGGGTTTATTGTTAAGTAGATAAGGAGAGAGTTACAGCTTCTGAGGAGAAGACAGGCTGTGCCTGCCTGTGTCTAGCAAGCATTTGGGTGCGTGTTTATTTACTGCCATCCCTTTGGGGTCAGGAACAGGGCGACTCTGCTGTCTATCACCATTTCCCTTTGAAGTTACTGAGGACTGCAAAGCATCTTCCATCCTTTTGAGGGTCAGGGTTTCCCCCTGGGCCCCATAAAACCTACCAAAGACAAATTCTTTTTTTTTTTTTTTTTTTTTCATGTGGGAAGCGACCACTTTTATTGTTCATCTGGACAAATCAAAGACAAATTCTTAATTTAAGCCAGGCCCCAGCCCCAGGCAGGAGCATTTTTAAAGAGCATGTCCCATCCTTAGCGTTGTTTGGGGCTGTGGACTGGGGCAGCCAGGAATGCTGTGTGCCCTGCTCTGGGGCAGAGGCCGGGCCAGGCTGGTCTGGGTCTGGCCAGACATGTGGAGGGACATGCTGTGTATAATCTTGAGATAGCCTTGTGCTCTGTGGAGTCACTTTGGGTCTGAGGCCCCACAAATGGTTGTAAATGTGTATTATGGTGAAGTCTTTCTTTATGTAAGTGGCACGCATGCTATTTTGGGGTTCCCATTGCTCTCCCTCAAGCCTGCTACAGTCTATCTGACTAACAACCCAATCCAAGCCTCAAAGGGCAGTAATCCCAGCATTCTGGGAGGCTGAGGCAGGAAGATCACAGGGTCCAGCTCAGCCCAGGCAACTTAGTGAGACCCTGTCTCAGAATAAGAAAATTTAAAAGGGCAGGGATGTAGCGCAGAGTGAAGGCCCTAGGTTCAATCCCCAGTGCTATAAAAAAGAAAGCAAGAATCTGCCATTATTCTGTCCTACAATAGCATGGATGATCCTGTGATCTTGCTTAAAGCCAAAAGGGTCGAACTTACAAAAGGAGAGGAGAGGGAGGTGGCTGCTGGGTTGGAGGTAGGGAGGAGGGGGCATGGATCTGTGGCCATAGGCCTAAGATTTGTTGGGGAAGAGCTGTGTTTTTAAAGATCTGTTGCAGAGCCAGGTGGGATGGTACACACCTGTAGTCCCAGCACTCAGGAGGCTGAGGCAGGAGGATCACTGAGAGTTCAAGACCAGCCTGGGCTACAAAGTGAGAGCTGAAGGCCAGCCTGAACCATATAATGAGACCCTGTCTCAGAAAGGTTAAAAAGAGATGACTGGGGCGACAGCTCAGTAGAATAAGTGTTTGCCCGGCAAGCGCAAGGACCTGTGCTCAATCCCTCATTCCGCAAAAAAAAAAAAAAAAAAAAAAAAAAAAAAAAAAAAAAAAAAAAAAAAAAAAAAAAAAGGTTAAAAAAAAATCCATTGCATAGTGTGAGGATAGGGATGATTTCAAAATCTCAAGAAAGTAAATTTCAGACATTCTCAGTACAAAATGTATGTGAAACGTGTGAGCTGGCTTGATTCAGCCTTCGCACATGCTCTCAGACTAGAACTGCGCCCTGGAGGGATGGAGACCTGCAGCCTGCACTCTGCAGGGCCCTCTAGGCCTCCATCCTATCTAAATGGTTTGTTAAAAGAACAAAACAAAATTATAAAGAAAAAAAAAAAAAAAGAAGACAAATACTGAATGACCAGGCCTGCATGTGATCCCCAAGGGACAAGCAGTAACTTGAGGCTGTACTACAGCTGGTATCATCTGATCCAAGAAAGTCTACACAGACATCAGTCACTTTGGTGGGTGGCCAGGACATCCCAATCCATCCCTTCCTACAAAGGTCTGTTCTTGCTGTGTACATTTGCTATATGACCTGCTTCCCCACTGGAGCAGTAT
>NW_004524623.1:13789433-13793951 GCF_000260255.1 Octodon degus
TTTTGGTGGAACCGGGGATTGAACTCAGGACCTTGCACATGCCAGGCAAGCGCTTATTCTACTGAGCTATCTCCCCAGCCCCTACACTTGCAATATTACTGGTTGATCACAATTGTGACCCACGTTGTACTTACCTTAAGATTTTGCTCTATAAAATTTCCTTTGGGCTGGTGAGATGGCTCAGTGGTCTAAAGCACCTACTTAGAACAAGCTAAGCTAAGCAAAGCACAGGGACCGCGGAGTGGGCTTGGTGGCAGCCCCCGTGGCCCCCTCCTGTCTCTCAGGAGCTGTCTCTCCTACTCAAGTTTTCCTACTCTAACTTCTGCTGTTCCTTAGAATCCCTTCTTCGATTTAGGGGAACATAAGCTTGGTGTATCTACTATCTAGCAGGTTGAGCTACATTATCGCCCCTACGTCAAGAGTGGTCACCCACACTTGGCTTGTTCCCAACCTCATCACATCCCTGGATGGTGTGTCTACCTGGCTTCTGATGCCACCTGACCTTGGGCCTTGCTTATCTGTCCAAGACCTGGTCATCCACACTGGCCCTTGGGCCTGGCTCCTCCTGAGCTGTCAGTAACCTTCTGCCTAACTTGCCTATTTATAATAGCAGAGCACCACAAGCTCAGGGCATTAAAGAAGAAAAACACAAGGGTCCTCTTCTCATCCTGGAAATGCAGGCATTGGTAGGGCCTCACCCTTTCTGAGGGTTTGCAAAGATCTGGTCCTTAGAAGCTTTGGCTTCTGATGCTGCAGGGCTCCTCGGCTGCCCCAGCAGGGGCACCTGGCTCATTGGCCCTTCCGGTGCTAAAGTGCTCTTGCCCGATGTGCATGTGGCAGCCCCTTATTGCTCCAGCTAGGTTGGCAGTCAGACGGATGAGACCCATCCCGGCAGGGCCTGGCCTCTGTTTACTCTCATTCTGATGACATCTGCAGACTGTCACATTAACAGACTCTGGGCTTGGGACATCAGAATACCTTTTGTGGGATGTAATGCAGCCCACAGTGGGCTGCAGAACCCATAGTTTTTGGAATGAAAGATTGTTCCCACCTTTCACTGTCTTATGTTTGTGATACAAGGGTGGGCTTTTCTGTGTGGATGCTGGCTGGCAGCACTGAGCCACACATGTTTTGTGCAGATTGGTTATCAACACAGCAGGCCTTTGCATGGTGGGGAGGGGGCTTATCTGGGGGCACCCCCGGGCCCATCCTTCTATCTGGGTAGAACACTGGTTTGAGGAGGGGAAGCTGCTTCGGAGAGGAAGGAATCAAGGTCTATAACCCCAGTTACTCAGGAGGCTGAAGCAGGAGGAACACAAGTTCAAAGCTAGCCTGGGCAACTTCGTGAGATCTTTCTCAAAATAAAAAGTAAAAAGGGCTGTGGTTGGAGACTGGCCATTGAGCAGCTCCCAGTTCTGGGCCTAGCACCACCAGAAGTTAAAGCAGAGGAACCAAGGAGCATGACGAAGGTGAAACATAGACAGGGGAGAAGGCGTGGGGAGTTCTTAGGCTCCTGCACCAGTACCACAGTTAAGAAAGAAAGAACAAGAAAGGGGCAAAATCTAGATAAGCACAGAGATAGGTTTTATTCAGGCTGCTGGGCTAGGGAGAGCCAGCGGGCATTGGCCCTCAGGCTTATATAGACAGGATAAGCAGAGCAGTGGGGGTTGCTGGCCAGCAGAAGGCTCCCTGAACAGGAAATGTTTTTCTTTGTGGTTAGCTAGTTTCAGGGGAACAAATAGTTTCCATATTAGCCAGTCATTTGTCACAAAGAATGAGAAGCAGTGTGTCTGTGTATGGCCTCACAGTAAATAAGGGAGTAGGCTCCAAGAAGTGTGAGGTCCTGAGGGAGGGGATGTTGGTCACCCAGGCGCTGTGTGAAGGACTAAGGGCAGGAGCTCTGCGCTGCCCACACCACCTCTGAGGTCTAGACGGGGTCAGATGTCTAGACAGGGCCTGATGTCCACTCTCACGCTCTTTCTCAATCCAGCACTAGAGGTTTTAGCCAGAGCGATTGGGCAAGAGAAAGAAATACAAGGTGTATGAAGAGAAGGGGATGGGGCCGGGGAGATGGCTCTGTAGGATAAGCGCTTGACTGGCAAACGCAAGGATCTGAGTTTAGGCAGGTGCAGGGGACTCCAGTTCGATCCCTGACACCACATGCCTTGCCTGAAGAGCAGGCTGAGCCAGGCAGAAAAATAGGCAGAAAAATAACTGCTATATGAATTCAGTAGTTTCAGGATACAAAGTCCATGTACCAGAATGTGTGTATGTATATGTGTGTGGTATGTGTGTGGTATGTGTGTGGTATGTGTGTGGTATGTGTGTGTGTGTGTGTGTGTGTGTGTGTGGTGTTATTGGAGACTGAACTTGCCAGGAAACGCTTATTCTACTGAGCTATCTCCCCGACCCCTAAGCCAAAATTAAGATGATTTTCCTGTGGATAAAATATCTCAAGATAGTTCAGTGGACTAAAGCACCTGCTTAGGCAGGCACAGGGACTAGGGTTCAATCCCCAGTATACTGTGCCAGCCCTGCCCCCAGGGCATGCTGATCCGGAAATTGAGACTGGGCGTGGTGGCCTGTGCCTGTAATCCCAGTGCTTGGGAGACTGAAAACAGGAGAATCCTAGAGTCTGATCTGTGTAGTGAGACCCTGTAGACCCTGTATTAAGATACATTTAAAAAAATGCAATTGAAAAAATTCCAATTTGTAGCAGGAGCCCCATCATAACCCTCATCACACTAAATGGGAAGATGGGCTCCCGACCTGCTCCTGATTAACAGCACCCACCAGATCCTTCAGGCTGTAAACCCAGCCGCAGGCAAACACCGCAGGCTCTGCGTCCCCCTTCAGTCCTTTCCTATCAAGCTCTAGGTCTCCCTCGCCTACTCGGCCTCCTCCTACCGAGGTGTGGGAAATGCTTCCTGCTTCCTGGGTGCCCACATGCTGCAGCCGCCTGTGCAGATGTGTTGGCAGTCAGCTCGGGTCCTCTAGCAGTCCACGTGGGTCTTCCTCTGTGTGCTGAGAGGAAACGTCAAGCGTTTGATGGCACCAAAATGGGTCTTTATGCTCTTGCTCCTCTGCTTCCTGACCTCTCTGCTTACTCAGGACAACGAGGACCTGTCCACGTCCAGCAGTCATGACAGAAACGTGGCCCCGTGGTATTGTCCCTAGTAGCTGAATTAGCCCTAGTGGGGAGTTTAACACTCAGCATTGCAGCTACGGGCGTAGGCCGAGGACAATACTCAGGCAAGTGCTCGGATTGCTGGAGATTCTGCCAACATGCAGACCTCAGAAGACGCACTGCACGATCAAGTAGGCTCATTAGCTGCCGTCGTCCTCTAGGATCCAAGAGCCTCAGGTGTCCTGGCTGCCCAGTGCGGGGTCCCCGCTCTTCCTGGAGGGGGAGTGTCGCTATCATGCTAATAAGTCAGGGATGAAGAGAGAGCACCCCACCAGCTGTGGAAAGGCCTCCAGCTCCGGGCTCCACAGCTATGGCAGGCTCTTCCTGGTGGGGACCCCTAGACTTTCTCCCTTCCCGTACAGGAGCCATCCTGGATCCTGTGTGGCCTGCATTCTGACAGCTTCCTGACTAAACGCTTGGAAGCCACACACCACCAACTTCTTTTACAGGCTGCTTCCCCCTATCAGCTCCTTAGCACTGAAGAAACTAGGGAAACTGAGGCAGAACTTCTTCCTCTGTAATTAGAGAAGGGAGAGATATTAGGGCGCACTTACAGAACAGCAGGCCTGGAGGCCTATTATGTATATCGAAAGTTAAAAATCAGTACATACCTGTGACTACACTCCTGTTGCCTGTCGTGTAGCCAGCTTGACTGTTTAGGCCCAAGTATTGCCCCTTAACAAGGTGTGGGTCAAATTGACTGTATCCAGCTTGTACTTTTTTTTTTTGTGTGTGGAACCAGGGATTGAACTCAGGCCCTTGCACTTGCCAGGGAAGTGCTTATTCCACTGAGCCATCTCCCCAGCCCCCAGACCCCTGGCTTGTATTTTTTTTTCCAGAACTGGGAATTGAACTCAGGCCCTTGCACTTGCCAGGCAAGTGCTTATTCTACTGAGCCATCTCCCTGGCTCCTCTGGCTTGTATTTTTGCTTTTTTTTTTTTCTGGCTTGTATTTTTGAAAATATACAGCTATTTGAACTTGCTTTCAGGGCTTCAAGGTCATCGTGTTTGGGGAAGACCGGCCCAGTGAAGAACACATTCAACTTGACCTGCTCTTCTCAGATCCCCACACTTCCAGAATGTTCCTGTGGAAATCTGCCTGACAGTGGGTGACATAATCCTTGTTTTCCATGTAACCAATTACTTTTGATCTTATAACTTTATACTTCCCACTCACAAATTATATTTAAACTGAATTCAAACCTGACTCTGGGCTGGTGATTTGGACCTCTGGGTTCCCCAGCCCACTAGTGTAACGAAAGTTGCCTTGTAGCTCCTCAGTACAAAGAGTCTTCTGTTTACTTTGATGCTCATTTTTCTGCTATATTATA
>NW_004524623.1:13794051-13794564 GCF_000260255.1 Octodon degus
CCAGGCGAGCACTTATTCCACTGAGCCATCTCCCCGACCCCTCTGCCTATTTATTTTAGACCCTGTATCAAAATAAAAAAGAACTGGGGCTGTTGCTTATGTGAAGGTCCTAGGTTTAATCTCTAGTGCAACATGATAAAAGCAAGCAAGCAAATCAAGCTGGGTGGGGGGCCTTATCCAGCTTGTCGGGGCAGTTCTACATGTGCCCAGGCTGGTGGGCACCCAACCAGCGGGTGAGCAGGCAGCAGGCAGCAGCTCCTCACCACTGAGTCACGGGATGTGTTTTACTTCTGCAAATCTCAGGAACAAAGACTGTCACTTCCTCCTGCTCTTCCTGTCACTGGTTATTTATACAGCACAGGATGGGCAGCCTCAAGCAGCATCCCCAGCCTTTGTGACAACAGGGACTGCTTTTGTGGAGCATAGTTTTTCCACAGACGGGGCAGGGCAGTTTCAAGGTGCTTCAAGCATATTAGGTTTGTCATGCATTTTATTTCTCTTGCTATTGACATT
>NW_004524623.1:13795249-13796995 GCF_000260255.1 Octodon degus
GTCGATGGTTCAGACACAGTACTATATTTTCTCCAAAAGAAATTTAGCATGTAGCAGAACACTAGTGAATTAATTAATTAATTATTACAGTTGTTTTTGTTACAGGTCGCTCAGAATAGGCATCAGATCAGCCAGATAGGATTTTTGTGTGTGTGTGTGTGGAACCAGGGATTGAACTCAGGCCCTTGCGCTTGCCAGGGAAGCACTTATTCCACCGAGCCATCTCCCTGGCCCCAGATAGGATTTTTTTTTTTTTTGCAGAACTGGGGATTGAACTCAGGTCCTTACACTTGCCAGGTAAGCGCTTATTCTACTGAGCCATCTCCCCGGCCCCTGTTAGGAATTTAAAAGAGCCTTTTATTACGGAGCTCAGGGTTGTCAGCTCTCAGGCGGGAGAAGACTGAACAGTGGCTAGCCCAGGAAGCAGGCGGGCTTTTAAAACATGGAACCACATCTAGTTTGGTAAACAAATTTATCATCTGACACAGGATAATACTTTTAGGGTCAGGGTGACCAGTAGTTAACCTAAATTTTCTGGGAGCATTGTTTAGTGTCCGGTAATCTTGCACCTGAGTATATGCAGCCTTGAATAGCCCGAGGTCACAAGGAGTTTAACCCATTTAGTTCCCTTTTGAAGTCATCTCTGTAAACTAACTTTGTTTACAGGAATTAGATTGGGGAGGGGAAGGAGACAGTTATTTATTACTAAACAGCCTTAAGCAGAGGGTGAGAACACATTCCTTAGAGTAGATAACAGGAAACATAAGGGAACCTAATAGTTTTTCATAGTTACAGCACAAAATTCAGTTGACCCATTACAGTTTTATCTTTTTGTACTGAGAATTGAACTCAGGACCTGTTGTAACTCAAAAATGAGGCAGGCTCGAAAAGATAAGAAGCACTTTATTTTAGCTGGTACCCAGCAGTGACCACCCCAGCAAGACGCTGAGGTGCACTCCGGGAGAATGAGGGGAGTGGGTATTTAAGCCAACAAACCGAAAGAGGGTGACGGCAGGGGTTCAACTAGGGGCTACAGTAGAAAAATCACCTGTCTTCAAGAACAATAACAGGCTGAGTGGTTGGGTCTAGTTTGTGCCTGGGAACGATGGCAAGAACAGGATGTTGGGCCGGAACTAGATTCGGGTGCACACAGAGGACAGTGTGAGAAAGGCCCAACTGCAGGTTCTCAAGTAGAGAACAGGGCACAGTGGAAAGTTACAGCGTTTAGAATGGCGCATACAGAGCAGGAGGGCGGCGCGTACGTCAGGTTATAACAGACCTTACATTCGCCAGGCAGGCGCTGTGCCACTGAGCTATACATCCCTAACCCCTCCATCCACATTAATGAATTTTCTCTGCAGAGAGGAGTGTACTGGCAGGGTATTCATGTAAGAGCAGAGCGCTGGGGGCTGCAGATACCAAAAACACCCAGCCCTGGAGGTCTGGGTAGCAATGGCCTGCCCTGCTCCCTCTCTTTGCCAGAGGTCAGTAAGATCCTGCAGCAAGGTCACCCGCCTGCTGCACTTCCAAGCTACACAGCACACTCAGGAAGCAGAGAGGAGTCCCTGGGGGAAAGGGGAGTAGAGATGGGGGACGCCTGAGGCCTACTGTAAAGGTGAAGACAATCCCAATCCCGGACACCTGGCCAAGTGACCAGGAGGTGTTAGATTATGGAAGTGGACAGAGCTCATTTTGCAAGGAACACGATACACAGACATTTCAGGGATGGCTAAAACATCAGAGAAA
>NW_004524623.1:13798405-13800438 GCF_000260255.1 Octodon degus
TTTATTTGTTTATTTATTTATTGGGGGTGGGGCAGGCTGGCATGTGGTGCTGGGGGATTGAACCTGGTCCCTGTGCTTTGCTCAGCTTAGTTTGTTCTAAGTAGGTGCTTTAGACCACTGAGCCATCTCACCAGCCCCAGGGTCTCACTATTAGATGGACTCATAGTGATCTGCCTGTTTACAGCCTCCCAAGAGCTGGGATTACAGGCTTGTGCTGCCACGTCCAGACTCAATGTGCCCTGGGGGCGGGGCCTGGAACCCCAGCCCCTGTACCTGCTTGCAAGCGCTTTAATCCACTGAGCTATTTAGCAGTCAGACAGGCCTGAGCCCTCTTGAAGTCACTGCAGAAGACTGCTGTGCCTGGAGGCATGTTCACTGAAAAAGAAAAAAGGAATTGCCCCTCATATACTTCCCCTAGGGATGCACCCCAGTGACTGATATTCCAAGTAGACATCAAGCACCTTGGGGTGCAGGACCAAACCTTCTTACCCTCCCCCTCCAGGGGGGTCCTTGTCCATTCCTTGTGCTCTTGCTGTGTGAATGGCTTCCCCCTCTTTTTGGGGGCAGAACCGAGGATTGAACTCAGAACCCTTGTGCTTGCCAGGGAAGCACTTAATCTGCTGAGCCATCTCCCTGGCCCCTGGCTTCCCCTTTTGATCCCCATTTAATGGTATCACCCAAGAGACTATACTGTGACCTTATTAGTTGAACACAGTTTTGTCCCACCTCACACCCACCCTATGCTTTGCCACTGGATCGATATTACCTAAGGGGCTAGACGTAATCTTATGGATTGGCTGTAGTTCTGTCCCACTTTACCTCATACCTTTGCTCCATAAACACCCTTGAGAAGCCTGGTTGGGGCTCCTCCAATTTATTGGAAAGAAATGGAACTTCTGTGACGTTCCCCTTTCTGGGCCCCCTCTGTCCCTCTCAAACGGAAGCTTTCTTTCTCTCAATAGATTCTTCCAACCCTTAACCTCTGTTGTTCCTAGAATTCATTCCTTGATTTTTTTTTTTTTTTTTTGAACCAGGCATTGAACTCAGGCCCTTGTGCTTTGCCAGACAAGCACTTATTCTACTGAACCAACTCCCCAGCCCTCATTCCTTGATTTTAGAGAACAGGAGGTCAGCATCTTGGACACCTAGCAGGCTGGGAATTTTTTTCCCACGTCACCTTCACCAGGTATAGCAAAGCCTTCATCTGTGGCATAGAGTATGTCTACAATCCTCTGCTTACAGGGTCATGTCCCCCTCACCTCCCTGGCAAAGCAGTCCAGTGCTCCTTAGCTCCACACAGTAGAGATCTTTCTTCCTTTGGTCGCTGACCTGCCGCCTCAGAGCCACTTTTCACCTGTCCCCACCCCAGGGTTCTCCCACACCCCAGTCAGGCCTGAGGAACTACAGTCATTCTCAGGGTTACAATGGGTCTCTGTGGAGCTGTGCTGCTGGAGTTGAGAGTTTCTTTGGTTTATTCAGAGCTGGGACAGCAAGGAAGGAACTGGGGCAGTCTCCTGACCTTGTCTGACAGCTACAGGGACGTACTCTTTTACACCCTTGCTTGCATCAAAAAACTTCTTAAGGGCCAGGGATATAGCTCAGTAGAATAAGTGCTTGCCAGGCAAGCACAAGGTCATGAGTTTGATCCCCAAACCAAAGTGAAGTGAAAGCCTGTCTCAAGATTTTTTTTTTAAAAAAAAGTGTCCTTACTAATTTATCCACAGGAATTATTTTGTCAACATCAGTCCTTTAAAACCTATTCTCAGTATCTTGACGTTGTAGATATATTCACCTTCTAGCTTAGCTGGGAATTCCACTTTCTTCAACACAATGTTGTCAGAGAAGAGCGTGTCCATGGACTGACAATAGACACCTCTGAACACAGCTGTTTGATCCTCATCAGGCTCAACTGCAGAGACTCATGGACTCACACTAGCATGTCATGTCAGCTCAGATTGTCACTGGCCACTAGTGTCAAGTGTAAGTTTGCTGTCATCTTTGGCTCTCAGGGGAACACATCCACTGCCCCTGTC